>NC_141153.1:73253847-73613847 GCF_053477565.2 Lygodium microphyllum
AAAGGTGGGTGTCCATGTGTCTCGAGCGAACAATAAATCCATCATCTATATTATCCAACTGGATAAGATGCTCGCAGTAGAAAGCCATCTTTGTCCCTAGCTCGTGCCCTAGCATCAACCATGTCCACCTGATATCCAACTGGATAAGATCCATCCTGATGATCCTGGCAATCTCTAACCTGCTCAAATCAAGAGATGCTGCATCAAAGAAGTACTGGAAGGGGGGTAACTTGTCCATGCTAAAGCCATGTAGCTCAAACCAAGCCGACATCAATGTATATCAACATGAAGTATCACCCTCTCTGTCAAGCTACCTTACATTAGATCATCCTGGATATCATGGACACTAGGGGTTTCTCCATCAACCTCCATCCATCATAAGTGCGCCGTGATCTACTACAGTGGTCAAGACTAGTCCCCCATATCTGTACTCCATAGAGTAGTGTGGATGTGAACAGTGTATCTGAAAAGGAGAGAAAGATCGAAGCTTGGACTCGAGAGCTATGGCAGGAGAGCAAGAGCAAGAAAGAGAGAGACAAGAAATGGGAACTCCAACAGTCACAATGTGTGACCGGGCCTTTCTTTATTCAAATTGTCACTAAAAGAATAAAGAATAAAGTGACGGTGACGTGCACCTGCCACCTGCAGTGTGCAGTGGCGGTGATTGTCAGTGTAATAATACACGAGCGGCTAGGCGGAGGTGCCTTTACCCCCAACAACCTCCCACTTAAAGGTAAATCTGCCCTAGTGAGAAGTGAAAAAAAAGAAAAAAAAAAGACAGTACAACATGTACACATGTACAACAGGATGAGGAAAGATGTCATCTCATCCCACGCCCATCAACCTCCTTAGGAAGGCAAAGCGGTTTGTAGAGAGGCTTTTCGTGAGCAGATCTGCAGGATTCTGGTCAGTCGAGATCTTGACAAGATCGACAGACTTGTCCTCAACGACCCCACGTATGAAGTGATACCTCACCTCAATGTGTTTCGTCTTCGCATGGAAGATTGGATTCTTGGCTAACTGAATAGCACTCATAGAATCCGAATGCAATGTAGGGATAGCATCAATACCAAGGTCAGCAACCAAACGACCCAACCAAATGGCCTCCTTGCAAGCCTCAATGGCTACAACATGCTCGGCCTCTATAGTAGAAAGGGCCGTGCATTTCTGCACCCTGGACATCCAAGAAACACCACCTCCAGCATAGGTGAATACATAGCCGGAAGTGGACTTCCTACTATCTGCATGTCCTACATAATCAAAGTCAGTGTACCCCACGACTCCTGTATCCTGGCTGCCATAGCATATGCACATATCTGCAATGCCCTTTAGGTACCTCATGATACCCTTCACGGCATCCCAATGCTTCTTACCAAGTGTAGCCATATAGCGTGCCACAACACCAACTACAAAGGCAATATCTGGACGAGTGGCTATCATGGCATACATAAGACTGCCCACTGCAGATGCATAGGGAATCTCGGCCATCTCGGCCCTCTGCTCATCTGTCTGCAGATAATTAGCATGTGATACCTTCACATAAGAAGGCAATGGACAGCCAATAGGCTTTACGTCATGCATGCGGAAGCGCTCAAGAACTTTATGAATGTACTCCCTCTGTGACAAGTAGAGGACTCCATTATGCCTGTCGTATCTAAGGCACATATCAAGTATGTGAGCGGCCTGTCCTAGATCTTTCATCTCAAAGATCTTCTTGAGCTGAGCCTTAAGAGCATCTAGCTCATCATGAGCTTTCCCTACTATCAGCATATCATCCACATAGAGGACCAAAATCAATAAAGAACCATCACGGCTTTCTTCGTGTAAAGACACGGATCCATAGCACTCCGGCTGTAGCCCTATGACTGCATAAAGGCATCAAACTTATGATACCACTTCCTAGGTGCTTGTTTCAAGCCATTAAGACTTTTCTTCAATTTGCACACTAGGTGCTCCCTACCAGGTTCTACAAAGCCCTTAGGCTGCTCCATATAAATCTCATCATGCAAGTCCCCATGTAAGAAAGCCGTCTTGACATCCATCTGGTATAAATCCAAGTCAAGCTGAGCAACCAAAGCCAAGACTAAGCGCAGGGTGGTCATCTTAACCACATGAGAAAAGACCTCATCAAAGTCCACACCATGCTCCTGCTTAAAACCCTTTGCTACCAATCTAGCCTTGTATCCCGGCTTGGGGTGTCCAGGGGTACTTTTCAGCTTGTACACCCACTTGCATGGCAAAGCCTTCTTGCCCGTAGGCAAGGAAACCAAATCCCAAGTCTCATTCTGATATAAGGAGTCTATCTCAAACTGCATAGCCCTCTCCCAGGAGTAACTGTTACCCCTACGCATAGCCTCATCATAAGTGAAAGGCTCGCCTGCATCTATAACCAAGGCATAATGCATGGAGGGCCGAAATCTATCGAGTGGACGTCTGTCTCTAGTAGACCGTCTCATGGCAGGCTCAGCTGCCTGCCCAGCTGCCTGTCCAATACCCTGACCATGAGCATTTGCTGCAGCTGGAGGCTGTCCAACTGGCTGTGTGGGAGCTCTCGACTCCTCTTGAAATATGTCCCTGTGAATCTTAACAACTCTCTCAGGGTACCGATGCATCTTGTCTTCATGGAAGACTACATCATGACTGCGGATGACTTTCCGTGCTTGCGGATCCCAAAGATGGTAACCCATCTCTCCTGCATCCCCATAACCAAGGAAAATGCATTTGACACTCTTAGGATCCAACTTACTTCTCTTGTCCCTAAGCACATGGCAAAATGCCTCACATCCAAAGACACGGAGATGCGCATAAGAGGGAGGTTTTCCAATCCATACCTCCTCTGCAACCTGGAAATCCAAACCACTAGAAGGTTATCTGTTTATGATATGCACAGCTGTACTAACTGCCTTAGCCCAAAAGCTCTGTGGTAGGCATGCGTGGCTAAACATACTACGTACATGCTCCTGGGTGGTTCTATTCATCCGCTCAGCCAAACCATTCTGGGGGGGTGTAGGGGGCAGTCAACTAACGCTTAATACCCCTCTCATCACATAACTGCTCAAAAGCACATGAGACATACTCACCCCCATTATCTATCCTTAGGCATTTTAGCCTATACCCAGACTGGTTCTCAACCAATGCAAGCCATCTCTGAAACACAGCCAATACATCGGACTTCAGCTTAATGGGATAAGCCCAAACTTTCCATGAAAAATCATTTATGAACGTAACAAAATACTTTGCACCACCCATAGACTGACAAGGCATGGACCCACAGACATCCGGATGTACCAATGCCAAGGGCTCACTCATGTGTGGCCTACCAGACTTTTTATGTGTAGACCTAGTCTGTCTGCCATAAAGACAATGCTCACATGAATCAAAACATGCATAATCAAGGGGCGGTAAGTACTGCAAACCAGAAAGCATCTTCATTCCCTTCAAAGACATATACCCCAAACGGACATGCCAAAGAGATACATGTGGGATAGAACCCACAGACAAAACATGATCAAGGGAAGAAGCTGATACAATCAAGGGATAGAGGCTGCCAGCCTTGGCACCTCTTGCAATCACAAGTCTACCATGAGTGATCTTCCATGCAGAGTCTCCAAAGGATACATGATAACCTGCGTCATCAAGCTGTCCAGTTGACATGAGACTGCATGTCAAAGCAGGTACATGACGTACATCCTACATAACAAAACTGCTACCAAAAGGAAATTGCAGCCTAACATCACCAATGCCCACAATATCAAGAGAGCTATCATCACCCAAGCGCACAGAACCCGAAACAGTATGGTATGAATGAAACCACTCTTGGCAAGGTGTTGCATGAAAGGATGCACCTGAGTCCAAGAGCCAACAGTATGCATACATAGAGTGTATCTCTGTCATCTGCGAAGCACTAGAAGAAGCTGCAAGGATATACTCATCATCATAAACATCCTCGGGCTGCATAACCTTGATCTCTTCAATTTTAACACTGGACTTTGCAAGCACTATGCTGTGATCAGAAGACTTATCCTGCATTTTGTCTTTCCCCTTATCTTTGCGCCTTTCATTGCATAGTTCATGGCATTGTGGCCTAATATAGCCCCTTTTCCACAATGGTGATAAGTAACATCTGCATTCCTACCACGGGATTTGCTTCATGACTTCCCACGAGACTTGGATCGAGATTTCTGAGAATCCCGTCCACGACCACTGCCACTGCCATGCTTTCCATATCCATCATTCCTGCCTCTAGTTGTCATAGCATGCGACATACGAGAGGCATCCAAATTCTTACGGTTAACCTCTTCCTGTAGAAGAGCACTCTCAACATCAAATAATTTCAAGGTAGTAGTAGAGGCACATAATGCAGTGCGGAATACATCCCATGACTCATTAAGAGTACCAAATAAGAAAAGAGGAGTGACATCCTCTACAAAAGTGATGTCCTGCGAAGTCAAGTTCTTGAGTATAGCATGGAACTGGCTCAAGTGAGCAAACATGGTCACATGTCAAGTTCTTGAGTATAGCATGGAACTGGCTCAAGTGAGCAGACATGATCACATTCTCCTTCATGCAGCGCAGATCCATAAGCTACTTCAGCCAATACATCTGACTCACTGGACTTTTCTTGTCATAGAGATTCTTGATTTTATCCCACAACTGCCATGCACTCTATTCTTCCTCAAAGACATTGTAATGAACCTGTTCTATGAGAGACAATACAATAGTGGACTTGCATAACTCATCAAGCTCAAGCAATTCCTCATCTGGCATAGTTGCAGGCAAATGCCCGCTCAACCTCAAAGGTTTGATCTGCGATTTCTGCACCAACACCTGCCAAATCTGGCTCTTCCAATAAGATTAATTCATACCATCAAGCTTAGTGATGTTGAAAATAGCATGATCAGTGGATGAACTCGCCATAATGCAGGCTGGAAGACTGTAGACAGTTCAAAACTGCTTGTTGTTTACTGCAAAAAATGACCAAAAAATCACCAAAATCGAGAGAAAATGGCGAGAAAAGTGGAACCAAAGCTGCTGGCCACCAAGTACTAGTGAAAGTACATCATTTCAGAATGTTTCATCATGAAAAATCCATGTTAGTCCATATACATATGCTTGCTATAATAAATTATAGATTTCAGTAAAAGAGAGCTAACAGTGCCAAAATCGGATCCCAAGGCAATCAGATACTGCCAAGACCAAAGCCGGCATCATGCGGGCATAACATAAGCATATGACGGTCGATAAGCATGCATCCAACACCCAAGTATGTCATACAAAAATCTGCCAATGAGTAGGCACACCCCCCAGTCAACGGGGCAAAGTGTTCCTGCCACTACCAAAACTTGACACAAGTAGGTGTCAACTCACAAAGATACGGATCCAAATTTGAGACTCAGCTCATAAGCATACAGTAAACCAAGAAATATATTGTATCATCCCAAATGGTAAGAAATCCCAAAGTCTCAAGTGTCTATAACTACTCAATAGCATGTAATTACTCAATACATAAAGGCACCGCCTGCTCAATGTTTGATAAGCATTCAAGAATGCTCCCACTGGCACAAAAGCCGTATGTACAAGCTCAAGTGCTCAAACCAAGGCAAGACACAGTGCCAATGACATAAGTCCAAGACAATACATCAATAGTGCATCCCCAACATGTAGGCAGTAGAGCATCCGTATGTAGCATCCATAAGCATGTAAGACATCAAGTACATCCCAATCCAAACTCTGACAAGCCAAGTAACATCCAAGACAACTCCAGATAATCCAAAATGCATCCAAGGTAGAGCTTCAATGAGCACTCAAGCTCAACGTATGCATAGGGTAATCAATTGTGACATGAGCATCAAGCCGTAGGCAACGGGTATGCATAAACCCAAGGAGCATCACTATCAAAGCATATACCACTATCAAGCACAAACCATGTCAATGAGTGCGTAATGTCAAAGCTCTTCCAAAAGTATCTGGAATGAAATCCAAGCTCGAAGTCGTACCCCGAAGATCAATACTTCATTGCATATATCCAAGACATAGGCCAGAACCAATAGGCATAACCCAAAGCATGTAGAATAGCCCGCTTTTATTACAGCATGAAATGACTGTCAAAACTGAGAAATTTCGGTCCCAAATAAGTGCCAAAATGATGGCATAACATGTGCAATCCATCCCCAAGTCGATCGGCATCCAATAGGCATCAAACCGGTTGACTATGTATGCCTAGACAAGCATAGCATTTACTGTCAATGTAGCATCAGCATAACATGACTGTGAACTATTGTGAACAGTCCCAAACAATGTTTGAATCAGCCCCAAATCAATGTCCAATGCTCAAGCCTTCAAGACCAAGCCATAGACCATGTCAAGAGTGCATTATGAAGCCCAAACATCATGCCAATGACCACTAGGAAGTGGGGGGCTACTTTGGTGTTGTACACGAGCTACAGAAAAATGGTGCAAACTATCCAGATCTGTAGGGGAGGCCTGCTGCTCATGTGGCTAAAGTTTGAGGTGTTGGCAGGCAAGAGAAGTGGCCAATGGTGGCCCACAATGAGCCCAACAAGTCTTGTTCAAAGGCAAGTGAGATATGAAGCAAGGGAGCTTCAATGGTGGCTACCCCAATCTTGTTTATAGCCTGTGAGACCTAAGAACTCAAGTAAACCCTGAAGAAAATGATCAAATACCTTTGCTTGAATGCCCTGAGGGTGCCTCAATAGGCTGGGAAGAAGCTCGAGAAGTCGGGGAGTGACGGGAGCTCGAGAAGGTCAGATATGGCTGCCGGGAAGGAGACCCAATGCGAGTGGGGAGTCAATGGGGAGTTGAGAATGCCACGAACTAAGCTCAAGAGTCGGGAAGCCGAGCTGTGATACCAGTTGAAAGGGAGAGAAGGATCGAAGCTTGGACTCAAGAGCTATGGCGGGAGAGCAAGAGCAAGAAAGAGAGAGACAAGAAATGGGAACTCCAACAGTCACAATGTGTGACCGGGCCTTCCTTTATTCAAACTGTCACTAAAAGAATAAAGAATAAAGTGACGGTGACAGGCGTCCACCACCTACAGTGTGCAGTGGCGGTGACTATCAGTGTAATAATACACGGGCGGCTAGGCGGAGACGCCTTTACCCCCAACAGTATCAAAGAACCATCGATTGAGGTAGGGTTCCTAGAACTACACCTATGAGCACATCCTCTTCAAACAACCTACTGCTATGTATCCATCCATGAGTCATTAGTCTAGTGTATGTTGCCTCTTGCATAGAAAATGTGGGCCCTTTGAATAAGACTCCCAAGTATGTATAAGGGTCCATATACTCCAATCCCTTAGGTCAATATGTGAATTTAGGTACTCATCTCCTAACCCACTATGGTGTAGTATTAAATACCATCACCTTGGTTTTACAAAGGTTCACTAAAGGCCCATTGTCCAAAGTATAGGAGGTGTAATGCATCCAAGTGTCTCTGTAGACTCTCTAGAGAGTCAACTTATCAATATAATGTTATCTACATACAATAGGAGAGGTATCGAGGTGCTAGCTCTAATGGATCTCCTCTATCTTCTTCCTGTGAAATATAATCAACAATCCCATCAATGTATACACCAAATAATGTCGGAGAGAGGGGGCATCCCTGCCTCACCCCAATGGTGGAGTAAATAGGTGTTGAAAGGCCCTCAGGTGTTCATACTCTACCACCCACAACCCTCTCATACAATGCCACAATACCCCAACTGAGCTCTTTCAATACTCCCATGGCATGTAATCTATGTATCAACCTATCTCTCAATATTGTCAAAGGCTTTACGAAAGTCCACAAAGCAGTAGTAGGTCCATCGGCCATGGGGCCTTCCCTCCTCAATGATCTCTTTGAGTGTGAGGATGTGATCCAATGTGGAGAAAGCTCTCCTAAAGCCAACCTATCCCTGTGCTCTAAGACCCCACATATCTACCCACCTACTTAACTCATGCTCAAGGATGGAAGCATATAGGTTAGCCAATGTATGCAACCATGATAGTCCGATAGTTACTAGGTAAAGTAGGGTCCCTTGACTTGAGGATAGGCACAATAGTGTTCATGCTCTAGCTCTCCGATAGACCTTCACACATAGGTTTGTTAAACATGTAAGCTAGGAATCCTGCCACCAAATCTTTAGCATGGATCAAGTGCCCGACTTCGAATCCATCGTGATCTTGTGCCTATCCTTTGCTAAGATTGTCAATGGCCTCTCAAACCCTACTTTCTCTAAAGAAAGTGGCAGTCTTTGGACAAGGCTCAAGTGGGTCAAGATACTTTTCTCATGTAGCGATGGATGTAATAGGTGTGGTCAGGCAATGCTCTTTGAAAAACCTCCAAGCCTCTTTAGAATCCTGGCTCAAGA
Source organism: Lygodium microphyllum (assembly GCF_053477565.2). Lineage (NCBI taxonomy): Eukaryota > Viridiplantae > Streptophyta > Polypodiopsida > Schizaeales > Lygodiaceae > Lygodium > Lygodium microphyllum. The sequence continues at coordinate 73,262,219 of NC_141153.1, forward strand.
ATAATTGATATAGGTATCGCTCCAACTGGGCCAAGAATGTTCTCTTCTTCTGCCATGTGAGGCATCTAAAGAGTATTTGTGCATGTCTGTGGATAGTGGACCCTAGTGTTATTTCTCTCTATAGTTGTGCTCTCGTCTCATGGCACTCATCATCATACCAGTTATTCTAAGGTGTCACCCCAATGGAGGCTCTTTGTGTGGGTCATGAGTGTGGGAAGGCTACACTTGCAGTGATGTGTAGGGCCTCAATGAACTATTGAGCTGGCTCTTGTAATGGAAAGTCGAGGTCTGCATCACATAAGAATCTAAGGATCTTCGCCTCTCATAGATATCCTCTGTCTCTTTGGAAAAGAGGTATCTCGGGTGTCGATGAGCTACATTATAGGTTTGTGTATTAGTGAATTGGAGGTCAATGGTGAATGATAGGTAGGCATGATCCACTGCAAGAACTGGAGAAGGCGTGGTGATATTGAGAGTTCCTAGATGTGAGATATCAGCATCGATGGAGAAAGTGTATAGTCTACTGTGCTGGCACCGTGTCAATGAGGACATGTGAAGGAATTAGATAGGGGTATCTAGCCAAGCCATTGAGAATGGCCAACATGTGTGATGTGCCCATCTCCACCAACTATCTCCCATATTCAATGACTGCTCCCATACCCTGAGATGTCCTCTCCAGCTATAGCTCTGACACATCCTACTCTTGTAGCATCTCCTTAGATGCATCAAAGAAAGATACATGATGGGAGGCTTTCCTAGCATTAAAGTATCCTAGCAAGATAACATTTCCCTCCTTCAAGAACTCCCAAATATCATTGTACAAAGCTGCATATGGTGATTGCCCCTTGGGTAGGGTGTATCAGGACGTCATAGGGGGGAAATAGCATATGGCAGCATACAAAGTGTGTTCCTTACCACGCACTCACCCACATGTATCTAGCCTGCTCATCTTTGTGGACTACCTGGATCATCTGTTGTAGCTCTTCCTTGAATAACAATGCCACTCCTCTTGAACCGTGGTTACTATGATCTGTGCGTGTCTCCTTCCTACAAGCTAACTCCCACACCTATGGCATGTCACCCATGGAGGTGTAGTATGTGGTCCCTAATGTGTCTCTAAGTAGAATACTATCTCTCTCCCTCTGAATGTCTCCTCAAAAGCTCCCATGTCCACTCAAGAGCTCCATTATAGTTCCAAACAGCCATTGCAAGGCTAGTCCCATATGTCTCACACCATCATTTGTGGCACCTCTCCATGACTACCACTCTCCCTCCTCTGTAGAAGGTGAGTTTGCCCTCCTCCCTAGCTGCCTTAATTTTTGACATGCACTCCCTCATGTGGGCTAGTTGCATTGGCATCTCATGTGGCACAACTTCTATGGAAGCTTACACGGTGTTCCCAATGTGTGAAAGTCTATTTTAATAAATAACCAAATATTTATATTTATAAAATTAAGCAAAAAATAATTTAGCTAAACTTATTTTGCTGATAGTTGAATGGAAGTGCAATGGCCTTACAAATGTGAGATTTGGACATCAAACCATTGGATAAGGGTTTAGGTTTTATTATTTTATATAATCAAGTTTTTTATGAACATCAAACTGCAAATATTTCTCTAAGGCACAATACTCAATATCATTAGTGCCCCAAGGTGGCCCATCATAAATGACAAGCTTATCACCAAGTTTTTTATCTGAACCCAATGGAGGGTGAGTGCTTCTTTTTGTGAGGGTTGACAAGGGTGCTTTTGGCGATAAAGCAATAAGGTGTTGATAGCGGAAACTTCTTCTTCTTTCATGAGGGATGATGAAGATGTACTCTTGAAATAGCTTACCCACTTGCAAGTGAAGCTAATAAAGGATGCAAAAATTCAAGGTTGGGATGACATGTCTGAAAGGGGAGCATGGGAATTCTACTCTACTCAATGGTTGTCAAGGAAACATGGATAGAGGTTCATGAATGTCTACACTAAGGGTGACTAGTGCTCATGTTGAAAGAGAAGAAAGGAACGAATCTCACCCCTTGACAAGAATGGTTCGATCGCATTGAGGCTAGACAGTAGGATAGGTGCAAAGTCAAGACTTTTGAAGAAAATGCAAATAGACAATGCAACCAACTTGCCTATAGCACTTGAGATGGCACAGCCCTTAGTCTCTATTCATTTGCCTATCAAATGCTAACTTATCTATCATTATCCCTTGATGTAATGGCCAACAATGTAGTATAGAAATCATTTTATGTGAGGCTCAATTTTTAAATTCAAGCCTCACGCAACTCTATTAGATTGATTGTTTATCAATCAAAGATGTAGATCAATATCAACAATGACATGCAATAGTCTCATATAACAAGAAACTTATATGAGGCTCAATTTTAAAATTGAGCCTTGTGTAACCTCATGTTGCCGTATTGCTTGTTATTGCATAAAATGATATCAAAAATCAAAATAAAATGCTCATAAGAATGCTAAAATTTCTAACATAATGATCATCTTACATGAGTCTCAATATTAAGATTGAGCCTCATGCAACTCTCTTGATATCAAATAATGTTGAAAAACAAGATAAAATACTAGGAATAAGCTTCTCTATTTATTTGTTTCTTGGCCAAATATTGTTAAAGAGCAAGATCAACTACTAGACGAAGATCTAACAATAATGTCCAATGATCTAATATACATCACCTTATATGAGCTTCAATTGTGAGACCCTCATGGAAAACTATGTTAGTTTTAACCATCAACATGGATTTTAAGATACAAAGTGTCATCTATACTATATTATTTTGGTTGTAGCTTCGAACAATCTCTGAACGTCCACAGAATTTCCAAACCTCCAGGAGGCAAAATACCAAACCAAAATTGAATTTGCAAGTCACACATATACATATACTCTCTCTCTTCTTCCATGGTGGGCCCTTTATTCTCTCTCTCTCTCTCTCACTCTCTCTCTCCCTCCCTCCCTCCCTCCCTCCCTCCCTCCCTCCCTCCCTCCCTCCCTCCCTCCCTCCCTCTCTCTCTCTCTCTCTCTCTCTCTCTCTCTCTCTCTCTCTCTCTCTCTCTCTCTCTCTCTCTCTCTCTCTCTCTCTCTCTCTCTCTCTCTCTCTCTCTCTCTCTCTCTCCATGTGCAAACCCATGTGGTGGTCATCGATGAAAGCTTTTAGTGGCTATATATATATAAAGAGAGAGAGAGAGAGAGAGAGAGAGAGAGAGAGAGAGAGGGAAGGCAGTGCAAAAATGCCATAGAAGTGTCATGAGTAGTGTATATTATTTAAATGGCTACAATAGCAAGCCTCTATCTCGCATGCGCACTGAGAGGGAAGGTGATGGAGAAAAAACCAGAAATTGAGAGAGGGGAGTGGAGGTGAATCATGAGTAGTAGGATTGGGACAACAGTAAAAAAACACTAGGAAATGTGTGTGTGTGTGTGTGTGTGTGTGTGTGTGTGTGTGTGTGTGTGTGTGTGTGTGTGTGTGTGTGTGTGTGTGTGTGTGTGTGTGTGTGTGTGTGTGTGATTGAAGCCAAAAAAATTTTAGAGAGAGTGTGGATGAAGAGAATAAAATTTAGTGAGAGAGAGAGAGAGAGAGAGGAAAATAAGAGGTGAGATAAGAAATTATAGAAAATAAATGAGAGAGAGATGATAAACAAACTAAAAAATAAAAGAGAGAGAATGAGAGAATGAAGCCAAAAAATATTAGGGAGAGAGAGTGAATGAATGAAGAGAAAGAAATTATTGAAAGGGAGAGGGAGAAGAAAAGAAGAGGTGAGAGAAGAAATAGTAAAAATAAGAGAGAGATAGGAGACAAACTAAAAAATAAAAGAGAGAGAGAATGCAACAAAAAAATTATAAAGAGTGTGTGCATGTGAAGAAAAAAAAATAGGTGGGTGAGAGACAGAAGGGATGAATAAAGAGAATCGGATGAAAGAGAGTGAGGAAAAAGAAAAAGAAGAGGCAAGAGAAAAAAATAAGAGTAGAGAAAAGAAAAAAGGGAAGAGAGAGACACGAAACTACCAAATTGATTCTAAACTTGGCAAGAACTCTCAAGCCTCATTTCAAAAGTCCCCCACCAAAAAAGACCGTTCTTTCATTGTTAACCCCCCAAGAGGATATATATATAGAGAGAGAGAGAGAAGAAAAAAGGAGAGGAAAAAATCTATACTATATTATTTTGGTTGTAGCTTTGATCAATCTTCGAACCTCCATAGAATTTCCAAACCTCCAAGCAAAATCCCAAACCAACTTAACTCACACACTCTTTCTCTACCATGGCAAATTCAACATTTGAATCCCTTCTACCATGACGGACCCTCTCTCTCTCTCTCTCTCTCTCTCTCTCTCTCTCTCTCTCTCTCTCTCTCTCTCTCTCTCTCTCTCTCTCTCTCTCTCTCTCTCTCTCTCTCTTTGGGACTTGCCTATGGGTAGTAGTCTCCAGCAAGTGCATATGCTTGAACTAGTGGATATGTGTGCATGTAGCATCAACCAATATAAGTGTATAGGCGAGCTATTGGATGCATATGTGAGCCGGTTGAAGGGAGAAGCCCAAGTGGAAGCAAGAGAGGAGTGAACTGTGGTGGATGGAGCAAGAGAGCAAGAGAAAGAGAGACACAAGATGTGAGAACTCCAACATTCATAATGTGCGATCAACCTTCCCTTTATTCAAATGTCACTAAAAAAATAAAGAATGAAGTGATACTGATGGGCGCCCGCTGCCTGCAGTATGTAGGTGCAATACCATCAGTGTAGTATTACATGGGCGGCTAGGCATAGGCACCTTTACCCCCAACAACCTTCCAGTTAAAGGCAAATGTGCCTCAAGTGAAGAGAGAACAATAAAAAAATGAAAAAGTACAATGTGTACATAGAGTACAACAGGATGTAGAATAGAGGTCATCTCATCCAACACCCCTTACTTTTCTAAGGAAGGCAAAACGCTCTATTGAGAGACTTTTTGTGAGCAAATCTGTAGGATTTTGGTCAATTGAGATCTTGACAAGGTCAACAAACTTGTCATCAATGACCTCTCTTGATAAAGTGGTATTGCACCTTAATGTGCTTTGTCTTCCCATGGAAGATCGAATTCTTAGCTAACTAGATAGCACTCATAGAATCTGAATGCAATGTAGGGACTATGTCAGTCATACCAAGGTTTGCCATTAGACAGCCTAACTAGAGAATCTCCTTGCAAGCCTCTATGAATGGGGCTACAATAGACATGGCCTATGTAGTAGAGAGGGCCATAAATACATCCAAGAAACATCACCCCTAGCAAAGGTAAACAATAGCTAGAGGTTGATTTTCTATTGTCTACATGTCTGCATAATTAGAGTCAGTGCAGCCCATGACTCCTGTATTCTAGCCACCATAACATGTGTACATATATGTTGTGCCCTTCAGGTACCTCATGATACCCTTGATGGCATCTCAATGCCACATACTAGGTGTAGCCATATAGCATGCCACAACTTCCACTGCAAAAGTTATTTTAAGACGAGTGGCTATCATGACATATATCAAACTGCCCAATGCAGATGCATAAGGGATATTGGCCATCTCAGCCTTCTACTCATTAGTCTGGGGACAATTGGCATGGCTTACCTTCATATGAGAAGGAAAAGGACAACCAATATGCTTAACATCTTGCATATGAAACTACTCAAGGACCTTTTGGATATACTCCTTCTGACAAGTAAAGGAGCCTCTACTAAAAGCAGTCAAGCGTAATGCATATCCAAAGAATATGTGAGGCCTATCCCATGTCTTTCATCTCAAAGCTCTTTTTGAGCTAACTTTTCAAAGCATCTAGCTCATCAAGAGCTCTCCCATCTATCAATATGCCATCCACATAGAGTGCCAAAATCAAAAGGCTGGCATCACGAGCCTTCTTCCTATATAAACAGGATTCATATCACTACCTGTATAGCCTTGTGAATGCATAAAAGCATCAAACTTGTGGTATTATCTCCTAGGTGCCTGCTTAAGTCATAAAGGCTTTTTCTCAATTTGCACACTAGGTGTTCCTTGCCTTTTTCCTCAAAACCCTTAGGCTGCTACATATAAATCTCCTTGTGCACGTCCCCATGTAAGAAAGCCATCTTAATATCCATCTAATAAAGGTCCAGATCGAACTGAGCAACCAATGCTAGTACCAATTAGAGTAGTCACCTTGACTATAGGAGAAAAGACTTCCTCAAAGTCAATAACCCTTAGTAACCAATCTGGCCTTATAGGCAAGCTTGGAGCATCCAAGGGTGCTCTTCAACTTGTACACCCACTTGCATGGCAATGCAGGCTTTTCACCAGGAAAAGGAACCAACTCCCACGTACGATTTTTCTATAAAGAGTCAAGCTTTGACTGTATGGCCCTCTCCCAAGAGTGGCTATCACCATGATGCATAGCCTCATCATAAGTGAGAGACTTACTTGTATCTATTATTGAGAATAGCAAATGATACTTGCCCATAGAGGCTAGATGTATGCTCTAAAGATGCTAGAAGATAGACAAATGATGTATGCTCTAGGAAGAGGTGTTCAGAATCCCATAAGCACAATGAGGAAGAATGGTACTATCCAAAATCTATATAAGCATGTACTTGACACTCATTTCAACAAAAAAAAGAGTACTATCATTCTGTATTACTCAAGACTGTGTTTATGAGTCCAAGCTAATCTATATTGGAACCTAATTCACTTGAGTTACAATTCTGTATCTCAATCATGTTTCATGTTTATACCCTTCATCCACCATAGCTAGCATAGCTCTAGATCCGTGTTTCTCAACATGGTATTAGAGCCATGCCTGAGCTAGGTAGCTAGTGGCCTATTGGGCCAACTATCTACATCACCTGTGCTGCAAAAAGATATGTTTATGGTGGTTGAGTATCCTTCAAGACTGGATATTCTAGAGACCTGTGGCCCACTTCAAAAAAAAAAAGTTGCATAGGCGTTATGGTCAAATAGACTTGGCAATATATGGACCTGAATGGGTGCTGAAGGATTGACTCTCATGCTTGATGGTTCAACATGTTTTATTGTTATGAAAACCAACAACTTGATTAGGTCAAGTTCCAAAGCCCAATCTTCAACTCTAGTCGACTGTAATACTTAGCAATGACCAAATTGAGTTAACATAGTTGCCAAGATTTGGGCAAACCTTTGTATATAAATCAAATATAACCCATCCAAAACATAAGAAGCCAAAATAATGACTTTGTACATGAGTGCCACACAAAAGTTCACTCCTGATATTTTTCCAAAAGCTTCAAGACTATGAAGGCTTAGATTGAGTGTAATGGCTTAAGACTTTCAAGTCAATATGGCAACAACGAAGCATCCGAAGGAGCATGAGGACAAAGAAAAGACCAAGAAGATCAAGGACATCACCAAAGGATGCCAAAGAAGCAAAATAAATAAATAAATAAATAAATAAATTTCCGCTATTGACAACAAAGAATTTTCCTTAGTGGATCATGTTTTCCCCATAGTGGATCTCTATTTCTCGTAGTGGATCTTGTTTCCCATAGTGGATGTAAAAACCCTTACCAAAATGTAAAGTTTCAAGCCTTAACTTGACTAGGCTACCAAAGAGCTAGTCTCCCGAGCCATGTCATCATGTAGGGGGGGCAAGAGCCAGCAAGCGTAGAGACTCGTTATTTGGGGGGTTTGTTGAGAAAAGCAAATGATACTTGCCCATAGAGGCTAAATGTATGCTCTAAAGATGCTAGAAGATAGACAAATGATGTATGCTCTAGGAAGAGGTGTTCAAAATCCCATAAGCACAATGAGGAAGAGTGGTACTATCCAAAAGCTATATAAGCATGTACTTGACACTCATTTCAAAAAAAAAAAGAGTACTATCATTCTGTATCACTCAAGATTGTGTTTATGGGTCTAAGCTAATCTATCTTGGAACCTAATTCACTTGAGTTACAATTCTTTATCTCGATCATATTTCATGTTTATAGCCTCCTTCCGCCATAGCTAGCATAGCTCTAGATCCATGTTTCTCAACATCTGTCACCATGACATAATCAATGGAGGGCTCAAACTGCTCAGGAGGATGTTTGGCTCTAATAGAGAATCTCAAGGCAGGCTGAGGAGCCTACACATTCTATCTAACATCATGGTCATAGGCCACTGGAGCATCATCTACTATTGTAGGCTGTCTACTTAGTTATAAAGGAGCAGGAGGCTCCTCCTAAATATAACCCTACATATCTTGACTATCCACTCAAGCTGCTTATGCATCTTTTCCTCATGGAAAACTACATCATGGCTACATATGACTTTCCGAGCCCATGGATCCCATAGGCAATAGCTATCTCACATGCATCCCATAACTAAGAAAGATGCATTTCATGGACTTAGAATCCAACTTTGTGCACTTGTCCTTCAATACATGGCAGAAAGCCTCATAACTAAAGACATGCAAATGAGTACACGAGGGAGGTTTTCTAGGCTACTCCTCCTCTATAACCTGAAAGTTAATAGTACTGCAAGGAGATTGATTGATCAAGTGTACAACAATAGTCACTACTCAGCCCAAAACTGTTGTGGTAAGTTTGCCTAGCTAAGCATACTATGAACCCTTTCCTATATTGTCATGTTCATGTGCTCATCTACCATACCATTCTGGGATGGGATGTACGGGGTGGTTAACTAATGCCTTATACCCCTCTCATTGCAAAATTGCTCAACAGCTTTAGAGACATACTCACCCCCATTATTTGATCATAGGCATTTCAACCTATGCCCGGACTGATTCTCAACCAATGCAAGCCAATGTTGAAAGGTAGCCAAAATATCATATTTCAGCATTATAGGATATGTCCAGACCTTATGTGACTAATCATCATGAATGTGACAAAGTACTTTGCACCTCTTAATGACTGACAGGCATAGGTCCACAGATATCAAAATGAACAAGAGCCAAAGGCTCACCCATGCATAGAGCGCCAGACTTCTTATGTATACTACATGTCTACCTCCCATACAAACAATGATCACATGACTCAAAACACTTATAGTCAAGGGATGGAAGATACTACAAATGAGTAAGCATTTTCATTTCCTTTAAGAACATGTGCCCAAGGCAATTATGCCAAAGAGCCATAAACAAAATATGATCTATTGATCCATATACAACCAAGGTATATAAAGTACTAGACTTGGCACCACATGCCAAAACAAGGTTTCCATGGGTGATCTTCCAAGAAGAATCCCTAAAGAAAAACAAAGTAACCCTCATCATCCAGTGTGCAAATAGAGATAAGACTCTTCGTGAGAGTCATTATGCAAAGTAGACAATACTGCCTGAACCAAACTGCAACCAGATATCACCAATGCCAACTATCTAAAATGCCAAGTCATCCCCCAAACAAACAGATCTAGTCATACTGTGATAGGAGTGGAACCACTCTCTAAGAGGGGTCACATGAAAAAAAGCCCTTGAATCCATCAAGAAACACTGACTAAAACCAGGTGAGGCATCAGTCAGTTGTGACTCATCCAAGAAGAAGCTACAAGTTTGTAATCATCATCAGAGTCAAGTTGTTGCAATACATTAGTCTCTTTGAACTTAACATTGTACTTGGCAGGGACAATGATGTGATCATCAGACTTGTCCTACACTTTCCCTTTGCCCTTTTTCTTATGCTTATTATCACACATTTTATTGCACTACGGCATGATATGTCTTGCTTTCCTACAATAATGACATGTGAAATCGAACTTATGTCCACGGGAATTACTCCAAGACTATCCATGGGACTTGGAATGAGACTTCTGCAAACAGCCAAAGCATGAGAAGTACAAGAAGCATCCACATTCTTTCTATTTATCTCCTTTGTTAGGAGTGCACCCTCTACATCACAAAGTTCCAGCCCATTCTCGAGTATATTTGCACACATAATAGTATGGAATGTGTCCCAAGACTCAGATAGTGTGACCAACAAGAACAAAGGTGGAAGTTTGTCCTTAAATTCAATACTTGCGATGACAACTAGCCAATGATTGCATGAAACTCACTCAAATTCTAAGAAACACTTATCTTCCTTCATAATGGAGGTCCATAAGCTGCTTTAGCCAATACATCTGAGAAGCAAGGCTCTACTTATCATAGAGATTACATATTTTCTCCCAAAGATTCCATGCAGACTACCCATCTGTGATAACATTACAGTAAACCTACTTGTTGAGGGATATGATAATCGCAGACCTACAAAGCTCATCTAAGTCATCCCATACATCCTGATCTTGACCTTCACGCTTAATACTCTTGCATTTGATCGGCCTAATCTGAGATTTCTACATCAAAACTTACCAAATTTGGATCTTCCAATAGCCATAATTGTTGCCATCCAACTTTGTAATGTTAAAGATGGCAATGTCATTTGAATGACCAACCATACTATAGGAAAATGAGGCACAATACAGACCAAAAGGTGCTATAATACGTGCAAACAACCCCAAAACCACTACCAAAACAAGTTGAAAATAAGAGGTACGGACCAAATAATGAGCTGCCCACAAACTATGACCAAAATAGCATTAAAAAATGGAGGGGATTTCACTTATAATAAAACAATAGTTTGCAATTATAGCATGCTAAAAATGAGATACAGCAGTAAGAAATCAATACCAAACAAGGGAAACCACTGATACAAAAAACAATCTGTAGCACACATGAAGTAGCTCAAGCTCAACTGTAAACAAAATCCAAAGCTCAATGTAGCATCCAAGTGTCAAGTAAGTGGCTCCCACTAGAAAAAAAGTCAGATACTAGACGAGCAAACAAAGTTCAAATCCTCATGTGAGTGGCATGCAAGCATCCAAGATATATCAGGTATATAGCCAGGAACATAAGACCCAATAAAAGCTTCAAGCCTGCAGGTCATAGACCTCTAAAGCATCCAATGAAGTAATTGATAACCAATGTCAAATGTCCTAAGCTCAAATCAAAGCTCAAATGCATTCAATAGCATAACCAAGCATAGAGCTTCAATGTCATGCACCAATACATCCAACAGAATGCCCAAATAGCATGAAAGAGCATTAGACATAGATTGTCCTTGTTAAAAGCTTGTTGTCCACACTATATATACAGTAGTAAAATGATGGTGAATAGTAAGCAAAAGTGAGCTCTCAATCGAAGCCCAAAGCATTCTAGGAGCATGGTCAAGTATGTGGCATCAACCATAAACATCAATGTATCATCCCAAGTAGCTAGGAAGCATCAACAAGCCTTCGGTCTTGCTTATTACAATAGTAAAAATGATAGTATAACGGAGCCAAATATGGACTCAAATCAGTCCAAAAGCATTATAATACATTATGGCCAAACATTCCCCAAGTGTCCAGCATCAAATGAGCATCCTGGGAGCATCACATAAGCCACGAGCATGACATTTCCTAGACAAATAGCATTCATCTCTATTATAATAGTAGTAATATCTATGAGAAAACTGAGCTAAAAGAGTGCTCAAATAAGTTCAATAGCATCTCTCAAACCAATGATATATGATCCCCCAAGTATCACAACAAAACATAGGTATATAGGTATCCTGGGAAGCATATATGAGCTCCAAACATTGAAGATATAGCTATCCCTATTTTATGATAGCATGCTACCCTATTTGCACAGTTTATATAGCTAAAGCTCAGTGACTCAAAACCAATGCTCAATGTTAATGGTCAATGCCAAGAGGAGTAGTAAACAATGCCAAAGCCTTTGTCTGATTGCCGAGGAGTGGTTGAGCAAGCACAAGTGCTTGAAAATGGCCATAGCTAAAAATTTGTTTTTTTATATCTCTAGCCCTAGATACTGAGTTGAATACTCCCTAAAGTAAGCTCAATGTAGGCTCAAGAATGCCTTGAGATACCCCCAATAGGTCCTAAGAAGTCCTAAAGCAATGAAGGCTCAATATGAACCTCAAGAGGTGGAGCTATGGTTGCCAATGGTGAAAACCCTATTATAGGTAACTCAAATGAGAGCTAAAGCAATGCCAGATTGAGCTTGAGCTTACGAATAAGAAGGCTTTGGTACTAGTTGAAGGGAGAATCCCAAGTGAAAGCACAAGCAAGCGAAAGTAAGAGAGGTGTGAGCTATGGCGAATCGAGCAAGATATCAAGAGAGAGAGACTCAAGATATGAAAACTCCAACAGTCACAATGTGTGACTAGTCTTTCGTTTATCCAAATGTCACTAAAAGAATAAAGAATGAGGTGATAGTGATAGGCGCCCATCGCCTACAATATGCAAGTATGGGTATTGTTAGTGTAGTAATACACGGGTGGCTAGGCATAAGCACCTTTACCCCCAACACCAATAGGCAGACAAATTCCCAAGTGGGTGAAAAGCAGTGAAAGTGAGTAAAGAGGCCTACAACGAGTGTAGTGTAGTCCCTTCTCTCTCTCTCTCTCTCTCTCTCTCTCTCTCTCTCTCTCTCTCTCTCTCTCTCTCTCTCTCTCTCTCTCTCTCTCTAGAAGTTAATAGGCATTCCTTGATAGGCCCAATCACCCATTCAATCGATCCTTAGTTGGCACAACCTCTCATCCATTTTGTTATGCTTCTCCTCCACGACCAATCTCCCCTACGCCCCATTGTTGACTCACATGGAACCCACCCTAGCCCTCACCAACAAGTGCCATCGGACTGGCACTCGACTAGGAGGGGGTAATGTTAACTCCGATGCAAAGAAAGTAAAAATAAAGCAAAAGAAAATCAAAAAGACACAAAACAAAGTAAAAAAGGGTGGCTCGATGGAAACATAGGAGGAAAAGGGCTAAAAATGCAAGAAGCAAATTTAAAAGTCTAGGGCAAGTGCAAAAGGAGAAAGTCGTGTCTTAAATATAAAATTACACCCTAAATCCTTGTAAAAGAGCGCCATGCTCCCTCTTGTGCAATTTGTAAATGTGGACAGGCTTGGGTGAAGGAACAATGTAAATAGGAAGGGAATAGAGAAAGAGGACCTAGGCTAAAATGTCCAGTCATGTAAAAAAGAGATGGGCGCCCAAAGAGGAGTAGGGCATGTATAAAAAGGTAAAAAGTGAATGAAGAAGCTCATTCTTGTGTGTGACCAAAACTAGCTCTCCTCTTATTCTTCTTCTTGTTCTTGTCTATACTTGTGCTTGAGAGAGGGAGTGTGAGGGAGTGAGTATGTGAGGGTGAGAGACTGTGGTGGAGAAGCTCTCAATCTTCTCCTCTCTTCTTCTTCTCTTCTCTTCTCTTCTCTTGTCTCGTGCACGGCAATGGAGCTTGGAGCTTGAGAATAGAGCTTGCACCTTGGATCGTGAAGCTACCAGAGAGCTCATGGGAAGAGGTAACTCGATCGGGCATGAAGGTAAGCTCATTATACTCATAGGTGTGAGAATGTGCACGGCTATGTGAGAGATAGCCACTGTACTTAGCTCGAAATGCTTGAAACAATAAGCAGTCTTTGGGTCTTGGCAATTAAGTGAGAGCTCCCACAGTCTCCTTCTCTACCAAAGCCTTAAAGCTTTTAAAGTGAGTGGATACCTCACTTTTCTTACACATAAAGTAAACCCCTACTTTATGAGTATAATCATCAATGAAGGAAACACAGTACTTGTAACCACTCAATGTTGTAATCTTTGTAGGACCCTACACATTAGAATGTGCTCAAGTGGCCTCTTGCATACATGCTTTTCATGTGAAAATGCATGCCTTGCTTGCTTTCCAAATTGATATGCTTCACATACTTTATGTATTCCATCAACCCTAAACTTGGGAAAGCCATCCATAAATAGTTTTGATTGCATGTCTTTCAGCTATTGCACATTCACATGACCAATTCTCTTATGCCAAATTTCAATATCAACCATAACATATAAACCTTGTGTAAATATGGCAGCATCCATTTCAAGCAGACTTACATCAAGAGTAAGCAATCTATCAACATGTTTCCCTTTTGTAATCAATGTGTAATCATTCGTGAGAACTTCTATATAATAACCATCAGATGAACCTACAATCCCTGCTCTACCATCTAACCAATAGAAACCAAGTTTTTTGTAATATTTGGTACATGTAACAAATTAGCCAAGTACTTAGTTTTACCATCTTACATACTCAAACATTTCCAACATGAGTAATGGGATGAGTTGTATCATCCCCTATCTTCACATAGCCTAGAGACTCTAGACTACACATCTCTCTAAATCATTCTCCATGAGAAGTCATATGGTTAGAGATATCCAAGTCTACATATTATACATCATTCTTTGATGAGCAATCAACAGTCATAGTATTCATAAAGGGCTGCTTAACAAACAATTGTTCACTTCTATCATCATTGTTTCTATTGCTAGATGCATAATTGCCTTACTATTTTTTCCATTTCTAATTTTAGTCTTCTTTTTTAAGCAATTTTTAGAAATGAGGCCTTTTTTACCACAATGCCAATACTCTCTACTATCACTAGAATTCTATTGCATATTAGAATCTGCAACTTTTTCTCTTTGACTTCCCCTTCCTCAAAATTGTCCTCCTCTATTTTCATGTGCTTCATAACCTTGACTACAATCACCACCTTGGCCTCTGCCATGACGTCTGCCTTTGCTAATGGCCCCTCCATGATCTCTAGTAGAGTAAGACGTCTATTCAGACTTATTCTTACTTTGAGAAGAAGAGGGATTCAAGCCAAGGTTCTCTTCTCAAGTATCAGTATAGAAATAAAGTCTACAAAATCAGGGATATCATTCCTTGTATTTATAGATGACTTGAAGCTCTTGTAATCATCTCCAAGTCCATCTAAGTATGCATGCACAATATCATCATCATCAATTACCACACTGATAGATCCAAAGAGCTTCCATAATACTCTTGATATTTAAGGCATAATCATTAATGGACATGTTTTCACTTGGTTCAACTCTAACTTGAGTTGTAGCTTTCTAGCCTTTGTGTTTACTTCGAATAGCCTTGCTAAATACTTCCATGCAATAGTGGGGGCTTTTAATTCTTGCAAATATTCCATCATGCTATTTGTGACAATGAAAAATAGCTAATACATAGCTTCACTTTGTGTCTGCTCTCGATCTTTATTAGCCTTTACATGTTTTGCAGCAATATCTGTAGCAATAGTAGCCAGGAAGTTCAGGTGCTACTACCGTGCCTTCTTCAATGTAATTCCAAACACCTTTTTCCCTTCAAGAATTTTGTTATCTAGAACTTCCATGCAAGAAAATTGTTATTATCAAGATTATTGCTAACAATTTGGTTAAAGTTGTCAAACATTTTGGCAAAATAAACAACTTGCAAAAAATTGCAATTTGTAAGCAAGTTGATATCATGTGTACAACAACTAAACACATAGCCTTTTTCAATAACTACAAAATAATAACCACACTCTACAATCACTATGTAGATACCTCCTATGTTTGCAACCTAGTAAATACATGAAACCCTACAGATTCAAAATTTATAGCCTATATACCTGTAAATAGCTCATACAGCCAAAACTGCAATATGCCCAAAAACTACTACCGAACCACTTGTAAGTCTAGAACGGAGATCAAAATGATCTCAGACGCCAAAAATCACAGCAACAAAACCCTATAGACCTTCTCTATAATATGTATACTATTTATTTTGCCAACCAAATTTCACTATTAATCGGAGACTACAACCCTGTCAACCTCAAGAGCCACCTACAGCTATGACCCTGAGCAAGATGGAAGAGCTTCTTACTCATTGCTTACTTGCTTACTTTTGTGCACCGACACCTTCACCTTAGGCTTCAATCAAGCTCCGTGTAGCTGTGGAACTGCTCTGATACCATCAAAACAAACAAAAGGGAAGAGAGGTGAAGAGACCAAGAGCACACATACAAAATCAATGGAGATTTGAGCACATAGAGAGATAAGGCTAAAATCTTCTTCTTCTTCTTCCACACAAAGAACAAAGTCTATAACATAATAAAAAACTAATATGAAAGTACCACAATGTACATACATGCAATCACTAAGTGTGAACTCGCTTAAGAAAAGAAGAGATGGAAAAGTAAATGTGCCATAACTAAGGGTGGATAACACGGGTATAATCACTAGTGTATCCTCATGTCGGTCACCTAGTATATCAATGAGTAATATTCTACCACATCACCAAGGTGCGTAGCGGATGCTAGCTCATGTGGAGCTCGACATCTCAATTGTGTGTATTTGTGTATATATGCACATGCACGCATGTGTATGTATGTATGTATGTATGTATGTATCATACTTAAAGCATGCACACTTGTATATTGTAGGTGGCAGCTATCTATTACTGTTATTTTATTCTTTATTCTTTGCATGACAATACACATTGTGACTATTGGAGTTTTCACATTTCATCTTGCTCTCTCTTGCTTGAACCTCCATAGCTTTTGTTTTTTTCTTGCTTTTGCTTGTGCCTTTACTCTTAGTCCACCTTTTGACTAGTATTAGAGTAGGCATTCAAGAAGCTTCACATGCATTCCATTGAGCTTGAGAAGGGAGCTTGACTTACAACTTTCATGGCAACCCCATTTTAGTCCATTTGAGGTATGTATTGGCTTGTCTACTTTCAACACTTGTTTAGGTTGGTTGAGGAGCTTCTTGTGGCTTAATTGAGCCTTGTTTAGTTCTTATTGAGTTTAGAAGTAGCCATTCTATCCATTTTGAGTGGAGACATAATATGCTATAGAAGTTATGGACATCTATGGCAACTTGACAATACTTTTGTATTTTGGCTATAACTTTTGCATCCGATATCAAATTGAGGCCTACGTGCTATTTGGGTATGCTACATGGTTATGTTGATGCTTGACATTGTTATTTATGCCTAGACGTGCATATATTGAGCTCTACAACTTGGATTTGAGTTGTATTGGTTGCATTTGGACAATGGCTATTTGCTTTATTGAATGTTTATGCTCCCATATGTATACATGATATACATTGGGCACCCGAATGCTATGAGCCCTATGCATTGAGCTTTCTTTGCTACTTTGGATACTTTGAATATGCTCTAGTGGGAGTATTTAGTGTTTTTTTATGTAGAGCTTGGTTCATTTGAGTCATTGGGAGACTCCTTTGTGCTCTCTTGGTTTATGCATACACTTTGCAGAGTTTCTATGGGCTAATTTGTATTTGATTTGGACACCTTATACTATTGTCAATGGGTTGTTAATTTTGGATACATACTTGGCATGCATTGTGGTATGCATCTACATACGTGACACCTTGGATACTTTTATAGTCTTTGGTACTTTGTGGTTTATGCTACACTACTAGTTGCATTGTACATCTTGGTTGCTATCTAGATCTTCTTGGGAGTGAAAGCTTACTCTTTATCATATTTGCCTATAATTACATGCTAATTTACTATAACTTTATTGATAACCATGGTGAAAATCAATTTTGAGCCATTCTTTTGGGAGCAAACACTTGTATTCAACACCCTAGTCCTTTCTGCTTTTGTATATCAGTGTATTGACTCAATCTTCTTCTTGTTGCGCGCTTTTTGGCTGAAAACACAATGGCAACTAGTTCAAACACTTCCAATGATAGTACTATCTTCAACATAGAGAAGTTGGATGGCAATAACTTATTGTATTGGAAGACTCTAATTTGGTATGTCTTGGTGCAAAAGAAGCAAGTCAAGACATTGAAGTTACAGGGCATAAAGCCAAAACTTTATGCTGCAAAGAAATGGAAAGATTTTAATGAGTTATCCAAGTCTACCATCATTTTGTCATGATCAAAGTGGATACACTTCAATGTCATTGAGATTAGGGTGGTGCTTATGCATTATGGAAAAAGATTTGCAATCTCTATGATAAGTAGAGTCTTGTAAATTAGTTGTATTGGCTTAAGAAATTCATGGATATTTGCATAAAGGAAGATATATCTATGTTTTCTCATTTAAATGAGTTTCATTTCATTTTTAGTCACCTTATTTTGCAGGGTCTTAATAACTTTGAGGAGAATGTCAAGTTTTTTTGTTTCTTATCATATTTCATGAGTCTTCAAATACATTCCACACTACTATGAGTGCAAACCCTCCTAAAGATGGCTTTCAACTCAAGGATATAGAGGCTGCTTTGCTTACAGATAAAGTAAATATGAAGAATGTTGATGCAACTCGTACTTCTTATGCACTATATTGAGAGGTAGAGACAAGGTAGTAATGAAAATAATAATCATGAAAGAGGCTCAGAGCCCAATAGGGGCAAGCCTAAGTCTTGTGGACAATCATACAATAAGTCCCACGAACATAAGTCCTCTCTTACTTCACTATTGTGGGCAACAGGGTCACATAAGGCTGTAGTGTGATAAAATGTGCAATGATAGATGTGAAAAAGGCAAAGAGAAAGTGCAAGATAATGCCAAATTTTTTAATGATCACAGCATTGTTTCTAAGTCTAGTATTAAGATAGAAGAGATAAATGTCTTAAAGTACAACTAGGATGATTATATACTTGTTGGGATAATTACATGCTTATTGCTTCATCACTTAATACTACTCAAATGCTGTGTCTTCTTACTCTCAATATTGGTCTTGATTTGGGGGCTCCACTTCATTACCTAGCATCATGATTGGTTTCATACCTATTGTAATGTTATAGGTTTGGCTAGACTAGGAGATGATATTGTATTGGATATTACTGGTATAGGTGATGTGAGATTGTAGTTTGGTACTAGTGCTCCATTTGTGCTTCATGATATACATCATGTCCCAACTTTGACTAGAAGCCTTATCTCCACTAAATAGTTGGATGATGACATATATTATGTCTCTTTTAGTGATTTTGCATTGTCTATTACTTGTGGTAGTATTGTTTTTGCTCCAAGTGCCAAGGTTGGCAATCTCTATCCTTTGCTTGTATTTGGATTTGTTGATCATATCTTGGGCATGATTGATCTTTCTCATATATCTCATTGGCATCACCGTCTTGGGTATATGTCTCTTAAAGGAATGAAAGTACTCTCTCATTTGCAGTATTTGCCTCTCTTAACAACTTGTGCTTTGACTCTTGTGATCATTGTTTATATGGTAGGCAAACACATAACTCTCATAAAAAGTCTGACTCTATGCACGTGGGTAAGCTTTTGGCTCTTGTTCATTTAGATGTTTGTGGTCCCATGTCCTATCGATCCATTAGATGGTGCTAAGTACTTTGTGACATTAATTGATAATTATTTATATACAAATTGGGCCTATCCTATCAAGTAGAAGTCAGATGTGTTGGCCATATTTAAGTGCTTTCTTGCTATGATTAAGAACTAGTATGGGCATAGGTTAAAATGCCTATGATTCGACAATGGGGGTGAATATGTCTCAAAGGGATTTGAACAATTTTGTGATGAAAGGAATATTAAGGGCTAGTTTGGCCACTCTGTATACCCCATCCTAGAATGATATTGCGGAGCACATGAATAGAACTATTCAAGAAAGAGTCTGTAGTATGCTTAGTTAGGCAAGCATACCACAATACTTTTGGACTGAGGTAGTTACCACTGGCATTCATTTGATCAATAGATCCCCATATACTACACTTAATGGTAGAGTTTTAGAAGAGGTATGGGCTAGAAACCTCCTTTGTATGCACACTTATGCGACTTCAGATGTGAGAATTTTTGCCATGTTCCCAAAGAGAAACACAATAAGCTTTAATTTGAAGTTTGTCAAACACATCTTTCTTGGATATGGGGATGCAGGTGAGATGGGCTATCACCTTTGGGATCTGAAGACTTGGAAGATTATCCATGGCTTTAATATTGTATTCCATAAGAAAAAAATGCATATGAGACCGGAGCATGTAGTTGAGATATGTAGGGTGATCTTTCAAGAGGAGCCTCATATGACAAAGGATCTAGTCTCAGTTAGACATGTTCCTACAATTGTTAATGATGTAGTAATCCAAGATCCACCTATTGTGTAGAATCATGATGTTGGACAAAGAGGATAATCCATATAGGTCCCATAACCAATCTTGAGATGCTCCATTAGAGCATGAAATCCTCCTAGTCATTTTGAACCCTCTATGCAATTATGTCATGGTGGCAGATACTAGTAAGCCTTTTACTTATGATGAGGCTATTCATAGAGGTTATAGTCACTCTTGGGAGAGAGCCATATAGTTAGCAATGATTTAATCTGAGTATGATTCGCTACACAAAAACTATACATGGGATTTGGTTCCTTTGCCCAATGAAAAACATGCATTGCTATGCAAGTGGGTGTACAGGTCGAAGAGTATCTTTGGTCACCCTAAGCTAGCATATAAGGCCAGAGTAGTTACTAAGGGTTTTAAGTAGAAGAAGAGGGTTGATTTTGATTAGATATTCTCTCATGTGGTCAAAATGACTATTCTTAGTATTGGTTTGGGTTGTGTAGGTGGATCTGGACTTGTACTAGATGGACGTGAAAACAACTTTCCTTCATGGGGACTTGCATGAGGATATCTATATGCAACAACCTAAGGGATTTGAGAAAAAAAGTAGGGAACACCTAGTATGCAAGTTAAGAAAGATTCTTTATGGACTTAAGCAAGCACTTAGGAAATGATATCATAAGTTTGATACCTTTTTGCATTCACACGGTTATTCTTGTAGTCATATGGACCCATAACTTTATACAAAGAAGGCCCGTGATGGTAGTCTTATCGTTTTAGTGCTATGTATTTATGATATGCTAATTGCTGGGAGTGCTCATGATGAATGCTTTAAAGACTCAGCTCAATAAGAATTTTAAGATGAAGGACATATGGTATGCCTCTCACCACATACTTGATAAATGCATTACATGCAATCACTTTAAAGGACTCCTCTACTTGTCATGGAACAAGTATATTCCTAAAGTCCTTGGGCTATTCCATATGTAGGATGATACCTTTATTGGTTGTCCATTACCTTCTCATGTAATGGTTAGGTAAATTGTGTCCCTAGTGAGATGATAAAAAGGCCAAGATGGCCAAGGTCATGTATGCATCCATGGTGCGATAAACTTGGTGTATACCATGATAGCCACTAGACTTGACATGGCATCTGCAGTGGGACTTGTAGCTTGTTATATGGCAACACATAGCAAGTGACATTAGGGCCTTGTGAAGGGTATCATGAGATATATTAAGAGCATTGCATATATATGCATTTGTTATGGTGGCCAAGATACTAAAGTCATGAGATATACAAACTCTAATTATGCAGGACATGTAGATAGTAGCAAGTCTATCTCTGGATATGTCTTCATCTTTGCTAGAGGTGTTGTTTCTTGGATGTCTAGGGTGTAGAAATATGTGACCTTGTTTATTATCAAAGCCAAGTACATTGCAAACACCGAGGCTTGCAAAGAGGCCTTATGGTTGGGCCCAAACCTTATTATAACTATGACTCCTACATTACATTTAGACTCTATGAATACCATTCAGTTGTGGCACTCATAGAGTGTCATTCAGTTGGCACATAGTTTGGTCTTTCTTGCAAAGACCAAGCACATTGAGATCCATTACCACTTCATCACTTAAGTGATTGAGGACAAGGAGTTAGAGCTTGTCAAGATCTCAACTCACGAGAATCCTATAGATTTGGTCACTAAAAGTCTCTACATGGAATGTTATGCCTTCCTTAAGAAAATGATGGGCATAAGGGATGACGTCTATTCCTTGTTTTGTTAAACTTCTATGTACACATTGTATTTTGTTTAAGTTTTTCTTTTTTTCTCCATACTCATACATATTTTCCTTTAACTAGGAGGTTGTTGGGGGTTAAAGGCTACCTATGCCAAGTCCCCCTACATTTGCTTGTACTTATCCCTTGCACACTTGTATACTGTAGATGGTGAATGCCCATCACTATCACTTTATTCTTTATTCTTTACATAATAATAGAATAAGGGAAGGCAGGTCACACATTGTGATTGTTGAAGTTTTCATTTACTATCTTCCTCTTGCTTACTTAAACCTTCATAGCTTTTGCTTCCACTTGTGCATTCATTCTTGCTCCTCCTTTCACATTTTTCCTCACTCTATAGAAAACTAGAATAGTTTGTTCTTTTTTGCTCAAATGTGTCAACCATGTTTTCCCAAGGTTTTCCCACAATGATGGCTTTCATATTCTTAAGCAATAAAATGTTACGTATCTAACTTAGAGCATAATACTATTTTATATCTAAATTAAAAAAACATGTGGTACATAGTAAATATCCAATTGTATGTATTGTCTGTAAAGAAGTCATATTGCAATAAGTCCCCTCCTCTCTCTCTCTCTTTCTCTCTCCCCTCTCACCCCCAATTATTTTGTGTGTGAGAGAGATATATATAATAAATTATTTTTCATATTATTTTGAGAGAGAGAGAGAGAGAGAGGGTTTGAGAAATTTCTATACAAGAAGGAGAAGAGTATGTTGCAACCACTAAGGCTTGCAAGAAGGCTCTCTGGTTAGGCCCTTTGGTCGTAGATCTTGGTATTATTGATACAGTTCCTACACTGCATTCAAAATTTATGTGTTGTTTAGCTGGCCAAGAATTCGATCTTCCATGCAAAGACAAAGCACATTGAGGTGTGTTACCACTCTATCAGAGAGGTCATTGACAATAAGTCCATTGAGCTCAATTTCACCAAAATCCTGTAGATCTACTCACGAAAGTCTCTCAACAGAGTATTTTGCCTTCCTTAGGAAGATGATGGGCATTGGATGAGATGACATCTTTCCTCATCCTCTTTTACTTTATGTATATTTGTACATTGTCACTTTTTTCTTATTCTCTCCTCACTAGAGGCACATTTGCCTATAAGTAGGAGTTTGTTGGGAGTAAAGGTGCTATGCCTATGCTACCCATGTATATTCACTACACTAACAATACACGTATACCTATACACTACAAGTGGCGAGAGCCCATCACTATATCTTCATTCTTTATTCTTTTAGTGACTAATAAAATAAGGGAGGTTGGTCACACGTTGTGACTATTGGAGTTCCCACATATTGAGTGTCTCTCTCTCTCTTGCTCCATCCACCATAGCTCACACTTCCATTGCTTCCATTTGCTTGTGCCTGTCACTTGAGCTTCTCCCTTCATGAGATATGTGCAAGCATGTGACATATCAAACCTTTGATAGAAACTTTGGAATGGTGAGCTACATGCTAGTGTTAGTTGTGATCTTTCCATGGACTACTATAAAATGTAATGAAAAAATGTCCTCTCAATCTACTAAGTAGTCAAGGATTCCATATCAAAGATCCTTTTTGTAGCTTGTGAACTCATCAATGTGTAACATGATCCATAACAAACACAAGGCAATGCAAATGATTCTCTAGAATGTGCCTCAAATCATATGCTTATTTCCTTGGCCTCTTCTATAAGACCTATTACTTTCATGAAATTGAGATTGGATCTTAAGTCATCAAGTTTCCCCAGACAATAACACATTGAGAGACTAATGTGACTAAGAAGTCTCAACCCTTAAGCACTTATTGAAAAATGATTTAAGGACTCCACTCCATTTTGTATACAAATTTAGGATAAACATCTTCAAGCAAGGAAGAGCTAGCAACCGCAAGTAGTCGTTGCATCCTTAAGGAAATCCATGAGAAATTGCAACCATCTTATTTGAAATTCATGGGCAATTCTAAATATCCTATGGGAATTTCATAAAAGTAAGCATTGGCAAGGCCTAATAATCTTGGACACTAAATGTCTTCTCTATACATCCTCTAAGAAGATATAGCTAGCTTAACCTTGCTTGAGCTCCTGATGTGATGATTAGCATGTAGATCTTGCAAATCTTCTTGATTAGGTTCATAGGTGGGCATGGAGATTGAGCTACTCTCAACTACATGGGATGTGCCTCCATACTTAAATTTAGAGCTACAAGCTCCGTCTTAGCTTCAATACTTTAATAGGGTTGATAATTTAGTAAATGTCTTTGAAAACTTTGCTTCATTAATTACCTTAATGGCTAAATGACTATTACTCCATAAGGAAATACAATAAAACATAGATGTTAATGATAAATATTGCCTACCTAGCTTTCCCATACTTTACACTCCATGCATAAAGAGCCATTTGGATAATCAGAAGAGAGATTGTCAAACTAAAGTGGGCTAGGTGCTTCCTAAATGCTCCATCATTCGACATAATTTTAAGTATCTTATAAAAAATGCATTGCACTATGCATGAACACCTCGATGTAGCAATAGCGATTAGGATTGAAGACATCAAATGGTTCATCATTACACATGTGTTAATGAAATTTCCAAGTTCCTTGTAGCTTGAAGCATGCTGTTGTAGTAGCAAAAGTTAGGATTGAAAACATCAAATATATCATTGCTATAATATGTTGAGTGAGATACATGGCCAAGAGGTAGATATTCGTTAATATAGCTAAGAGATAAGGGTAGATTCACACTAGAAAACCCATTTTGAATTCTTTTTAAAACCAAAATATGCAAAATTGTAACAACCAACGTGCATTGGATCTATTGATGTGTTTGACTCGAGATATCATTACATGGCTTATGAAAAAATTATTTAGATTGGTTTAAGTTCTATGCTTGAAACTTCATATTGAGTAGTTTGCTTCTAGGAAAATGCTATTAGGAGTACATTGAAGGAGATAATGCAAATGCTCCAAAGTTACCAAAAAAGATGCCACACCTGAGTAGAAAAAGGCATTTAAGAAATGGGAAAAGGCTATTAGGAGTACATTGAAGGAGATAATGCAAAGGCTCTAGAGTTACCAAATCAAAATGCCACACTTGAGTAGGAAAATACATTTAAGAAATGGAACCAAGGTGCTCGGAAAAGTCATGTATTCACTTTTCATTAGTGTTTCAGACAGCATGATTGGCCATATACAAGTTGCAATCAATCTTGTAGAAGCATGGAATAAACTAGATAAGTTGTTGGTATAAATAGCAAAGCCAGAAAGTTACAGCTGAAGTCTAAGTTAAACAATGTTAAGCACAACAATCTATCTATCAATGACTATGCATTGAAGATTAAGAGCATTGTTGAATATCTTGGATCTATTCAAGTGCAAGTTGATTATGATGATATAGTGGCTAAAGTAATCCAACCGTTGGATTCTCTATTCCTTCTACACCCTAAAAATATATCAATTATGCAAATAATGAATACTTCTTTCATTATACAAGCTAAATGTAACATTGCAAATTAATGAATACTTCTTTCATTATACAAGCTAAGTGTAACATTGCAAATTAATTAGTTTTTCAAATGTTCAAGCTTACACATTTGCACAGATCATTCATTTACAATGCTTAAAGTTTTTTGCATCAAAGCTAGTAGGGAGGCGAAGCTAGAAAGCTAACCCATTCTATTTGAAATGGTTAATATGGTAAACACACATACCACCCATCATCTTATGATCCCCTAGATGGGTTAGCATTCATACATATTCAAAAGAGTATACTAGCATGGTTTGAGGCTTCAAACACATTGACAAATCCCTTTAGAATGAATGGATTCCACTTTTGATGAAACTTGGATGTTTTGTATCCTTGTTAAAAGTAGAAGCTTCATTAAGAACCCACCAATCAATGTTAGCCTACTTAAGAGGACAAGACTTCCATAAGCAACCTATGGATCATGAAATTGTGTTGCCTCTTGATATGTTGTATGAACCTTAAAAGTGGCATTTCTTAATGGTTGAATCCCTCTTCTTATTAAATCTCACAAATAGCAAGGATCCATTATTAAATTCCTTAGTAAATTATGGAATATTTGCCTAGCATTAGCTTTGAAGATTTCAATTTTATTCCTACATTTGGGATGTTTTACATTGTTGCTAAAAGTAGAAGCTTCACAAATTTCCCAACACTCAAAATTTTTCTGCTTGAAAGGGCCATATTTCATAAGCAAAATCTAAATCATGAAATTGATGATGTCTTTAGTTATGCTCCATCAACCTTAAAAATGACACTATGAGTGATTGGATCTCTCTTTTGATCATATCTTAGAAAGAACCACATTCCATTAAGGAATTCCTTAATAGATGATTAAACTATTTGCCTAACATTAAATGCGAAGAAAATTGTCACTTAGAGTATTATATCTCTACTTATCCCAATATTTAGGATGTTTCGCATCATTGCTAAAAGTAGAAGCTTTGACAATTTCCCACCAATCAATATTGACTCTTTTTAAATGGCTACATTTTCATAAGCAACTTCTAGATCACAAAATTGAAGATGCCTTTAAATATGTTCCATCAAGATGAATTCTTTCATGAATTCTAGCCCGTGAGATTACTACTTCCTTTAGATATTCTCATCAACCTTAAATATGGCATCCATTAATGATTGGATTTGTCTCATTATTGAACCTTGGAAAGAACAATGGTCCATTATTTAATACATTAATAAATTATTGGACAATTTTTAACCAACATAATTATGAGCATAGTTGTGACTTAGGGCTTTATACCTTTTCTCTTTCAATATTTTTAATGAAAATTTTTGAGTAATATACCCATAGTCATGATGCTAACTAATTCTAAACGAGTCTAAAGGT
This sequence comes from Lygodium microphyllum, assembly GCF_053477565.2. Lineage (NCBI taxonomy): Eukaryota > Viridiplantae > Streptophyta > Polypodiopsida > Schizaeales > Lygodiaceae > Lygodium > Lygodium microphyllum. Next base: position 73,288,734 of record NC_141153.1, read on the forward strand.
TGAATTGGTGGACTTTGGTTTTCTAGAGCTAGAAGAGGTAATAGCCATTTCCTCTTGCTCCAAAAATCAAGATTTTATTGCTAATATTCTAAGTCCTTCTCACCATCCTTTGATTCAATAATCCTACTCTTTATCCCCCTAGGCAACTAGAGTGACATGCCATGAGACTCAAACATAAGCTTTAGAAATTCAAAGTTATCAATCATGGAAGAACTTTCACTATCCAATTCCTTCTTCTAGTTTTCATAATTTATCTCTTGGATATGGCCAACAACATTTAGAGGACCATCACATTGTGTGAAACATTATTTAATTTCTTAGATATAGTAATCATGCTGTAAGATCTCTATCATATAAAGTAATGAAAAGCTTCTAAGGTATCAAATTCTTTTGTGGGCTATTGAAATTTTATACATATAAAGGTAGCGAGCTTGTTCATCAATTTTTGAAAGAGAGATTTCAAATTTATTAAATGTAATGAAATTACTTTTGAAGGAGTTAATAATATCAATATTATCAAGCTAAAGTGTAAATTTGGAAATTTTAGAGGATAATTAAATATGGTCAACACCATTAAAATGCTCTAGTATATTGATCATGAGGTGATACCACGCTCTTATACAATAATTAAATATTTATGTTTTATGAATGTAATAATAAAAGTAGTAGGTTTGTTCATTTGATTACCAAAACAAATGTTTAATCTTTGTTAAACCCAATGAGATAACTTTTGAAGGTGTTCATAAGTTCAATATATTGAAACTCCCGCATGAGAAGGATCTCTTTTGGATTGAAATGTACCAAGAATCTAGGTCAAGTGACATGTAAGCCCAAAATAGTGGGGTTTCAAAAGCATTTTGATATATAGGAAAATTGTAAATTTGGGACAAAATGGTTTAGTCCTTTTGATATAATTGTGAGATTTTAGCAATACATTAGATGATCACTAACATTAAGATCTTCCACGACACTTTCCTCGAATCAATTTCTAGAAATACTAGATCATAAATCACTAATATCTTAAGATCCCTTACTTGGGAGAAATGTTGCAAATTGGTTAGATTTGACTATGCAAGACCATATGGATTGGATAAAGGAACTCACACCAAAAAATAAAAAATAAAAAATTCCCTAGGCATTTACAAAAGCAAAAGCCTTGCTTTTTAAACTCTAAAACCATACGAAGAGCCAATAGAGGGCTTCAATTGATTCCCATGGAAGGCCTTGTGAGTCCTTATCGAGAGGGGAAGCTCCCAAAAATGTGCCAATGTAGTGATCCACTTAGGTACTCACACGGAAGACCTTGTGACTCCTTGTTGAGAGAGGAAGCTCCAAAAAATGTGCCAATTCAGTGATCCACTTGGGTACTCACATAGAAGACCTAGTGAGTCCTTGTTGACAGGGGAAGCTCCAAAAAATGTGCCACTTCACTAATCCACTAGAGTACTCTATATGGACCATGGTAACAATGGGCAAAGCTTGCTATTTGAGCCATACTTAAGAACTTGTGTACCTAGATTTTAGTTATTTGAGAAGTACTAAATATCCCTCCTTGAATCCCAAAAGTCTTCTTTTCATCCATAAACATCTTCATTTGGTCTTGACTTTCTCAAGGTTAGTACATTGTGGAAGAAGGTCTTGCATTCTTTCCACTTTTTCCTTTCCATGAGGTTGACCTTGTCATGAAATAGGAAGGCTTGAAAGGGAACCTTGTAGCCATACATTGCCTCAAAAGGCGAGCCTCTAATACTTACATGAGTAGTAAAATTATATACAAACTCAACCAAGTAAAGCCACTCTTGATCTTACACTTCAAGATGAAGTATGGGGTATAACCACCTTGCCATGTAGTCATATGAGACCATTCTTGAGTAGATAGTGGAGGTTATCTTCAAGAAGATCTTGCCACAATTTTTGTAATTTATGAAAATATTCCTCATCCCCAAAAAAGAAGCCTCTTGTGACTCCTCAAATCCAAAATAGAATGCAACTTCACGATGGAAGAATTTGTGAATGGCTTATATATGATTACCCCATACTAAATCATGAGCATATGTACTCAGATGAAAATAAAATCTATTAATTGGATCATATGTTTGATCTATTCTATCCACTTTGTCTCCATCATCCACACGGTCATATGTAGCTAAAGTATCCACTTCCTCACCATCTAAGTCTTTAACCATTAACATGCTATTAACTTTTTGTCCCCTTATGGATGCATTTAGAATTACAATTTGGTGTATACCCTCTATCATTTCTTTTGTTGTAGAGTTCAATTGGAATCAACTTGGCAATACATGATTAGAAGGGGATTTTGGTTTGTATTTAGTATACTTGTTCTCTGTTTTGTTCCCATTTGAAGGCCCAAAATTTGCTCCTTGTGAGAGGGAAGCAATGGTTGGATACGAGGTAGAAGCTATGGAGTGCAAGAGGGTTGTGAGAGAAGAACACAAGAGTGTTATGTGGATGCTAAAAATAATTATGCCCTTATTCTTCGTTATCTTTGCTTATGTATGGCTATACATTGTAAACTTACACAAAGGGTGTCTACTCAACTATAGACCATTGGCCTTTAACCCCCAACAACCTCCCACTTAAAGGCCAATGCACCTTTATGGAAGTATAACAAGAAAGTGAATGCACTATCTAATGCATGCTGGCACTCTGCAACATGCAAAGTACTTAGTAGGTAAACTTTTCATGAGAAGATTTGTAGGATTATTATCCATATGGATCTTGATGAGCTCAATGCGCTTGTCCTCAAGCACCTCCCCAATAAAGTGATACTTCACCTCAATGTGTTTTGTCTTTGCATGAAGGACATGGTTCTATGCTAACTAAATGAATGGCACTTTGAGTATCACATTGCAATGTAGTAGCTCTTTTGTAATGCCCAAGTCTTCCACTAGACAAGTAACCCATATAGCTTTCTTGCAGGTCTTTGTTGCTATAACATACTTTGCCTCATTTGTGGATAAGCTATACATAGCTCATTTTTTTGAGTGCAAGGTGATGCATGTGCATAGTAGCACTTCCTTGTTGTTTTTTTTTAATGCAATGCCATTTATGGCAATTTATTTGGTACCCTTAGAACGTCCCGTACTTATAGAACCACAAAGCACTGATTTATCCTTAGGGATTGGACCCAGCTTCTTATGCAACACACATAAATGCCTTATCAAATCTACCAATTAGTCCCTATAATTGAACCTAGCTTCTCACACAACACACACAAATGCCTTATCAGCTTCTCTAAATGCTATTGGGTATCCTCTTGTTTTTGCTCCTCAATGCTAATAATAGAGGTTAGAGCATTTCAATGGTAGGGAATTACATCTATACTACTCTATCATTTTGGCTATATGTTTGGGAAGCTCCAAAGCTCTAGAGAGCTTCCCGAACCTAGTCCCTTTCCCAAACCTCTCATTTTTAATTAAACCCCTCCTCTCTCTCTCACGTGCAATCTCTCCCTCTCTCTTTCCCCTCCCCTTTTTAATTAAACCCCTCCTCTCTCTCATATGTATCTCTCTCTCTCTCTCTCTCTCTCTCTCTCTCTCTCTCTCACACACACACAATTAAATCAAACTTTTCACAAAGCTATCTTTATCTCCCTTTTTAAATCAATTTTTTTTTCTCTCTCTCTATGTGTCTTTTCTCCCCCTAATTTAGTTAATTTAATATTCTCTATCTTTTTTTCTCTATTTTCTTCTCTTTTAATTAAATATTTCTAAAATATTTTTAAATTATTTTTTAATTTAAATATTTATTTTTTTCAATTTAATTTTTTTGACATAGTTTTTCACATACTTGGAGAGAGAGAGAGAGAGAGAGAGAGAGAGAGAGAAGAGAAAAAAAGGAGAAATAAGGAGAGGGAGAGAGAAGGAAAAGAGAGAGGGGGGAGAAGAAAAGGGAGAGAGAGAGGGGGAGAAGAAGAAGAAGAAGAAGAAGGGAGAATATGAACACACACAGAGAGAATTATAGAGAGGGGAAATGCCAAATTTGAGAGAGAGAGAGAGAGAGAGAGAGAGAGAGAGAGAGAGAGAGAGAGAGAGAGAGAGAGAGAGAGAGAGAAGAAAAAGGAGGAGAGGGAGAGAAGGAAAAGAGAAGAGAGGGAAAAGCAATGATGAAAGAGGAAAGAAGAAAAGAGGAGAGAGAAAATTAAAAAATTTGAGAGAGGGGGAGAGAATAAAAGGGGAGAGAGAGAGAATAAAAAAAGAAAAAATAAAAGAGAGAGGGGAAAAAGAGGAGAGAGAAAAAGGAGGAATGAAAGAGAGGGGAAAAGAGGGAAATAGGAGGGACACAGAGAGAGAGAGAGAGAGAGAGAGAGAGAGAGAGAGAGAGAGAGAAGAGAAAAGATAAAAATAAATTGGGGAGAGAGAGAGATAGAGAGAGCAAAGAGAGAAGAAAAAAGGAGAGAAAAAGAAAGAAAAAGGGAAAAGGAAAAAAAGGAGAGAGAGAGAGAGAGAGAGAGAGAGAGGAAAAAACAAATCAAGGGAGAGAGAGAAAAGTGATACAAATTTGAGAGAGGGGTGCAAAGAGAGAAAAATTAAAAACATGGAGAGAGAGAGAGAGAGAGAGAGAGAGAGAGAGAGAGAGAGAGAGAGAGAGAGAGAGAGAGAGAGTTGAACTTCAAACTTTGTGAGGTCCAATTAGTACCAACTTTGTGTATAGATGAAATTTTATAAGTTTGATGCATAAAAGAGATTGTATGTATATGCGGCGTTTTATATTAAACATTTTATAAATTACTTTTGGTTTTATGTTTGATATGAGAGAGAGAGAGAGAGAGAGAGAGAGAGAGAGAGAGGGTGCACCATTGTGTGCAAGAGCATTGCCCTTATGTGTGTGAAAAGCTTCATGTTAAGCATTTGCACTAGTCAAATCCATGCGCATCTACAATCTACATAAGCAACATCCATCTCACCCTTTTTGTCTATTGCACAAAGAGCTTTGGTGGAGTGTTTTTTTTGGGGGGGAGGGGGGGCAAAACTTAGCTATGTAGAACGTAAATTTCATCCGGTTTCAAAGCAAGACTTTAATAAAATAACATTTTGATTATGAAGGAAAATAGAGTCAAATTGAGAATTATTGATAATATTGCTCATGTTTAAGCTCTAATAATAGTAGGTAGGGGGTGAAGAAGGAAGCTTGTATATACAACTAATTTTGGTTCAATTTCAACTCAACTAACTTTTCTAGGAATCATGATTCATTTTCTAATGCATGAACTAATAGATCCTAATTTACATGCATTTTTAATGCCAAAAGCCCTTAAACTTCTACAATAAAATATGTGAATCCATTTGTCTATATATATATATATATATATATATATATATATATATATATATATATGTATATATATTTTTTTTTTTTTTTTTTTTTTTTTTTTTTTTTTTTTTTTTTTTTTTTTTTTTTTTTTTTTTTTTTTTTTTTTTTTTTTTTTTTTTTTTTTTTTTTTTTTTTTTTTTTTTTTTTTTTTTTTTTTTTTTTTTTTTTTTTTTTTTTTTTTTTTTTTTTTTTTTTTTTTTTTTTTTTTTTTTTTTTTTTTTTTTTTTTTTTTTTTTTTTTTTTTTTTTTTTTTTTTTTTTTTTTTTTTTTTTTTTTTTTTTTTTTTTTTTTTTTTTTTTTTTTTTTTTTTTTTTTTTTTTTTTTTTTTTTTTTTTTTTTTTTTTTTTTTTTTTTTTTTTTTTTTTAATGCATTGCATGGAAGGAAAAAGAAGAGGCTGAAGTTAACACCAAAGCTTTTACACAAGTAGGGGTCTAATGTTGCAAAAGCTAGGGCCATGACGGAGAAAGCCAAACTTGAAGCATCAAAGCTAGATGGTCAGTGAGCCCATTATTCCTCCTCCCCTTCCTCAATGGCATCATTATGTGGCCAGGTTGTCATGAAGACATTTGTAAGTGTGCACGTGTTTAGGGGTGCTTCTTATTATCAATTGAATAGGAGGAGAGAGAGGGCAATGGGGATGGGGATGGAGGAGTACAATGTGGATAGGAGAAGGGAAAGCATGATGGGGATTGCAATTTGGACGTGGGGATGGGATAGAGGGGATAGTAGCACATTTGTAGGTGCATCTCATAATGCCAGATCATCAATAGAGGACGAGTAGGGATAAGGATAATGATCAAGGGAAGCAAACATAACAAATAGCCCCTTTGTGCAGCAATCGTGCAACATGTAGCCTTTTTTAGCTCCCCTTTCTCGCACCCATCATCTTTTCTATCATATGCCATTGCCATCACCACCACTATCACCTCAAGATCACCCAACATCTCTCCACCTTTGTTGCCTCTCTCTTCATCCCCCGTAAGCTCTACCCCTTTCCCTCCATCCATCAATAACTAGTTTGTAGCCATCCCCCACCTTGATAACCAGTCTCCACCTTCACCATCTCTCTTTGCATCCCCTGCAAGCTCTACCTCTTCACCTCCATCCATATACAACTAGTCTCTAACCATTCCCTACCTCAAGCTTCTGCCTCAGGCTTCTTGACAACATGTTGCAAAAAGCTACATCACTAAAAATAACATAAAAATCAAATCTAATATTTTTTAAAAGAAAAATTCATTCATGTTTTAAGAAAATGAAAAAATTCCTAAACAAAAAGTAATAATTAGTTGTAGGTGTGAAAAGAAGATATTCACACATATAAGCCTTAAAGCGTGCCACTTAATTGGAGTTAACAATGGGTAATTTGTTTGGGACAGACACCACCTTGTCATTGCACCATTCTATAAGCATATGCCTCAAAGGCCAATGCTAACAAATGAGAAACAGAGAGGGAAAAAAAGAGAGAGAAAGAGGAGAAATAGATTGTGAAGAGAAGTTATTGGGCCGCGATCCTAATTTGTATGTGTAAGGGTTGCTCGCATTTAATGCATATGCTAACGAATTAGAAGAGGAGGGCCAAAAATAGAGAAAGAGGAGAAATGGATTGTGAAGGGAAACAAATTGGCGTGCCGCGACCCTAGTTCGTATAATTGTGTTTGTTGCTCGCCTTCTTTTTGTTATCCATGTTTGAGAATGTTTGGGGTTCGAAGTCAATGCGTCAGCGAAAGCTCTCGATTCTCACACAGACGCACGGCCCATGCCATCTCTGAAGGTACGCTCTCCTCCCGAGTCCTGTGTTTATCGATAATGTCGAGGTCGTCTGGTTTCAAGGTCCTGTGATCTGGTTTGGCCTTAGGATGGAAGTTGCAGGGCAGATTCGCGCCGTTGTGCCTCCATTTTGAGCCGAGCAGCTTTGTTAGTACAGATCATTGCGGATGCTTTCTTCTGCGTCGCATCTGTTTCAAGACGTCTGTACATACTCTGAGAGAGAGAGAGAGAGAGAGAGAGAGAGAGAGAGAGAGAGAGAGAGAGAGAGAGAGAGAGAGAGAGATTTGTCGCCTAATCGTGGTTTAGGAAAATTTTACATTTCTAACAACGCTTAGGGGTGGCTTTTCGTGGAAAAATTTTCCAGATTGAGTGTTTTCTCTTCTAGAGGATGTCGCCGATGCAGCGGGACGCCTGTTCCTAGTGTGGAATTTTTCAGGATTCTCCAAGCGTGCTGCGTGGAAGTGCCTGATCTGCATACTCTGCTTCACACAGAGGTATGCCATTGTTCTCCTTTGATTTGAAACGTTTAAGCTTGGAAATCGTTCCACTTTCCCTTTGCTCAAGGGAATTCTTGCAGCATGATGTAAAGGCCAGCGGTCAGTGTAAACGAATGGTAGAAAGGGTGCGACAATTGCCCTCAAATGTACTTACTCATCGAATTATTCTACGTGCTTAATGTGCATTTTCAGTATGTCAATATGCAAGTCGAGAATAAGTGCATTCATAGCTTAAATGTTGATTATCGCTCTTTTATGTCAACACCGTGGCTTGAAACTGCTTGGAAAGTTGTTATCTGGCGTTCCCTTATGTGTCTTCTACAGTCTGGAACTTAACAGACTGATCCTCAGCAAAGATAACAGTGGTCCATTTGTTGGCTGTAAGCAGTGGTGGCTTTACTGTTGTATTTTGAGGATGCTAAGAAGATAATTTTCATAATTATCAATCGAGTATGGTAAGCATGAGTATTGGCCTTTATAGAGAAACGGCTTTAATGTTTGTACCTAATAATTGGATTTTGACGGAAGGCAATTCTTCAATGTTTAGGACTTTGAAGGAAGGCAATTCCTTTTTTGGGGTGTTAAAAACAGTGTGGCTCTTTACATTACTAGAATTAAGGACAAGTGCTCAACAATCTAGAAGGAGCTAAATGCTAAACCAGCCAAATATGTACTAGACCTCTTAGGGTGGTTTTAGGGAATGGGAGAGAAAAGCCATGGTGGAGGACTTTGAAGGAATGCAGCTTAGCAATAGTGATCCTCACAATAGCAAGAAGCTCAAAATTGCCTTGATTTTGCACGACTTATCCTTGTTGTAAGGAGGGCATGGAGACATGACTATAAAACGTATGACATTTTATTTAATAAAAACTCTCTTGCTATACAACAGCCTTATGGTTAAATAAGAAGTGCTTTAGTATCCTTTGTTATATTTTAGAATAGTGGGCAGCTATGGAAGCATAGAGACACTATTGTAATAGGTCGCAAGAACACAAAGAATAGAGAAGGATGTTGCAAAGAATAGAACTTAAAGAGAATATGCTATAGAGGCTCAGGTACTAAGTCACTCGTAGTGTGCACCAATCTCTTTCTCTCCCAAGTTGCAGTTTTGTTGAAGGAGTATGTAGTGGATGACTAATAGTGGAAGGAGCTTGCCCAATGCTTGTAAATAGGCAGAAAACAATGCCAAATAGAAGACTAGTTGGCCTACCAAAAACTTGGTGCCCAAATATTAGTTGGTCAACTACAAAATTGTTTGCAATAAACTTAGATGCACACAAACATAGACCCATATGCTCATGAAATGCATGTCATGTTTGTCATTCCTTGTCATCTCCTACTTGTGAGCCTCAATCTGAGTCAGACGAGGACTTAAGGAGGTTTGATCCGTTTGTCACTTGTTTTGATGAAGGAGGTAGCTCATTCTAGAGCACTCAGTTTATTACCTATTAGCTCATTTTCTCCTCCAGTCAGGATTTTGTGTGCCTTTCCTAGGTAGTTTTTGCATATGCCAATCCACCTCACCTGTCGTCGGACATTGTCCACTCTTTTCAGGGTTTTTATGAGTTTTTCTGGCTTTTTTACCAACTTTAAATGTTTCTTGGCCATATTTTGGCCCCAGGTCTCAGGTCGGCCAGTTTTGGGGTTATTTGGCTATTTATAGCCTCCCCCACTCGGTTGGAAAATCATCTTTTCCATTCCTTGGTAGGTATACTCTTCAACTCTGCCATCTTCCTTCGTCTTTGGTGCTGCCATCATCATCAGCTTGATTTGGTGTCCTCATTGACATTGTGGGCTGTGTACATGGACTAATCAGTTGTCCTTCTGTATTCAACATTTTTTCCTTATTCAATGCAAATTTCTTTGTTCTTTTCTTGCAGTCTCTCTTTGTTGCTTTGTCTCTGTGTTCATATTTCTTCTTTTGTTGGATACTCTCACATGGTATCATCACCAAAAGAGAGGACAGAGAGGTCTTATTACAGAGGAGACCACCCAGCCATCAAATGCTAGCATTAGCCTTTGCGTTTGTTGTAAACACAACCTTATTTGCCTGAGGAAATCCCATATGGACTAGGTGATAGCTCCTTGCATGGCGGCTATTGGTGTGATAGCCTTTTGTATTAGGAGACATGGATTTTGTATCAAGCGACAACTTTTTCGACTCTGGCTGCACATTTACCTTTTGTATCTAATTTCCTCTAGTTCTCGTGCTATTGCCAGCCAAATGCAGATTTTTGTTGGGGCTTGCAGGATATTAAAAATATCTTATCACCAGTTCTTTGTTGACATAGAGGATGAGGTCTTTGTTCCTTCCTTTGAGAGATGGAGAGGTTTTGGTGCTAGTTCATGCGATGAACGGTCACCTAGCCCATTTGTATGGGATTCCTCTCCTCCCTGTTCTCTCCATGTTTCATTGAAGGCCTGTTTTGTTGGCCTTCATCTGCTATTCATGGCACCCTGTATACAGGTCATAGTTACTTGGAACGGGGAACGGGAATGGGACCCCTTGGAACAAGGGGTAACGTCCAAGGTTAGGGAATGGGAATGGGAGGAATGTCACATGTCTTAAGTGCCCATGCGTTGCATGCCTCAAATTGCCCCAATAGTCCCCCCAATGCTACAAATCACCCAAATTGTCTTAAATGCCCTCAAATTGCCCCAAATTGCTCTCAATGCCCCAAAATGCAACAAATTCCCGAATGCCTTGAATGCCTCTCTAATTGCCCCAATATCCCTCAATGCTCCAAATTGACTCAAATGTCCTGAAATTGACTCGATTATCCCCATAGCTCCTAATTGTAAAGAAATACTCTGACACAAGAACACAAATAACAATCGTACAAGAAAGCATAGATTGATAAAAAAACACAGTTAGGGTTAGGGTAACTCAGAGACAATGAACATAGAAAATAATTGAAGTGATATAATTGTTGAATATACAATGCTCATGCAACAAACACACTATGCAGTGAATGAATACTGCACCTCGAACTTCTATATCTCAAGGATTAGGGTAGGGGTAATGAGTTGGAGAGTGTGTCGTACTTTGAACAGATCTCGAATCGCAGCAAGGCAGCCTTTGGATGTTGAACACCGACAAACGTAGCAGTGAAGTTGGATCTGATGCAGACTGCAGTGAGGAGAGAGAAAGACTAAAAACGCAGACTATAGGAGAGACTAAAAACGCAGGCAAGACAACCTATAGAGAAAGACCTAAAAATGCAGATTGTAGGAGAGAGACTAAAAACGCAGGCATGACAGCCTGTTGGAGAGAGAAAGACTAAAAATGCAGGTATGATAGCTTGCAAAAGAGAGAAAATTGCCAGACGCAGGCTGGACAGCCTGGCGACTGCTGGAGGAGAGAGAAATATGCCAAACGACAGCTGCAGAAGTTGGACAACAGCTTGCAAGAAGCAAATGCAGGGCTGTGATGATGTGGCAGGCTGTACGGCAGCAAGTCTGCGCAGGAACAGCAGTCGCCTGGCTGGAATCAGCTCCAAACAGCGTGAAGAGGGCTGGAAATCAGGCGCCAACTGGTGGAAACAGCAATGGACAGCTTCGGCTGTGATGTCCTTTGCGAACGGGGTGTGGGCAGCAAGCTGAAACACCTGAAATTTGCAAAAACTAGGTTATTGACCGAACGAAGGGCAGAATACGCATTTATAGAAAGTTTGGGCCCTCCCAAGTGGGTTTGTGCTTATGGGACACAGAAATTCTCTACGATTGCATTTCTTTTAAATAAACTAGGTTTCTTCATTAATTAAGCAAGATTTGGGGCTGCTTAAGTAAAGCTAATGCATTTTTAGCTCAACACCTCCTCTCAAGCCCAACAACGGTGCCACGAGAAAGATCTTTTACCCCAAGGCGTCCCACCCCAAAGCAGTCAGAGCGTCGGACAAAGGGTGCGCGTCGGTTGCCCAATGGCCTACTAAAACTACAGAAGCGATGGTTATCTTAACAAGGTGCCATAGCACAAGGAAGATGAAAGAACACAGTTAGGGTTAGGGTAACTCAGAGACAATGAATACAGAAAATAACTGAAGTGATATAACTACTGAATATACAATGCTCATGCAGCAAACACACTATGCAATGAATGAATATTGTACCTCGAACTCCTGTATTTCAAGGATCAGGGCAGGGGTAATGAGCTGGAGAGTGTGTTGTACTCTGAACGGATGGCGAATCGCAACAAGGCAGCCTCTGGATATCAAACACCAGCAAATGCAACAGTGAGAAGTTGGATCTGATGTAGACGGCAATGAGGAGAGAGAAAGACTAAAAACACAGACTGCAGGAGAGAAATACTAAAAACGCAGGCAAGACAGCCTGCAGGAGAGAGAAAACTGCCAAATACAGACTGGACAGCCTGGCAATAGCTGGAGGAGAGAGAAAACTGGCAAACGACAAGTGCAGCAATTGGGCAACAGCCTGTAGGAAGCAAATGCAAGGTTGTGATGATGTGGCAGGCTGCACGGCAGTAGATCTGCGCAGGAATAGCAGTTGCCTGGCTGGAATCAGCTCCAAACTGTGTGGAGAGGGCTGGAAATTAGGCTCCAATTGATGGAGACAACAATGGATAGCTTTGACTGAGATGTCCTCCGCGAACAAGGCGTGGGCAGCAAGTTGAAACACTTGAAATTTGTATAAACGAGATTATTGACTGAATGGAGGTAGCATACATATTTATAGAAAGTTTGGGCCCTCCCAAGTGGGTTTGTGCTTATGGGACATAGAAACTCTCTAGGATCGCGTTTCTTTTAAATAAACTAGGCTTCTTCATTAATTAAGCAAGTTTTGGGGCTGTTTAAGTAAAGCTAATGCATTTTTAGCTCAACACTAATTGCCCTAAATTGCCCCAATTACCCCAATTTTCCTTGAAATTAGACAATATAAATGGGTGATTACCTTGGAATTGAGGATAGGGCTGAAATTTGATTGCGATTTGCAAGAGTTGATAATGCATCAAATTTGAACTTTGCATGGACTCATGATTGGTTTGTGGCTTGTCTTGATACTTTGAATCTTCAACGAGAGAGAGAGAGAGAGAGAGAGAGAGAGAGAGAGAGAGAGAGGGGGGGGGGCATGCACATTAGGCAATAGAGATGGATGAACATGTGACACAAGCAAGAAGATAAAAATAGAAAAAACGTCAATTTTTTGGTTAGCAGGTTTGGAACAACCGTTCCAAACAAGGAATGGTAGGGAATGGGCTTGGAAACAGCAAGGAACGTTCCCTGGTTGTTTCATCTCCTTGGAGGGTTTGGAACACGTTAGGCCGTTTCTATAGGCCGAAATGGTATTCCTTGTTTCTATGATACAAGTGCACGTACTCCCTTCTCTACCCACAGAAGACTGCCTTGATGGTTCAAACTATTGACTTTGGTCGCGTAAGGTGGAGTGTATCCTTGATACCTTTGATCTTTGGGAGTTTGTTACCCATCCTATTCCCTGATAGTGGAGGATCCCACTATTGGATCATCTTAATGAATTGTGCGGCCCTATGGGATTGGCTCAACTTTGGAGATCAATCTTTCCTCTTTATGAGCTTGCGAGATTTTGTCCTAGAGGCTAGTACATGTGTGTAGGTTGCGGAAAGTAGCGGAAGTGTGGACAAAGCTTGCTTCTTTGTACCATCAGAAGACATTTGCCCATCGGATTACTCTTGAGAAGAAATTTTGAATGCTCATTGTTGATGATTCTTCTTTCATGAAGGATCATATCAACATGTTGGAGGATATGAGAGATGGGCTTGTATCCCTTGGCAGGATGGTCTTTTCTCAGGATATGGCCATGATTCTTTTGACTCATCTGCCATCTCCCCGGTTTGATGTCTTCTATACCAGCCTTCTTACATCAAGGATTTATGAGAAGCATCTATGGGAGAAGCTTGCCTTGCTTGCTTTGGAGCATGATGGGTGCGCCAAAGAGGTAGCCAGTGGATCCACCTCCACCAAAGCTTTTGTTGCAAGTTTGGGAGAGTGGGAGAAGAAGAAATGGAAGTCAAAGGCTAAAAGCCAAGAGAGGTCTTCAGGCTTTGACTCCAACTCGAAGAGGCCTAAATGCCCATATTGTGGGAAGGGAACACATTGAAAAGAGAAATGTTAGAAGAAGTACCCTCACCTTCGTCCAAGAGTGAAGAATGGAGCTAAAACATACGAGCTTTTCTACCTCTATTCCATAGTTACCCATGAGGTAGTGTTCCTTCATGTTGTTGACTTGGAGGAGCCTTCTTTAGTGGCGGTTGCCTCGTCTTTTGAGAGGCCTTGGCTAGTTGATATTGGAGCTTCTAGTCATATAATTCCACAAGGTGATTTGTTTCTTCTACATCTACTCCATAGTTACCCATGAGGTAGTGTTCCTTCATGTTGTTGATTTGGAGTAGCCTTCTTTAGCGGCGATGGCCTCGTCTTTTGAGAGGCCTTGGCTAGTTGATAGTGGAGCTTCTAGTCATATAATTGCACAAGGTGATTTGTTGCAGGATCTATGTCCTTTTGAGGGTTTAGTCACTATTGGTGACATTGTATTGGTGCCTTAGTAGTGTTGGCACTTTGGCTTTGTTTCTTGATTGCACTTTGAGCTCCCTTTCACAGGTTCTTTATGATCCAAACTTGGGCTTTCCTCTCCTCTTAGTTTATGGCCTTACTAGGCTTTGTATCGGGGTTGTCTTCACTGAGCAGGCTGTTTGTATTGAGGATTCTTCTATAGGGGCTGTTATTGTGATAGGTTGTGTGCTTTACAAGTACCATTCCTTCTTTTTTGTAGGGTCCTCTGAGGCATTTTTCTATTGCTATACTAGTTCGTGCATGTGCACCATCTATCCCACAAGTACCTTCATATCCCCCACCCTCTCCTTTGGTGGTTTCCTTGTACCCTCCATCTCTTTTAGAGAGGGATGATCTTATTGATATGGTTGTGCATTCCCTGGTCCCTAGTGTTTTAGAGGGGGTTTCCCAGAATCGTGGGGAGCTTTTTCATTGGTAATCTACATTGATGGACTTTGTCGACATTGGTATTTCTCTTGCCATTCTTGGATCCGTTTCTTTCTTGGCCTTTCACCACATCCAGGATTTGAGAGCGGATATTAGTAGTCATGTTTGTCATTCCTTGTTATCTCTTGCCTTTGAGCTTTAGTTTGAGTGAGATGAGGACTTTAGGAGCTTTGTGTTGTTTGTCACTTGTTTTGATGGAGGAGGTAGCTCATTCTAGAGCACTTAGTTTATTGCTTGTTAGTGCATTTTCTCGTCTTGTCGGTATTTTGTATGTATTTCTTGGGTAGTTTTTGCATATATTTTTTTGACTCACTTGCAAGACATTGTCCACCCTTTTCAAGGTTTTTTTAAGCCTATTAGGCGTTTTTACGAGCATTAAATGTTGGTGGGCCATATTTTGGCCCCAAATTTTAGGTCGCCCAGTTTTGGGGTTATTTGGCTATTGATAGCCTCCCCCATTCAATTGGTAGATTATCTTCCTCCTTCCTTGGCAGATGCACACATTGACTTCGTCATCTTTCTCCGTCTCAGATGTTACTGTCATCATCAACCTGATCTGGTGCCCTCAACGTTGTGGGCTGTGTAGGGATTGATTAGTCTTGTATTCAACATTCTTTCCTTGTTTAGTGTAGTTTTCTTTCTTTCTTTTCTTGTAGTCTATCTCTGTTCCTTTGTCTTTGTGTTCGTGTTTCTTCTTCTATTGCGCACTCTCACAATACTCTCACATCATGGGTGATTAATACAATAAACCTACATTGATAATAGCTTATCATAGTACATACAACAATGACCATCGGATAGGACCATGGATACCAAAGTAGTGGGTGGTCAAGCCACCACCCAGGTGACTTAGAAAGACACTAATGTTAACGTTGATTGTACCAATTCTTGAAAATAGAGAGAAGAAAGAGTTGAATCTTGTTGCTCATCTCAAATTAGCTTTGCAGAAAGCTCATCATGACCAAGGGCAAAGCTGAGATATCAGATATTATTGTGTATGCTCTTGAAAATTTGAATGTTTTTCTATAGCTAGGGTATTGAAGAGCAACTATGCTTTTATATCATAGTACAGGGGAGTTTAAGAAACAGAAGCGGCAAATGTTAGAATTTGCCAATTCTACGGGTAATGCCCAATGTTCAAGTCAATTAGTTTGTGGTGTGAACACAACTAAGTTAGTAAGTTGTGTTACCACATTTAGAGTTAGTACTCAAGTTAGTTGACTTCAACTGAGTTAGGGGTTAGGCCTACCTTAGACCTAAGATTGTACATTTATTCTATCACTTTTAGTTTAGCAAGTACACTCAATTGTTTTTTAGCTCACATTGTCTACTGCACACACACACACACACACACACTCTCTTCATTTTCAACAGTTGGCATCAAAGCTAGACATGGGGGTTTTGTCTTGCCACTGCTCAGTCGATGCCACCATGCGAAGTTCACTGAGCTGACAAAGGAAGAGGAGGAGTGTTTTTGGAGGGTGGAGTTGCCGTTTTGAAAGAGAAGTTGCTGTTTTGGAGGATGAACTGTTGTTTTTTTCAGCTTGCACGTAGTTGTGCACATAGTCTTGCATGCAGCCCTGCATGCGTAGCCTCTCTCAGCCATGCTTGTGATATTATCCCCAATTTCAAAGAAATTTTCAATTTCTCATACTCACTGCTAATAAATTTGGGGATTTTCGATTGACTTGCCCAATTTACGAAATTTCTTTGAGAAAATTTAGGGATTTTGCTCGATTCAAGCTCCTATGTGTGAATTTCCACGAAATTGTCAAGATTGTACAATTTCTTCGATATTAGTGTGAGAAACTTGGGGTTTTTTGATTTTTGGTTCCGGTATGCATCCCAAGGTGAAGTCTAGTTGGTGGTTGTTGTCTATGTGTATCTTGAGGCAACATTACACCGAATTCTAAGGCTATAAGTATAAAATCTGTTCTATTTCTCAAAAATTTGTTGAGAAAATTTGGGGCTTTTGCCTAGCACCTATCCCAAAGAAGTGAATAGATGTTGCAACAATACCATCTTGTTGTTCATGTTAGATTGGGTAGAGAAATTTGTACAAACTTAGAAAATTATAGTAAAACTTGGGGATTTTAAGCATTAAGTTGTTGGATTTAATATTTGGCATGCATTTTGAGGTAGATGCAATGGTACAACACTAAATCATTGTAAATTGGAGATTGGATGTTGTTTTGTGCAATTATGGGTACGCTTTTCGAGTTGATTGATAATTTTGATAGTCTTGTACTTGCATTGGTATCCCGTGTTGGGATTTTGGTACTCGGAATAGTACATTTCACACTTCCAAGCCTGGAAGTGTTTGGCTGTTGAATTGCACATTAATTTGCAACAATGTTAAATCAGGACACTAGGGATCACAATAACATTTTGGGAGTCTTCAGTGACGAGGATAAGCTAGATGGCACCAACTATCCCTTATGGAGTTTTATGGTGTTCAATCTACTTGTTGCGAAGGATCTTTGGGATTATGTCACCGGTGATTTATAGAGACCGGGAGCACCTCAGATACCTCAGCATGGTGCTAGAGGACAACAAGCTACTCTTGCTATTGCCCCTACTCCTCCTATAGTAGATCAGAGGAGGTGGGATTCAAAGGATGCACATGCTATGTCATTGATTGCCTTGTCAGTTAAGAGAGCTGTTATATCTCATATTTGACCATGTAGAACCTCGAAAGCAGCTTGGGATGTCTTGAAAAGCATGTTTGCAGCTGGTAATTAAGCTGAAATCTCTTATTTGTAAAGTGAACTAGCTAATGTGCATATGGATGAGGGTGAAAGTATGATTGATCACCTTACACACTTGCAAGACTTACGTGAGCAGCTGCTGAATATTGATGAGGTTATTTTGGATGCAGAAATGGTGAATGCTACTTTGAATTCACTTTCAGAGTCTTATCTTTAGTTCCACACCTCATTGAATGTCTTTTTTGGGGTGGTTTGGGGTGGTGGGGGGAGAGGTAGCGGCCCCTTACTTTTGTGGAATTGGAGGGCCTCTTATTTCAAGAGGAATAGACTTGGAAAAATATTGCTATGTGTTCAGGTGATGTAGCGATGCTCTTTAAATATAAAGGCAAGGGTAAAGCAAAGTAGTATGTAAAAAATTCGTCCAAGCTTGATATGGGACAGCCATATGATTGTTAACTTGCCTATTTTAGTATTGCTAGTTTGTCATCTCCCAGTTGCGAGCTCTTGTCAAAGTCTAATAGAGACATGGGAGCTTTGGCATTTTAGTATGCATTTCTCAAGTTTCTTGTGCATTTTTTGTATTTTCGAGCTTGTGCCACCTTGTTGGACATTGTCTTGCTCCCCAAATTTTTTTTGCCTTGTTAGCTGCATTTTTTGGCATTTTTATACATTGCTTACAGTTGACCAAGTGGTAGTTGGTCAGCCAGGATTAGGTTGGCAAGTTTGGCATGTTTTTTGCTATTTATAGCAAGTGTATTGATTTGGGCAGTTTATCTTTTGCAGGTTGCTTATTTGCTCTTTTGTCCTCGGCATATTCCATCGTCTTTGATACTATTGCTGTCACCATTATTTCGAGCTTGATTTGGTGTCCTCAATGATGCCTCGGGCTGCGTATAGGTTGAATTCAACATTCATTTTTAGCTAGGTAGATATCTTTCTTCTTCTTCGTGCTCTTTGTCTCTTTTTCTCTCTTTTTCTCTTTCCTTCTCTCTGTGTTTGTGTTCCTTCTTTCGTTGCACTCTGACATGGTATCATCACCTTAAGTGTGACACATTTGAGTCCCCCTTTAAAGAGTTGACCACCTAGGCTTCAAAATTCATGTCCCACCCTTGCATTTGTTGCATAGGCGACCTTGTGCTTGAGGCGATAGGCTTTTAGCCTTGGCGATAGTCTTCTGATTGTGGGCGATAGGTTTTCTCATCAGTCGTCAGCTTTTTGGCTGCAAAATGTAGGTTTTCTTCTCTAGACGATAGTCTCTTATAGCAAGCGACAACGCATTCTTCCCATGTGGCGCATCTACATATCGACTGTAGCTGACCTGTTTTTGTGGTGTTAACAGCCAAAATACAACTTTTTTAGGTGCTTATAGGTTATCGAAGATGTCTTATCACTAGATTGAAGGCTTTCATGACTTAGAGGATGGGGTCTCTCATCATTCCTCTAAGAGAGAGAGATTATCATATTGAAAACTTTCATGACGTAGAGGATGGGGTCTCTCATCATTCCTCTAAGAGAGAGAGATTATCATAGTCCTTACCAAGATCGAGAAGAACACAGGTTCCCAAGCCCGTTTATATGATAGCCTTTCTCTCTTCCCTCCCTTCGTGTTCACACAAGACCTGACACCATGGTCTTAAGATGCCTCGGATGGTACTCAATGTGTAGGTGCTTGTTATTGGAGCACTAGATTGTGCTCGAGAGACTAGACTAGATGGAAGATTTTTACAAGAATTCTGATTACAAGATAATCCCATGTAGGGACATAAGGTACAATGATAACTTAAGAAGATACTGAAAATCCCACAACCCAGGACCGTAGGTATAGACAACAAGACTCGATAGGATATGAAGGATCCCACAACGCGGGACCGTAGGTATGGATACAAGATATCAAACAAGATCTCCCTTGACAGGGATGAATAAGATACAAGACAGTACTAGATAAGATCTCGTGCTACGAGATTACAAGGTGACAAGACAAGAGGAGTATAATGAAAGACAAGATAACACTAGATACCATGACAAGACGAGAACTAGAATTGGAACTCGAAGTTACTTACTTGGAGGTCTTGACTCCTTGAGCTCCCAAGTTTGGCATTGGTAAGATTGAGCTCTATGGCAAGCCCCTCCTTTTATAGGTGTTGGCGGGTGGCTAAAGATATTTTAGAATGTTCCATGATGACATCGTCGATGATAGAGGTGGTGACATGGCATATCTTCTAGAAGGTTCTATGATGGCATGGCAGGGGTAGGTTCGCATGGTTGGCTCGAGAATGTCTTGTTAAGGGTGTGTTCGCATAGGGTATCCGTACACTTGATCATGGCATGTCCGTGACATCACTCCCTCCTCTAGCGACGAGTTCGACGAGGAGCAGCTTGGTGGTTTGGTCCAAGTTTTGTTGGATTCCTCTTATGAAATTCTTTAACTTTGAGAGGTGCTCTTTAAAGATATTCTGCAGGTTTCCAAGTGCGCTTATTGATGTCATATCCTTTCCAGTGAACAAGGTATTCCAATCGACCTCGGTAGATCCTCGAGTTTAATAGATGCTCGGTCTCGCCTCAAATTCTTAATGATCTTCAATTTGGATAAGTAGTGGGGGGTTAGATCTCTCCCCCCTCAGTGGTGAGCTATGGTATGGCTCGAGCAAGGAAACATGGAAGATTGGGTGGATCTTCATGGTACTGGGGAGTTGGAGTCGGTAAGCAACC
This sequence comes from Lygodium microphyllum, assembly GCF_053477565.2. Taxonomy (NCBI): domain Eukaryota; kingdom Viridiplantae; phylum Streptophyta; class Polypodiopsida; order Schizaeales; family Lygodiaceae; genus Lygodium; species Lygodium microphyllum. The sequence continues at coordinate 73,308,745 of NC_141153.1, forward strand.
GGGTTGATCTAGGCTACGATAGTAAAGGGCCCAAATCTTTGGGGGTCTAGCTTGGTAGAGGGCCTTGTTGTTTGGAGGTTATGCATGAGTAACCATACTTTATCACCGACTTTGTATGTTGGATGTTGGAGACAATGTTGGTCCGCACAGTGCTTGTATGCTAGATGTTGGAGACGATGTTGGTCCGCATAATACTTGTATTGATTTTGAGCCTTTTGGATTTGTTGCTTGATTTCTTGGTGGATATCTGTAAGTGTTGAGCTTTATCTTGGGCGACAGGGTTTTTTATTTGATTGGAGAGATATAAATCCATTCTTGGATGCTGGCCATAGTTTGCAAAGAAAGGAGTTTGCTTGGTAGATGCATGAATACTATTATTACAGGCAAACTTTGCAGAGGGCAAGAGCTCAAACCAATCATTTCAATGATAGTTGATGGTGCAACGGAGATATTATTCTAAGACTTGATTTACCCGTTCTGTTTGACCATTAGTCTATGGATAACATAACTTGGACTCCAAGGAGGTTGCAAAGGCTCTTCCAAAAACTAGATATGAAATGGGAACCCTGATTGTTGATGTCGTTTGGGAGTCCATGTAATCTGAAAATGTATATGAGGAAGAGTCTAGCAGTAGCTGCGCTTGTGATGGTCTTGGTGGTGGGGATGAAATGTGTCATTTTTGTGAATCTTTCTACCACAACAAGAATAGAGTTATATTTGTTTGATATAGGAAGATGTATTATGAAATCCATGGACAGAGAAGACTAGGGTTGTGTCAGAATGGGCAAGGGTTGCAGAAGGCCATGTAGTTTGTGAGGTACCTTGGCCTTGCTCTAGGTATCACATGATTTTATATATTCCTTAACTTCTTTCCACATCTGGGGCCACCAAAAATCTTTTGAAATAAGCTCTAATGTCTTATTAACTTCTAAGTGCTCTACTGCTGGGGTGTCATGGTGTTGTTGGAGTATTCAGAGTCTCGGCCTTCCTGGAGGGATGTAAAGTAGATTCTTATAGTATAACGATCCATTAGTTTTTTGAAACTCACAAACTTCATTTCGTTTTCTCTCTTGATTTTTTCTCGACATTGTTGGCCAAATGGTGTTGTGGCTTGAGTAGTATTGCTGGTTGTTGATCAAAAGCTTCTTCTCCCTTCTTAGGTGCCAGGTAGGATCTTCTTGATAAAACATTTGATTGGCATTGTTGGCATCTTGGGCGATAGGTGATGACAAAGTCAAACCTAGATAAGTAGTTACTCTAGCGAGATTTTCTTCAATTGAGGATATGGGCTGTCATAAAGTATTTTAGATTTTTGTGATTTCTATAGACGATAACTTTATGGGCCACACCCTCTAGATGGTGATGCCAAGTATCAAAGGCATCTACAATGGCAAGGGGTTCTTTGTCATGGATCTCATAGTTTATCTTTGGAGGGGAGAACTTCCTTGAGTGGAATGCCGTTGGATGCATATGACCATAATTTCCATGTTGGGACAAGATGGCTCCTAAGGCATAGTCTGATACATTGGTCTCCAAGAAAAATGGCTTGGTAGGATCTAGGTGGACGAGGATTGGGGCAATGGTGAAAGCGGTCTTTAGGGTGTGGAAGGCCTTCTTGGATTTTGGGGTCCATGGGAACTTTGAGTTTCTTGTGAATTTGGTGAGTGGTATGACTATCTTTGAGTAATCCTCGATAAATATATTGTAAAAGTTAGCAAAGCCAAGGAAACATTGGACATTGTGGACACATGGGTGTTTGCTAGTCAAGAATAGTCTCGATCTTCTTGGGGTCCATGAAGATTTTTCTTTGGAAGACATTGTACCCCAAGAATTCCACTTCTGTTTGATGGAAAAAATGCTTCTTAAGTTTTGCATATAGTCCTTTTTCTCTGAGCTTTTCCAAAACTAATTTTACATGGTGCTCATGCTTCATTGGGTCTTTTGAGAATATCAAGATATCATCAAAGTATATAACTTTATAATCATCTTGATGCTCTCGGAAGATATCATTTATCATATGTTGAAACATTGCAAGAGTATTGGTGAGAGTTGGTGAGACCAAATGACATAACAACATACTTGAAGTAACCATACCTTATGCAGAAGGCTGTCTTCCATTCATCTCCTTCTCTGATCTGTACAAGATTGTAAGCCCCTCATAGATCAATCTTTGTGAAGATCTTGGCTTTTTCAAGGTGTTCCAAGAGCTCTGGTATTGATAGTAAAGGGTATCGATTCTTGATTGTTATCTTGTTGAGTCCTCAATAATCCACACACATTCGAAGTGACTTGTCTTTTTCCTTAATGAATAGAATTGGGGCTGAACCCCTTGGCTAAGTTCTCATCAATGTTTTTGCGTAGTTCAGCTAGTTCATCAAGGAATAGTCTAAAGATGGGTCCAAAAGGTGGTTGAGCCCCTCCTGGAGTTCTGTAGCACAATCATATGGTTTGTGTTCGGGCGAGAGATGTACATTCTTTTTTATAAAGATATCTTGAAATTCTTGATACTGGCTTGGTAGCTTAACTGACTCATCCTTACTAGATTCTTGAGCTGGTATATGATATATCATGTAGGTTTGTTCCTGCCTTGTTGTATGCATAAAGGCTTTGGCTCCTAGATATACTGACATTCCTTGGTTTTTGCGATGTGTAATCTTTTGCTTAACCCAATCAATTTCTAGATTATGTTTCTTTAGCGAAGGCATCCCAAGGATGATTGAATTTGTGGGATTGCATATGACATTAAAGCATACACGAGATTTGTGATCGCCAAGAGTTACCATGAGTGGTCGGGTTTCCTTGGTAATATCTCAAGATGCTAGAGGTCTTCCATCCACAACTTTAGCTATTGCAGGATTGGTCTTTTGGAGTACTGGAATTCAGTATCTATTCACAAAGCCATCATCAATGAAACTTTCGGAGGCTCTGGAGTCGACCAAGGCTTTGAGGGAAAGGGTCTTTCTCGGCAGGATAATTTGGACTGTGACAAGGAAAGTTTCCATTGATGAAGAGACCCTTTTTTATACCAAGGTCTAGTTGTATGGTCTCATTTACGACTAGACATCCTCCTTTTCTTACTCTTTGATTGTTGCAATAACTCTTGGGGTTCTTGCCCTCTTAGTTGGGCAATTTAGGGTGATGTGTCCAAGGCTTCCACAATATAGGCATAGATGATTGTCTCTTTGTCTTTGCTTTTCTTGTTGGGTCAAGGGCTGGAAGTTGGTATTATCTATTTGTATCGGTTCGGGCTTGGTTTCTTCTCTGGTTGGGTCTCTAATTGGGGTTGGGTGTTTTTGCCTTTAGGTATAGTGAACATGAGGTCCTTGATGTCATCTTGAAGACTCCATTTGAATTGGCTAATAAAATACTCCTCATGCCAAGTGAGGTCACATATTAATTGCCTAAATTCAAATGCATAAGCATAGGCAAGGCGGTTACCTTGTTGTAGCTTTTGAAGTTTTGTTTCTGCTACTCAACTAGTGTTTGCATCTCCAAATATGGAAGCGAGCTTGCAAAGAAATGCCCCATAGTTATGAAGTACTAGCATATTCTTTTCCAATATTGGGGTGAACCATGATAGAGCTTGACCACAAAGCAAAGTCCCAATGAATCTCACCTTGGAAGCATCATTTGGATACCTATTTGGTTGCATGCGGATATAGAGTTTTACTTGTTTCAAGAATTCCTTGAACTTCGAACGATCACCATTGAACTTCTTTGGGATGCTGATCTTGGGTTCTCTTGTTGGGGGTTGATAAATATGCGGAATCATCTGATCACTTCCTCTGTTGTTCTGCAAGTCTCGGATCTGGTCTTGCATCTCTTGAAGCGTATGGCCCAAATGCATAGGGTGTTCTATTTGAAGTGGTGCTTGTTGCTCATTCAAGTCTTGAATTTGTTGTTGGAGGTTTTGAAGGGAGGCCACGATTCTTTCAAGGGTCGCCTCAATGGTGTTCAGTTGGGCTAGAAAGTAGTCTTACCAAACTATTATGGGAGCACTAGATTGTGCTCAAGAGACTAGACTAGATGGAAGATTTTTACAAGAATTCTGATTATAAGATAATCCCACGTAGGGACACAAAATACAATGATTACGCAAGAAGATACGAAAAATCCCACAACCCGAGACACTAGGTATAGATAACATGACTCGATAGGATATGAAGGATCCCACAACGCCGGACCGTAGGTATGGATACAAGATCTCCCTCAACAGGGATGAACAAGATACAAGACAGTACTAGACAAGATCTCGTGCTACGAGATTACAAGGTGACAAGACAATAGGAGTATAATGAAAAATAAGACAAGACTAGATACCATGACTAGACAAGAACTAGAATTGGAACTCGAAGTTACTTACTTGGAGGTCTTGACTCCTTGAGCTCCCAAGTCTAGCATTGGCAAGATTGAGGAGCTTTATGACAATCCTCTTCTTTATAGGTGTTGGAGGGTGGCTAAAGATCTTCTAGAATGTTCAATGATGACATCGTCGATGATAGAGGCGATGACATGGCATATCTTCTAGAAGGTTCTATGATGAGATGGCAAGGGTGGATTTGCATGGTTGGCTCGAGAATGTCCTATTAAGGGTGCGTTCGCATAGAGTATCCGTATACTTGATCATGGCATGTCTGTGACAATGCCTGTATTTCCTTTTTTGCCCAAGGAGAACCGCTTGGATGGTTCCACCATTATTTGTGGTCATGTAAGATGGAGTGTATTCTCTCCACGTTAGACCTTTGGGAGTTTGTTTCTCATCCGGTACTCGTCTCGTGAAGGATCTCGTAGTGTGATCAATGATGGATCATACTGCCTTATAGGATTGGCTTAACTATCGAGCTTGATTCTTTCTTTTTATGAGGTTATAGGATCTTATCCTAGTGCATGTTTCCAAATTGAAAATTGTTGTAGAGGTTTGGAAGAAGCTCGTCTCTCTCTACCATCAAAAGACAATTGCTCACCACATATCCCTTGAGAAGAAACTTGGAATGCTCAGTGTCGTTGATTCTCCTTCCATGAAGAACCATATCAACAAATTGAAGGACATGAGAAACGAGCTTGTAACTCTTGGACAAACGATGTCTTGCGAGGATATAGCCATGATTCTATTGACTCGATTGCCATCTCCAAAGTTTGTTGTATTCTATTCTAGTCTTTTTACTTTGAGGACCCGATATACGCCTCTTTGGGAGGAGCTTGCCTTGCTAGTCTTGGAGCATGACGAGTGGCTTAGAGATATAGGTATCGGTGGATCCAACTCCTTGAAGGCTTTCATCGTAGGTTCAGGGGGAGGGAAGAAGAAGAAGCCATAGGCTAAGAAACATGAGGACAAGAAGGTTGATTCCAAGGTGTGACATTAATGTGACATTTAATATCATGTTAAGGTCATAAATATGGAATGTGACATTAAAGTGACATTTAATGTGACATTAAGGTAAATCTAGGGGAACATGCACGAGAATGACCGTCCGGGCTCTTGGGCGCCCGAACGGGGTTAAGGGGAGCCTAGAGAGTAAGAGAGTCCAAGAATAGTAGGACTCAAGAAAAGTGGACGGCTGGCAGAGGAATACGGGTGAGAGGTGCCAGCACTGATCTAGGCGTGGTTGGGAGGAGAAGAATGACTCGTGCTCAGGGTTTTCATCGTTTTTCTCTGTCTTTCCCGAAGCCACAATGACTCGTGCTCAGGGTTTTCATCGTTTTTCTCTGTCTTTCCCGAAGCCATCTTTCATTGGTATCAGAGCACGAGTCATTCTTCTCCTCCCAACCACGCTTAGATCAGTGCTGGCACCTCTCACCCGTATTCCTCTGCCAGCCGTCCACTTTTCTTGAGTCCTACTATTCTTGGACTCTCTTACTCTCTAGGCTCCCCTTAACCCTGTTCGGGCGCCCAAGAGCCCGGACGGTCATTCTCGTGCATGTTTCCCTAGATTACCTTAATGTCACATTAAATGTCACTTTAATGTCACATTCCATATTTATGATCTTAACGTGACATTAAATGTCACTTTTAATGTCACATTAATGTCACACAAGGATTCCAGGAAGAAGCCTAAGTGTCCCTATTGTAGCAAAGGTACTCATCTTGAGGAGGAGTATTGACAGAAGTACCCCCCTTTGAACCCCAAGGAGGGGTCTAAGGATTCGAAGGCTACACCCGCTACCATTGAGTTTGTCTTCGTACACTTGTTTGAGGTGGAGAATACAACACTTGCTTCTTCTTTTAAGGAGGAGCCTTGGCTCGTGGATAGTGGGGCCTCTTCCCAAGTGACTTACCTCTAGGATTGGCTTCAGGACATGAGATCCAGAGGGGGATCCATCACCATTGGTAGCAACTCTTCCGTTCCCATGCGAGGAGTGGGAACCTCGAATCTCGATCGACGTACTTCTTTGGCCAAGGTTCTTTATATTACCATATTTGGGTTTAGAACTTTTGTCTATTTATGGCTTTATAGAGCTAGATACCGGAGTCATCTTTACCCAAGATGGAGTCACAGTGGAGAATGCATCCTCAGGAGCTTCTCTATGGACAAATACATAGGAGGGTGTACTCTATACACTCATAGCCCTTGTTGCGTGGGCTCTACATGAGCTTGGATTGCTTTGGCATGCTTGTTATGGGGTTTTGAACCTTGATACTATTCAACGAGCTTCTTGAAAGAAGATGGAGGGACTTTCAAATTTCCCTCCTGTTCACACTGTATGTCCCAGTTGATTTGAGAGGTAAGCAACAAAGATAACCTCATCCATAGGTTGCTACCGGAAGGGTTTGAGTTGGTTCACATTGACCTTTGTGGACCTACGGGCATGGCCTCCCTTGGGAAGACCAACTACCTTGTGTTGATTGTTGATGACTTTAGTTGTTGTGTGATTCTACTTCTTGATACAAGAGTGAGGCGTATTTCCACTTTTGCGAGTTGAAGGTGTTTGGGGAGATGCAAACCTCTTTCAACTTGCAATGTACGAGCAGAGGACGTTGGCTAATTTTGTTCAAACCTATTTTTTCACTTTTGCAAGGAACACGATATTTGGGTGGAGTACTCCCATCTTAATACCTAGTTGAGAATGGTGTGGTGGAGCGCACCAATCGGACCATGCTTGAAATGGCTCGATCAATGTTAGAGCATAGGAGTCTTCCCCATTCTTTATGGGGCAAGGCAGTGGTGGTACATATTTGCAATAGGTCCCCTACTTAGGCATTGCAGGATACGACTCCCTACCAAACTTTCTTTAGGAAGAAGCCTTCAGTTTTCCGCTTTTACATCTTTGGATGTGAGGCATATTTCCATGTGGACAAGAAAAAAAGAGGAAGAAAACTCGACCCCAAGTCGAAAAAGCTTATATTTGTGGGCTGCAGCATGATGATGAAGGGTTCTATGGCCTGAAGACGCTAAAGCCTTTAAAGATTCAATTGATGGTTCTTTTGATATAGGTGGTTCTTGGTCATTGATTGACCCTCCCCTTCTCCCTCCCTTCCTCCCTCCCTTCCTCCCTCCAACAACCACCATTAGCCCCTTCCCTTCCTTCCTAGTTACCTTGGTATCCCTTGTTTGTGTGCGATTCCTCCGCTCTCCTTCACCTTCTCCCCTTCCACTCTCAACGGTTCCTTCATCTACTACCTCATCATCGAGTGTTTCTACTCCTTCCCTGTCTGCTTAGGTTTCCTTTGGAGGGATTGAGTTGGGGAAGCCTTCTTCATCAAATGAGGAGGGTTCACCTTCCCTTAGTGAGGGGGAGTTCCTCCCATTGACAGGTGCTTTATAGGTACCGGAGGTCTCTTTATCTCCATTGCAATAGGCTAAGCCTATCACCATTCCTCGGTGGTACAAGAGGCTCATATAGGATTCAAGGATTACTTGGCTCCTACAAGGTTGAGGGTGATAGGTGTGTGTTGGTCATCTTGTATGTTGATGACCTTATTACCATGGAGTGACTCACAGGCAGTTGCTCGAACTTAAAAGATATTGCGATAGGAGTTTGACGTTACGGATCTTGGGATCCCACACTTCTTTCTTAGTTTGGAGATTTATTAGATGGCACAGGGCATCTTTATTTCCAAGCATTGGTATATCTCCGAGTTATTTGCAGAGTTTGGTATGGTCGAGTAGTGGCCTATTTCTTGTCCCATAGACTTGGAGTCTAAGTTATTGGTAGTAGGTGATCCGGTTCTGGATCCCACGTGCTACAGGTGCCTTGTTTGGCTGATCCACACTTGGTTGGACATCTCTTTTGTGGTGGCTTTGTTGTCTTCCCTTATGAAGACTCCTACTTAGACTCACTAGGGAGTTGCTTTGTGTGTTTTGCATTATCTATGGGGAGACTTATTCCTACGGGATCTTGCATGGAGACGGGGTCACTCTTTTTGGATGGAGTGACTTAATTGGGCCAGTGGTGTGGATTTGAGAAGGTGCACTATAGGTTTTGCTTTCTCCATTGGTTTGGGAGCTATCTTGTGGAACAATAAGAAACAACCTATTGTGGGCGCTTTCTTCTATAGAGGTAGAGTACCGCTCTCTTTGTTTGACTGCTATGGAGATAGTATGGCTTTATTCGATGTTGATGGAGATTGGTTTTCCCTAGACAAGACCCACTCAGTTATGTGTGGACAACTAGAGTGCCCTTGCTTTGCCTAAGAATCTTGTGTTTCATCCCCGCACGAAGCACATCGAGGTTCAATACCATTATGTTCAAGAGCGGATTGGGGATTTCGAGTTATCTGTGGTTTATCCTCCCATGGAGGACAATGCAGCGGATCTCTTCACGAAGCCTTTGCCCAAGGCTTCTATGCTTCATCACATTAGGTTGTTGGGTTTTTAGACACTTCTAGGATCTAAGAGGGGGTGTTAGCTTGCCTATTTTTGTCATTTCCTAGTTGTGAGCTCTTGTTAGAGTCTAATAGAGACATAGGAGCTTTGGAATTTTAGTATGCATTTCTCTAGTTTCTTGTGCATTTTCTGCGTTTCCCAGCTTGCGTCAGCTTGTCGGACATTGTCTTGTTTGTGCCCTAGGATTTTTTTGCCATGTGAGCTGCATTTTTTGGCATTTTTATATGCTGTTGATTGCAAGGTGGCAGCTGATCGGCCAGTTTGTCATGTTTTTTGCTATATATAGCAGGCATATTGGTTGGAGTAGATCATCTTCTGCAAGGTGCTGATTCGCTCCTTTGTCTTCGGCATGCTCCTCCATCTCTAGTGCTGCTGCTGCCATCATCATTTCCAGCTTGATCTGGTGCCCTTAGTGATTCCTTAGGCTGTGTGTAGGGACCGATCAGTCCTCCCTTCGTATACATCATTCATTTTCAGTTATTGCAGATGTCTTCTTGCTTTTTCGTGCTCTCTCTCTCTCTCTCTTTGTGAAACCAGTTTTCCTTCTTGAATGGGTGGTGATAACCTGATTTAAGAGTTAATTACAGCAATAAATAAATGCACATAAAAGTGAAATACACACTTTACCATAACATTCTTGGACAGTAGACTCCTTGTTGGCCCCAGAATTGGTGTCCCTTGCGGTATTTCTTTAGCTTCATTCAATTGGAAGGAGTACAACTTGAGATTCTTCAGTCTCCTCCTGCTAACCAATTGCTCTTGCTGTCATAAATGACCAACAAGCCTTTTGGGTCATTTGCCCCTTGATTCACCTAGGACTTCTTCTTCAATTCGACCCTTGGTTGGCCAAATGCTGCCCCAAATCAATTCGGGATGGGCTGGCTCTTGAAATCCCTCGATAATTTTTAGTTATCAGCTGCTGATTTCAGTCCCTTGAGCCTTCAATCTCTGGCACGGATCCCAAGGTGGCTGCTAAAGCCTAATTTCTGTTGTAAATTAGGGTTTACTGCAGTAATTACATATCAGCCCACCAAAAATGACTGAAATCTCCTCCAAATGGCTGAGAATTGTTGAGAATGGCTGAGCATAGGCTGAAGGAGATGAGAGAATGCTGTAGAGAGAGAAAATTTTGAGATTTGTCGCAAAAAACTGATCAAAATCAGTTGTTGCCTTGCTGTACCCGCCCCAAACAGATGCACCAACAACAATAGGAGCATCAGAGATTATGATCTTCAGGAGAAAGTGCATCAGCAGCAATTGTCAGCTTCCCAAGATCAAGAATATGCAATCTCCATCACCAAAATGATCTCCAATGGCTGGGAATAGGCCCCAAAAGCTGGCAGCAACAGTCCAACACCTCTTTCCAACAGCTCCAAAATGAAAAAACGAGATTTTCCTCTCCCTTCAGCCCTATTTAGCCTTTCCCCCACTTGCATGGGAAAGTTTTGCCAAGTGGCAGCTTTCTTAATCCATTTTCAGCAATTTTCAGCAATTAATTAATTTTCAAAATTAACATTCTGAAAATTAATTCAGCCCTTAATCCATGCCCAAAAAATTGACCTTGCCCATTTAAAAATTAATTGGCTAGGCCATTTGCAACCCAAAGTGGTCCCATGCATTAATTGACCCTTGGACAAGCATTAATCCATTAATTAATGCCTAGTTCCTAGTGTCACCATTGACACTTAATGGCCAATTAATGGTCCTAGGGGCAAACTAACACCAAAATTCACCTAGAATCTAACAAGTGTAACTTGTTACAACTTTTGCCTTTGACACCCATCTTTTTTACAAGGTACTTGGGCCTTCAGCTGTAAAAAAAAGTAGCTTGCATCCCACATGTGCAACACATGTGCATCTTTTAATTGCACATTTGATTAATCCTTTAATCAAATGTCAATTAAACATAAGCAAAGCATAATATTTTCACGTCCTCGTGACACTCTCTCTCTTCCTTTTCTCTATGTTTGTGTTCCTTTTTCCAATGCACACTCTCACACTAACAAGGCTGCCCAAGAAATAGAAAAGACAAAAAAAGAGGAAAATGCTACTATTGTAAAAAACGTGGACATTACATTGATGAATGCAAGAAAAGGGTGTCCAAAGAGAAGAAGAAAGACTCCGGTTTGGCTATATGCAAGGCATCTGCCACTTGGCCTTCAGATGTAGATGCTACAACCAATTTTGTAGAGGAGGGCTATGCATTCTTGACATGTAGTTATGACACTTCCATGGTTGATTTGTGGTGGCCTACGCATGGTGAAGGTTTGATGTTGAGCAATGGCAATGGCGAGAGAGAGAGAGAGAGAGAGAGAGAGAGAGAGAGAGAGAGAGAGAGAGTGAGATGCATGATGTGTGGATACAAAGAGTTGTATCTCTCTTAGGTTTTTGTGATAGTTATATGTAAAGTATCAAATTACAATTGCTAAGGGTACATTCACACCTGAGTATATATAAAAGGCATGTGGGCCTTTATTCCGAACAACCTCTCACCTAAAGGCAGCGTGCTATATACTATTCAACTCCTATCATTTGTTGGCAATGAGCAAACCACTTTGTTGGAAGCCCCTTGGTGAGAAGATTTGCAAGATTATCATTTGCATGTACCTTGACAAGCTCAATGCTTTTGCTATCAAGTATATCCTTGATAAAGTGATACATCACTTGTATGTGCTTTGTCTTTGCATGAAAGACCGGATTTCGTGCTAGCATGATAGCACTCTGACTATCACAATAGAGGATAGGAGCCTTAGTAATTCCCACCAAAGGTAAAAGCCATAAAGCCTCCTTGTATGTCTTAGTAGCAGCCACATATTCTACCTTTGTAGTAGGCAATACAACTCACTTCTATAGCCTCGAGATACAAGAAATTGCTCTCTTTGTGAAGGTGAATACATACCCTGAAGTGGACTTTCTACAGTCAGTATGACCAGCATAGTTTGTATCCGTAAAGCCAACGACACATGCCTTCTACTTTTCAAAGTAGATACACAAATCCTTGTGCCCTTAAGATATCTCATGATACCTTTCACTGCTTCCCAATGCTTTCTACCAAGATGTGCCATACGCTTGCTAACCACTCCCATCGCAAATGCTATGTCAAGACGTGTAGCAACCATAGCATACATCAAGCTACCCATAGCTAAAGTATACAGGATCTTGGCCATTTCAGCCTTTTCATCATCAGATGTAGGGTTGCCCTTTGCATTGAGTTTCACATATGGAGGCCATGGTACACTAGTTGCTTTTTCCCCTTCCATATTGAAACATTGCAAAATCTTGGATACATACTTCTGCTGTGACAGATAAAGAAGTCCTCTTGATTTGTTCCCTAGCATACACATGCCAAGAATATGATTTTCTTCACTGAGATGCTTCATATCAAAGCTACTATGTAGGTTTTGCTTCAATGTGTCTAACGCATAAACATTCCTACCACCAATCAGGATGTCATCCACATACAAAATTAGTATTATAAGGTTGTCATCTTCCACCTTCTTGGTATACAAGTAGTGATCCACTTGACTTTTTTTAAATCCTCGAGATTGCATGAATGTATCAAACTTATGATTCATGCAGTGCCTGTTTCAGCCCATACAAGCTTTTGTTGAGTTTACATATCATATTTTCTTACTTGTTAGCCAAAAAACCTTTTGGCTGTTGCATATATATATCCTCATGCAGATCACCATGTAAAAAAGGAGACTTTATATCCATCTGTATGAGTTTCATAGTCTCATATGCAGCCGAGTCTAATATGGTTCGTAGAATATGGTTCGTAGAGTAGTCATTTTGACTACATGAGAAAATATCTCATCGAAGTCAATCCCATGTTCTTGCTTGTACCCTTTGGCAACAAGCCGTGCTTTGTACTTTGGCGATGAACCAAAGGTGGCCTTCATCTTATAAACTCATTTGCATGGTAGGATTTTGTGTCCCTTCGGCAAATGCGCCAAATCCCAAGTATCATTTTTCTTTAGAGATTCCATCTCTGACAACATAGCTTTATGCCATTTCTTGCTTTCCTTGAAGCATGACGGTTCACCACAATTTGTCAACATGACATAATCAACAACATAATTCGCACTAGGAATAAACCTATTTGATTGTTTGGTATTTTTGGTTAACCCATGGACCCAATGATCGGAGTTTGCTGGCTGTTCAACCTGCAAATTTGCATTAACAGCTTGCTGTTCAAAAGGTTTAGCATGCTGTCATGCTTGTTTGGGTTGGTCCAATGGTGCAATTTCTTGCTGAAACTGTCGTATATTATGGGCAATTTCAGCATCATTCCGTGCATTTATAGGGTCATTTACATAAGATATTTGTTGTTGTACAACGGGCACTCTTTGCTGTCCTACATGTATTTCTTCTTAGAACACAATCCTTCTCTTTGCCTTTGTCTTTTCGGGTTGTTTATGCATGTGATCTTCCTAAAAGATTGCATCGTTGATGTGCAGAATTTTCTTTTTTTCGGGATTCCATAACTTAACCCCATTTCTCCCTTATCACAATATCCTAGGAAAATGGATTTATAGGTCTTTGGCTCCGATTGTGTGTTGTTCCTTGCGTAACACTCTCAAGTGTGTGTACGAAGGTGGCTTGCCCGACCATACTTCTTGAGGGACTCTCCCCTCCAAAGAACTGTTTGGTGACCAATTATCAAGTGCACGACTGTCATAATAGCCTTTGCCCTAAGTCCATGAGGTAATGTAGCATGAGATAGCACGGTGCGGACCTTCTCTTTAAATACTTCTATTTATACACTTTGCAACACTATTTTGGGGTGGTTTATAAGGGGTAGTGATCTCACTTTTTATCCCTTTGTTGTCACAAAAGACCTAAAAAGTTTTGGATACATATTCCCCACCATTGTCAGAGCGAATACACTTTAATCTCTTGCTGGTCACATTTTCAGTAAGTGCCAATAATTTCTTAAACTTATCCAAAGCCTCGTCTTACGATGGATTGGATAAATCTATACTTTGCATGTAGCATCATCAACAAAAGTGATAAAATATTTATTTATCCCTAGAGACAATTGTGGCATTTTACATACATTTGAATGTACCAACTCTAAGGGTGAAAATTTTAATGAAAGAGACTTTTTATATGACGTTTGAGCATACTTGCTAAAAATACAATGATCACAATCGTCAAAATCAACATATCTCAAACATGACAAATAACCCAAACAAGAAAGCACTTTTATTTTAGTTTGACTGGTGCCCCAATCGGCTATGCCACAAAGACACACTTGGCTACTCGGTTATGGCGACAACATGATCATGCACACTAGATACATGTAATGGATACAATATATCACTTTTAGAGCCTTTAGCAACAATCCTAGAGCCCTTACATTTCGTCCATTTGCTATTCCCAAAAGTGGTATGATAGCCTTCATTATCTAGCTGCCTTGTGCTTATTAAGCTCTTCTTGAGTTGGGGTATATGCCTCACATTATGCAAAGTAATCACTAAACCATGCTGAAATTTCAACCAATAAGACTTGTTGGTTGCACTTTTTTGAGTATATAACTCCTCAAGTCGTTGCCACATATCATAAGCAGATTTCAATTTCTCTATGTTGAAGAGCAAAGTGTCTGACATTGAAAGCTCTATGGTAGAGCGTGCAAGCTCATCTAACTCATCTCACTCATCTGGATCCGTGGTTGTTGGTTTTACTCCTTTTGTTTTTATAGGCTTCACTTGTTTCTTTTGCACCAAGACATTATAGCACAGCTTCTGCCATATAGCAAAGTTGTGTGCACCCTCCAGCTTCTTAATGTGCAAAAGATTGCTGCTATGGCTGCTGCCAGCCACGATTTATAGCTCAAACGTGACTCAAAAGTCAACAAATGTGAACCCAATTGTCACACAAATGACCAAGGTATGAAGCAAGTACTAACCAACAATGAAAATTCAAGTAATTGCAGAAGTTTTAGATGTGGAAATCAATTTTCAGGGGTATGAAATGTGTGCTGCAACACACCATAAGCAATTACAGCCGTATCACAGGCTAATACATCAATTTCATGAGAAAGCCCCAAAATCTAGCTGCGATTTGTGCTCCAAGTGCAACCATGGGTACAAATTAGACTTCCATGGTCAAAAGCCCCAAAATTTCTTTGCTCAAACTGCTCAAATGACATCAAACACAACTCTCAAATGGATCGCACAAGCCAATTTCGCTAGAATTTCAGAGTTTTTGCAAAAGCCCCAAATTTATTTGAGGTCGTATGTGATCAATTTGCATAGAAATTGCTTTGCAAGTACATACCAAGACCAAATTTGGCCCTTTGTAAATTTTGCAAAAGTCCCAATTGTACGGGGTTCAATGTGTCCAAATTTCAAGAATTGTATCTGTTCCACTGTAATTTCAGCACGTACTTGAAAAGCCCCAATTTCTAAGACCTGAGAGTGTGCAAAAATCCATAAATTTTACTCAATCAAGTAAAATCTTCACACATACGTCAAAATCCACAAATTTTGGGAGTAGATGCGTGCCAAATCTTTGAGATTTGTCAAGTTGTGCTAATGTGAGTGTGCTAGCCCGTAGATTTTCAACAAAGGATAGACCCTTTAAAAAAACGTGATTACTTCAGGAAAAAAACGTTGATTGTTGACGGAATCACATAATTTGCGTCGACCTAGCTTGACTGCCCTGCAACACCTACGCTGACCTTGAACTGCCGCCGAATTGCCCTACGACTTGTCGGTTGATTGCCCTGCGGTGTTGCTTAGACCTACGTTGCTTGGGTTGACGAGCACCTATGCTAACCTACAAAGCTTGCGATGATTGTCCTGGCCTGCAACCTGTGACCTGAATGCTACTTGCGTGACTGGCGCCTGATCTAAACTGACGACCTGTTGTTGGCACAACTTGGAATGACTCCAGGAAGCGCGCTTGCAATAACCTTCAACTTTGATACCAATTTGTGGTGGCCTAAGTGCGGTGAAAGTTTGATGCTCAGCAATGGCAATGGCGAAGAGAAAGAGAGAGAGAGTGAGCAGCAGTAGAGAGTGAGAGAGTGAGATGCACGATGTGTGGGTACAAAGAGTCGTACCTCTCTTAGGTTTTTGTGATAGTTATATGTAAAGTACTAAAGCAAGTGCTAAGGGTGTGTTCACACTCGAGCACATATAAAAGGCACGCTGGCCCCTTATTCCTAACATGATTCTACATTTAATGCTGCTGAAACGCAGCATACTTGTTATTTTGACAATGGGGCATCTAGGCACATCACTTCATGGAAGTGTATATTCACATCTTTGCATTCAATCCTTGCAGGGAGGCATGTTACATGTGCTAATAACAACAATTTTGATGTTTATGGCATTGATTCAATGCTGATTACTGTTGTAGATGGACCAAATTTTATGCTTCTAGGTATCTTATTTGCTTGTGGTATCACCAAGAATGTCTTATTCATTTCAACTTTCAATAAGCATGGATTTTAGGTCATCTTTGACGATGACAAGTGTATTGTTAGACACAGAGCTTGATTAAGCTCTTTGATTGTTAGGCACCTTGTATAAGGGCCTCTTCTTGTTGGATACATATGAGAGGAGCTCTCATGATTCTTTGACAGTTAGCACTCTTAAGCCCCCTATGCAAAATGCAAAGCTATGGTATGCCTAGTTCAATCATATGAGCTTTAGTAGTTTGATGATTCTTTAGTGTTCTTAGATGGTGGATACCTTACTTCTTGTGGAGACCTTAATAGTTAGCACTCTTAAGCCCCCTATGCAAAATGCAAAGCTATGGTATGCCTAGTTCAATCATATGAGCTTTAGCAGTTTGATGATTCTTTAGTGTTCTTAGATGGTGGATACCTTACTTCTTGTGGAGAGCCCACCTCCTCATGCAAAATGCATAGGTTTGCTTTTAAAAAGGATGGTGCGGTGCATGCTATCCGAAAATTGTAGTTGATACACTCTAACGTATGTGGTCCTATGAGGTGTTGACATTTTCACCAAAGCACTATGTTAGGCTTTTTGAAAGTCCTTGAACTTACTACCCTTAGGTGATTGATGGTCTTGTATTTGCATCACATTGGCACTATAAGTGGGTGTCAGAATTTTCCAATTCTATGGGTAGCACTCAATGTTCTAGTCAGTTAGTTTGTAGTGTGAACACAACTAAGTTGGTAAGTTGTGTCACCACATTCAGAGTTAGTACTGGAGTTAGTTGACTTTAGTTGAGTTAGGGATTATGTCTACCTTAGACCTAAGGTTGTACATTCATTCTATCACTTTTAGTTCAATAAGTGTACTCAATCGTTTTTTAGCTCACACTGTCTATTGCTCACACACACACACTTCCTACATTTCCAACAGCAAAAACTAGAGTTTTAGATGGTTTCGGAAATGGGGGGAGGATTTTTGTATTTTAGCATTAAGTCCATACATAGTGCTCTAATATATCAATGTACATATGCTCTAATATACCAATGTACATAACACCACTTAAATTTTACACCCTAGTTATGTGGAACGAGGAACGTGAACGAGAACGGGACCCCTTGGAATTGGGGAATGTCCAAGGTCAGGGAACAAGAACAGGGGGAACGACATGTCTTAAGTGCCCATGCCTTGCACGACCCAAATTGCCCCAATAGCCCCTTGATGCTACAAATCATGCAAATTGCCTTAAATGCCCCAAATTACTCTCAATGCCCCAAAAATGCCACAAATTCCCAAATGCCTTTGAATGTCCCTCTAATTGCCCCAATATCCCTCAATGCTCGAAATTGACTCGATTACCCCCATAGCTCCAAATTGTCCTAAATTACCCCAAATGCCCCAATTTTCCTAATTTTCCTTGAAATTAGACAATATAAATAGGTGATTACCTTGGAATTGAGGATAGGGCTGAAATTTGATTGTGATTTACAAGAGTTGATTATGCATCAAATTTGAACTTTGCATGGACTCATGATTTGCTTTGTGGCTTGTCTTAACACTTTGAATCTTCAACTTGAGAGAGAGAGAGAGAGAGAGAGAGAGAGAGAGAGAGAGAGAGAGAGAGATTAGGGAGGACTTACGTCCCTGGCGTATGGCAATTTCCTCCGCGTCTTTGCCATGACTTTGTAACTTGTAGTATTGGAACCTCTTCACATGATGTCTTAGTGTCATCATGTATCTTGTAATCAAGTAATCTTGTATTTTTTTCGTAATTAGTACAATTACCTTTTACACAGAGAGAGAGAGAGAGAGAGAGAGAGAGAGAGAGAGAGAGAGAGAGAGAGATTTACGAAAAAAAAAAAGAGAGAAAGAGATTAGTGTATGTACTATGCACATTAGGCTATAGAGATGGATGAACATGTGGTAGGAGTGTGACATAAGTAACAAAGAAAAAAATGGAAAAACGTCAAATTTTGGTTAGCAAGCCTGGAACGCCCGTTTCTAAACAAGGAACGGGCTTGGGAATGGCAGGGAATGTTTCTTGGCAGTTTCACCACCTTGGAGGGTTTGGAACGCGTTAGGCCGTTGCTATAGGCCGGAATGGCCATTCCTTGTTTCTATGTTTCACACAAAGCTCCAAGCCTTCATGTCACATGAACTTGCCTTTTTCTTTTGTCCATCTCTTATATCAAACAAACTGTGACAAGTTGAGTGTTTCAAGCCTTCATGCCACTATTTAATAACTATAGGTTGTTAGCAAGATTTGAGAGGTAGTAATACCTTCTTAATTATGCAAATCTTTGTGTGACCACTTCCATCTTCTCACTATAGATGGCTTTATCAAAGAGATGCATGCAAACACATGCTACAAAAGTGTAATTTGAAGGCTGGAATTGAAATATGAGAACGAAAACATGTTGTTGGCTGGCCAAAGACTAAAACACGTGTGTAAAGTTTAAGGCCTCTGCCCCCAAAACAAATTCCACACCACACCCTCCCAACAACAACAAACCAAAAAACACCAACGCCCCCCCCCCCCGCCCCCCCCAACCCAAAAAGAAAAAAAAGAAAAAAACACCACACCCATGGCCAAAAAAAAAAGGTGGTTCCCAAAATGTGTTTCGGCATTTTTGGAAACATTCCCGAAATGGTGTTTTTGAAACAAGGGTCCAAAACACTTTTTCAAGGTGTTACATTCATACCATGCAAGGATCTGAGCCCAGTTCGATCATGAGTGAAAATGTGGGTGTGAGCTGTCAATTC
This sequence comes from Lygodium microphyllum, assembly GCF_053477565.2. Taxonomy (NCBI): domain Eukaryota; kingdom Viridiplantae; phylum Streptophyta; class Polypodiopsida; order Schizaeales; family Lygodiaceae; genus Lygodium; species Lygodium microphyllum. Next base: position 73,327,742 of record NC_141153.1, read on the forward strand.
TCCACCTAGCATTGGCATGACTCTATTGTTTGATAAATGTATTAATTGTTGGTAAATTAAATGCATGCGTCTTGCCTTTAGTCCTTGTCAGTGGTCACAAACATTTAATGGCTTGAGCAATTAATAATTGGCCTTAGCGTGTGTTCATATGTGTACCTTGTGTGCTTAGAGTTGTGCCCTCTTGAACCCCATACATATATATTCTATGGCGATGACATCACATCCTTGATCGAATCGTCCAATAATACCCTCTCAAGCACTGCTCCCCTAGCTTCTAATAACGTTTCCATGTAACTCTCACATTAATTGATGTAACTTATACAGGCTGTGGGGCTTAGGGCTCGGGTGTGCTGAAGGAGTTGTCGATGCCACCATGGATGATGGATCAAGAGTGTTTTGCTCTTAGATCAGCAAGCAGCCAGCACTCGCATGTGGAATGCCTCACAAACCTGTGGACAGGATTATGAACAGCCATGTAGCAGTAGGAAACTGCAAAAACACTCGCAATCTAATGCTGAGTGATGATGTACCAAAAGCACCTGGCCCTGTGTAGAGAGCAGCAGCAGCAGTGTGGCTCAAAACAGCAAAATCCAGCTGTATGGGGCATTGGGGTTGATGTGGGGAGTAGGATGCCACACTTGTGGGGACAGCAGCTTCAGTTTCATGGCAGCAGCATTTGAGTGTCTGATGCAATCTTGGACAGTAAACCCCTCTGTTTTGGTAGCAACACAGCAACGTGGATAGAGGCTGGGGTCATCCACCAGTGCTGCTTGGGCTGCAAACAGCAACGTCATGGCAAAAAGGCAACAATGCCAACCTCTAGGGATGATGTCAACAGCGTGGGATTGAGTTGATGGCCAATAGCAATGGTGCTGAAGATGATGACAATGGGAGTCTGAGAAATCTGGGGCTAGATAATAATAAAGTTGGGGATGAAAGTGGGCTTGTTCCCTTAGGCTTCTGTTAGATTTATTCATCCTTGTATGTGGACACACATTTTGTGTGTAAAAGGGTGTGTTGAAGTGTAGGTGGACGCCTCAGCCTATCATATTCAGGCCCTATCACTTGTACTTTCATCACAAACTATCACATCAATCTATTCAGCTTGTTGTGTACTTGTAAGAGCTCTCTCCCTCTCTCAGGCGCAACAACACAGCCCCCCCCCCCCCCAACACGGAATGAGTCACCTTGCTTGAAGTAAGATTGGGATGTGAATGGTGCAACCCGCAAGTACACAATACCAAAAATAGGCTTGGCCATCAGGGAAGTTGGGGATGCCATCACTAATAATTGAAAAAGGGGATATATTGGAGGTCCACCCCATCCTATTAAGGTATCCTAACAAGTGAAAACAAAAAATGTGTCACTCTTGAGTAGAAACGAATGCATGCTTCATGTACTTGTAAATTGCCATAAAGTGTGCTTGAGGGGCCAAGATTTGTCCCATTGTAGAAATGCCGATTTATCTTATTGTGCTGATCAAAACACATGTAGCACAAAGCCACACATCTATGTTGTATGCCAGCTAGCAAACATAGCTTCTTTGGACTCTCCTTTTGCAGAACTTTTTAGGGTTTCTGTCCCACTGAAACTTCTGGAGTCCTTTGAGTATGATTTGCAGCAGATGTTTCCTACGACAGATTTGGGTCTACTTCACTACTATTTGGGCCTTCCTTTTGCCACCATTTAGGGGGGGCATTGTGGTGTCACAATCCAAATATATTGGACAGCTTTTATATCGCTTACAATTCAAGGATTGTAAGCTGGTCTCTACACCCTTGGACCCTGGTTTCTGGTTCTCTTCTGATGATAATAGTGCAACTTTTGACACTAATCTTTATCAGCAAGCTGAAGGATGTCTCATTTATTCATTTTAATGGGATTTAATTTCAATTTCTTTTTGGAGCTGTACAAGAGCCAAATAAATTTGCCAATAATTTGAGGATTGCTTTTGACCTATTATTTCATGGCTTAGCAGGACTTTCGAGGAGGAGGTAGTAGAGCTGAATAAATTGGCCAATGATTGAGGATTAATTTTGACATATATTTTTGCTGCTTAATAGGGTTTACAAGTAGAAGATAGGATTCTGGTTTAGATTGCACCATTTACTAGAAGTCTTGATTGAGGATAGGCTTAATCAGATGTCATAAATTAATGCCTAGGAATTTTATCTAGAGCTACATCTATCATTTACAGACATTTAGTCACATTATCAGAAACAATGGGCCACTCAAAGAGTGCCACCCAGTCACCTACAGGCATACATGTAAGGTTTAATCAAGGTTCCTACATGTGCGTTATGGTGTAATACATTTATCATGCTCATTGTCACCTTAAGGAAGAGGGTGCATATGTGGAGCATAGAATGTTTCTCTTTCCTAGTAAACCTTTGAAACTAGGGTTATGGCATAAACACCTTTAATGATAAATTAAAAAGTATTGCTTCTTCAATGAGACTTGGTCTTCTCCTATTGGTAGCTTCTTTTTGCATGTAGGAGCACCTAGATCTCTATGTAACTTATTGGACTGCAAACACATGATGGAACTATTTTAGTTATGCTTATTTTCTCAATGTTACTTATGGTACATCTTTGTTTTTTTTGACAGTGAATATGTCACTCTCCAGTCTTCAAAGTGGGAACCGAAAGGTAGCAATTGCCGTGGATCTTAGCGATGAAAGTGCATATGCTGTCAGATGGGCTGTCGCCAACTATCTTCGTCCAGATGATTCTGTAATTATACTTCATGTCCAACCCACTAATGTCCTCTATGGGGCTGATTGGGGAGCCATGGAGCAGTTTATTGATACCAGTGATGAGGATACACAGCAAAACTTTGATGAACTTACTTCAAACAAAGCAGCAGATCTGGCGAAGCCTATTTCAGATGCCAAGATTCCTTATAAAATACATGTAGTGAAGGACCATGACATGAAAGAGCGTATCTGTCTTGAGGTTGAGAGGCTTGGGGTTAATGCTGTTATAATGGGAAGCAGGGGGCTTGGTGCTTCCAGGAAAACCCACAAGGCTCGTTTGGGAAGTGTAAGTGACTACTGTGTTCACCACTGTGACTGCCCTGTGGTAGTTGTAAGGTATCCTGAGGAGGGAAGAGATGGTGATGGGGCTAGTGTTTTGGAAAGGCTTCCAGAGGAAGACAAGGAAGGAGAAGAAGAGTGGCATGATGTGCATGTTGATGAAAGTCAAGAGCAGAAGCACTGTGCAGAACAGAATGAGGCTACTAGCACTGTCATTTTAGAGGAGACAAAGCCTTTGCTGCAACTGAGGAAGTAGCTACATGCTTTATCCCTTTCTAACTCCATTTTCTTGCAGCCAGACGGACTTTTACAAGCTTGGTTCCAATTTGGGTTTTTTATGAGTGGTCTTCTCTTTTATTTTATCTTGCTAGTTACAGATAGCATTCTGGACTGAAAATCTGAAGCTCATAACATTTCTACACAAGTTAATGTAAACTTGCCTGCTGATATCCTTGGAGTGCATCTTTAGGTGAAACATTTCTACTGAAGTTAAATGTAAAGTGTACTCGTCTGCTGATACTCTTGCAGTGCATCTTTAGGTGAAAACTCTCTTTTGAAATCTATTTTTTCACTAAAACGAACTAGTATCTTGAAGAGTTTTTCGATTTGGCTTTCTCATTTTCACTCAGCTGCGTCTGGCCGTTAATTCTCTCCAAAGAAATTGTGTTTAATATTCACAGATTGGAATCATGTTCTGTTTCCAGTGTTACTTATAACCAGGTTGTGCTTGCAAGAAACGTAGTTGGTGGTTTGGGACCCATGGGCTGCATTGCACGATTCAGAAACAGCTATGCCTTCATCCTAGATGTGCGCATCTTGAATGGATGCATATCCCATTGAGAGCCGGCACAGGTTTTGTCATTTGCTTATTACAGATGCTATCCCATGATCTCTTTTGTTTGATGTGGTGCTAAGCTACTTAGGCAATTGTGTGAACTGATTGTAGTGGTGATGAGGAAAACTAATGTGAGATGTAACTTTGAGCACATCAGCAATCTCCTATACTGTGTATTGGTCAGTCTTTTTGGCCTTTTGAGTTTTCGAGGGAGATCCTTGTAGCAAATTTGTACTACCATTTGTAGTCAAAGCTGAACTAGATAGGAAAGAGATGCTCTCAAACACTCACACTTATGTACATGTGGATATTCCAAGTTCAAAGAAGTGTAACCTATATAGGCTGAAAGCACACAAAAAGAGTTTTCTTGGAAGCTACTAAAACTTGGTTTGGTTATAAGAGGGCTTCCCATTGTAGATGAATGCCGTATACTAAATGCCATACATCGAGAGAGGAAGACCATCAGATATCTTGAGCATCTAGAGGGGTTAGCCAGACTTCTGGCATATCATGGTCTTCTGCTCTTCCACCAGCTGCTTTCACTTGCAGTAACAAGAAAACACACCACCTCACAGCTCATTAAGTTGACCTTTCTTTTGAAAGCATTGTTGATTTCGCTTGGTGGGCCCTATGAGTACTTATGAAGATGTCCCAGGACAAGTTTGAGCACAATGCTACGTACAATATAAGATTGTTCATTAACATCCATGAGGATCACTATTGCCAAGGGCTGGCTATTTAATTAAACCCGGTGGTTATGTCATCTCATGTTGATGCATTTTATTCAATCAGCTCATGATTGAGCAGAGCAGGGCCACCTTATGTAGGTTCCATACCTTTCAGTTGTACATCCAATAAAATCTAAACCAACATTTCATTGAGCTTTGCACAAATCATTATCATACAAAGCAAGGTACCCAAACTGCTTCTAGTTTCAGCCCATCCTACTTTTTTATTTTGTTAAAGTATTGCATGTCCCTATGTGCCCTCTCAAAACAATGCCCTGTACAAGGTTTGTAAATGATGTTTATGCCCAACCTAAAATATGTGATTCACACAAGGTTTCCTTATGTTCATGCATCAACAATTGCTTCATTATATATAGAACAACGGTTGATGTTTATCAATTGAGATGTTGGGAAAGCGGTGAAAGAGGACAAAAAATTGATGTCTCAAAAAGAGGTCCTCCAAGTATTTTAAGTTGCCTTGTCCATGATGAAAATAAGTTTACCTTGAGATATATCTAGGAAGGCAATAATAGCATGCTCTAATAGTTATGTCTCCAAGTGCAATTATTCTTAATTAAGATGGTCAAAAGGTGCTAGCTATGTCTTGGAACTTGTCTTAGGTAGTAAAAAGTCCATTATTGAAGCTAGGAAGCTATGTTTTCTATTAATGATTGTAGGATCCACCAACAAAACAAGGACCTAAGCTTTCCCTTGTTGGCTAATAGAGTAGATGACGAAATACGGACGGAGAATTGTGTTAGTTCTATCTACAAAAGATGAACAATAACAAAAGAATGTCAAAATCCATAACTTTTGCTTGTGATGTTTCAATATCTTCAATAGTACGATCATGAAGTATAATTGATAGAGAAACATCAATCATTACAAGAGGTTCTTCAATGTTGAGATAGCATCCAAGCTAGTGAATCCACAAATGGTCATTCCTAGCTCTACACTCATCAACTTGCTTTAGCAATCACAAGCATCTTAGATTGGTCTTTGGTACCATGTGTTATCTCTCATCTTACTAGCAAAGCATTGGCCCTTTGTGCATGTGTTAGTGAAGTTATCAAGGAGCCACTTTGAATGAACATTGGGAAGGAATCATTGGATAATCATACTTGACTTTAGGACTAAACTCTTAGTGTGATCTATTTTTGTTTGCATTACGGCACACACACACACACACACACACACACACACACACACTCTCTCTCTCTCTCTCTCTCTCTCTCTCTCTCTCTCTCTCTCTCTCTCTCTTTCTCTTTGTGGTTAGTTTTAGGAATATCAGCGGTGTTTAGCCCTTGGTCCTTTAAGTCAAATAACCTATGTTGGGTAGTTGCTTCTAACATTTGTGTTATGTCGAAGTCCATTGTTGTAAATTTTTCAAAGGGCTCCCTAATGTCAAATGGAACATCTCGAAAGTTTCTTTTAGTTGCCATCCTCCTAGTTTGACCTAGGTTTGCTTCTTGATTTTGTCATCCTCCTAGTTTGACCTAGGTTTGCTTCTTGATTTTGTCTAGGTCAATAATTTGATCAATTGGATGTGGGATAGGGATGCCTTTAGGTTTTGATGTCTTTCTTGTTTGAGACTTGGAGACCTACTTGCCACCAATATGGAGATCTCTTGCCCAATTCTCAATCACATAAAATGATTTGCGGCTCTAATTAGCAAAGTTGGTTAGTGAAGTTCTTCTCACAAGGATTGAGGTTTAGAAAATTGGTCTCCCTCTTGTTCTTGCAGGTACCGATTGCTTCTTTGAGAGTTATTCTTGGTTGATCCTCACAATCTCTTAGCCTAGCCTTTTAGCCTTCTTGCTTTGGTTCAGTCTCCCCTTGCTTGGGCTTGTCTTGTGGTGTTTTAATTAAGTGTTTACCTTTTCAAGGTTCTATAAGGTCCAAAAGTCTACAAGGGGTACTTGTACTAGTTCAAGTGACTAAGTTTCACACATTCAAATTTCAAAAGGTCTTTGATTACCTATAGTAAAATTTGAAGTGTAACTCCAATGTCAACAAAGTTCCTCATAGTGAAGGTTTGAGTTTGTTTGAGTTTGAGTTTAAGGAATCTCATCAAGTGTTTCAAGAGACTTGCTTGTCAATTCCTAATGATTTAGTTAGGTTTAATTCTTTGTCAAATCTTTTGTGCATGCATTGATTCTTTTCCTTTAATGCAATACTTTTGATACCAATGCAACAAGCCAATCCTTTCTAGTTCTACAATAACAAATGCAATCCAAGTCCTCAAACATGTATGTTTCAAATGAAATGCTCATAAAATCTATGTGTGCTCTTACAATTCAAGGTCTCATTTCAAGGAAACAACCCTTTTCAATTCCTTGAGGCATGCACAATTTCTAAATGCAAATGTGTTAAGCCAAGTGCAACAATCACAAACAACTAGAGGTAAAAAAACTAGACAAGTTGTGTGAGGTATTTAAGTAGTGGCATGGATAGCTATGGCCTTTAGTCTTACAGAGGTATTCATGCAATGTCATGGATATATAGAGAGGTATTCGCATAGTTGTGAGAGCTATTTAGGCAGTGGCATCGATAGCTATGGTCTTTAGTTTGAGAGATGATTTGCAACTTTAGAGTTTCATGCAAGTAAGAGTCGTGGATTTGCATGGGAGATTTACTCTCTCTCATTTTTTGCTAGATGCCGTGTCGTTTGCACATACTCAAGCTAGTGAGAGGGTGTGGTATCCAATAGGGTTTAGGTGTTCTTTTCACCAGTTAGGGTTATGATCAACAATCATGGTGATCTTAGCTCTACTAGCTAGAGTTTAGGCAATATTGGGATAGTTGCAAGTAGTACATGCATAATCTTGAAGGATTAAAGCACTACCTAGTATGGATGGTTGTTATTGGCAAGAGAGATAGCATTCAATTACACAACAATTGTTATTATTCTTTGTCGTTGGCAAGAGAGAGAACACTCAATAACACAATCTTCACGATGGTGGATTATCAAGTGACATGTGCTTTCAACCAATGCTCTAAAGCAGATCTAGCAATACAAATCACACAACTTGTGCAAGCCAACTCTCTTAGTAAGGATGCCAAACCCAAGCCTACACAAGATTGAGAATAATATTTTAAATCTTCTTTCAATAGTTAAATGTAACCTAGTCTACTCTACTTTCATCTATCTTCTTTCCCCAAATCGATTGCATTTCAATTTGGCCTCTTTAGCTTGCTGTATATGTTTTAGTGTAAGCAAAGTATATGAGAGAGGGAGTGGTTCCTAACCATTTCATCCCTCTTAAGTATCTCTATGCCTCCTATCTGTCAGATAGTAAGAGTACCAACACCATAGATTGGGTTGATTCCATTTATGTCTTGGCAATGGAATCAAAATGTTGTGGCCCACACTTGATAGAGTGAGATGCTCCTCCATAGACTTGCTATAAATAAGGATATCATAAAAAATTCCGATACAAACTCGAAAAAAATATCTTGCAAGACTTTGTTAATAAGATATTGAAATGTGGTGGGGGACATTGGTTAACCTGAAGGGTACAACCAAGAAATGAAAGGGGCCATGATGAATCCTCAAGGCCATTTTCACTTCATCACCCTCACTCACCCTTGTTTGATGATCCATTTCCCTTCAATTCAATCGTTCAAGTTTGTATTCCATCTTGTTGCCATCAACTTTAATATTTTTTATTTAAAGCATTATATGCTGTGGCATATATACTTGATATCGACCATTAAAGAGCTCAAAATTATCAAGATATAACAACTAGTGGGGGCCTTTGAAAGGTGGAGCAAAAATGGAAGCACAAGCGAAACCAAGAGAGAAGCGAGAGCTATGGAGATTCAAATAAGAGAGCGCAAGACAATATGTGGGAATTCCAACAATCACAATGTGTGCCTTGCCTTCCCCTATTCTATTTTCATGTAAAGAAAAAAAAATAAAGAATAAAGTGAGAGTGATGACTGACTGCCACCTGCACTGTATATGTGCGTCGGCAATAAGTGTAAGTAATTGTATGTGGCTAGGCGGTCTTTAACCCCCAACAACCTCCCACTTAAAGGTGAATGTGTCTGAGTGTGGAGAAAACAAGGAAAAAAGTGACAATATGCAATGTATAGATAACAGTATAATAGGATGAGAAATAGATGCTATCTCATTCTACGCCCATCATCTCCCTAAGGACGACATAACGTTCCATTGTGAGACTTTACTTAGCAAATTTGTAGGATTCTCGATCAGTCGAGATCTTGATAAGATCTATCTACTTATCCTTAAGCACCTCTTTGATGAAGTGATAATGGACCTCAATGTGCTGGTCTTGGCATGAAAGACCAGATTATGTGTCAAATGAATGGCACTCATAGAGTCTGAATGCAATGTAGGAGTCATAGTCATAACCATAGGACCTCCTTACAAGCCTCGGTGACTATAATGTACTTAGCCTAGTAGACAAGGCCAAGTATTTTTGCACCCTCAACATCCAAGAAACAACACCTCTAGTAAAGGTGAAGACATAGCTAGAGATGGAATTTCTTACTATCAACATATCTTATATAATCAAAGTCGGTGTAGCTCACAACACCTCTAGCAAAGATGAAGACATAGCTAGAGATGGAATTTCTTACTATCTGCATATCTTGTATAATCAAAGTCTATGTAGCTCACAACTCCAATATCCTGGTCACCATAACAAATGCACGTATCTGTAGTGCACTTAAGGTATCGCATGATACCCTTCATGACATTCCAATGCCACTTGCAAGGTGTTGCCATATAATAAGCCACAACTCCCATGCAAATGCTATATCAAGTCTAGTGGCTATCATGACATTTATCAAGCTATCCACCGTGAATGCATATGGGATCTTGGCCATCTTCTCATCATCTAACTTGGAACAAACTACCTAATTGACTTTCATATGAGAAGGTAATGGACAACCAATATGGTTAACACCTTACATATGGAACCACTCAAGGACTTTATGAATGTACTCCTTCTGTGATAGGTAGATGAATCCTTTAGAGCAATTGCACATAATGTACATACCAAGTATGTGAGCATCATACCACATGCCTTTAATCTCAAAGCCATTCTTGAGCTAAATTTTTTAAAATATCCAACTCATCATGAGTAGTCCCACTTAAGCATATCATCAATATATAATTCTTGGATGATAAGGCTACCATCATGGGCATTCTTCATGTAAAGACACAGATCCATATCACTACGAAAATAACACAGTGAATGCATAAATTCATCAAACTTATGATACCATTCCCTAGGTGCCTGCTTAAGTCCATTGAGACTCTTCCTCAACTTGCACAATAGATGTTCCTTGCATGTTTCCTCAAAGCCCTTAGGCTACTACTTACATATAGAAATCCTCATGCAACTTCCCATGAAGAGAAGCCATTTTCACATCATTTTGATACAAGTCCCAATCCGTCTATTCAACTAAGGCCAATACCAAGCATAGGGTACTCATCTTGACCACAAGAGAGAATATCTCGTTAAAATCAACTCCCATTTTTTGCTTAAGAAAAGTTAGAGCCCCACTAGAAGCACACAAGTGGAAGCAAGAGTTATGGTGAACGGAGAGAGAGAGAGAGAGAGAGAGAGAGAGAGAGAGAGAGAGAGAGAGAGAGAGAGAGAGAGAGAGAGAGAGAGAGAGAGAGTGTGTGTGTGTGTGTAGGGGGGGGGGAATTCCAATAGTCACAATGTGTGATAGGCCTCCCTTATTCTATTATTCATTGAAAGAAAAAAAGAAGTGATCATGATAATATTGGGCATCTACCACACTGACAATGTATTATAAGTATGTGGGTACTTCTAGTGTAGTGAATACACGGGTGGAGTAGACACAAGCACTTTTATCCCCAACAACCTTTCACTTAAATGTTATTTTATCTCTAGTGAGGAGAGAACAATAGAAAAGTGACAAAGTACAAATATACAAAAAGTGCAACAAGATTAGAAAAGATGTCATCTCATTCAACACCCATTATCTTGTAAGGAAGGTAAAATGCTCTACTAAGAGACCTTTAATGAGAAAATTTGTAGGATTTTGGTTAGTTGAGATCTTGACAAGCTCAATGGACTTGTCCTCAATGAATTCTCTAATAAAGTGGTAACACACCTCAATGTGCTTTGTGTTCGTATGGAAGACTAGATTCTTAGGCAATTGAATAGTACTCATATAGTCTGAATGTAGTATAAGGACTATATCAATAATACCAAGGTTTGCTAACCAGATGGCCTAATAACTAGAGAGCCTTCTTACAAGCCTTAGTGGATGCCACATACTTTGCGTCGATGGTTGATAGGGCCATGCATTTCTACACCCTTGGCCCAAGAAACTACACCTCCAACAAAAGTGAAGGCGTAGCTTGAGGTGGACTTTCTCTTGTCTACATGTCTTGCATAATTAGAGTTAGTATACCACATGACTTCTGTACCGTGGCTACCATAGTATATACATTTATGCAGTGCCTTTAAGGTACCTCATGATGCCCTTCATGGCGACATCTCAATGCCGCCTTCTAGATGTAGCCATATAGTGTGCCATAACTCCCACTACAAATGCTATGTTAAAACAAGTGGCAATCATGGAATACATCAAGCTGCTCACTATGGATGCATAAGGGATCTTGGCCATCTCAGTTTTTTGCTCATCAAATTGCAAACAATTGGCATGACTAACCTTCACATGAGAAGGCAAAGGATAGCTAATAGGCTTAACATTCTGCATATAAAACCGCTCAAAACCCTTTTGGATGTACTTCTTCAATGACAAGTAAAGGAGCACATTAGAGTGATCATGATGGCATCCCAAGGATATGTAAGGCTTATCCCGTGTCTTTCATCTAAAGCTATTCTTGAGCTGACTTTTCAAGGCATCTAGCTCATCGTGAGCACTCCTAACAATAAACATATCATCCATATAGAGTACCAAAGTCATAAGGCTGCCATCAATGGCCTTCTTTGTGTATAAACATGGATCCACATCACTATATGGATATATCCTTGTGAATGCATGCAAGCATCAAACTTGTGGTACGATTCCCTAGGTGCTTGCTTAAGGCCATAAAGGCTCTTTCTCAATTTGCATATTAGGTGTTCCTTGCCATTTTCCACAAAGTCCTTAGGCTACTGCATATGAATCTCATCATGCAAGTCTCCACGTAAGAAAGCCATCATTACATCCATATGATAAAGATCAAGATCTAACTACATAACCAAGGCTAAAACCAATTGTAGGATAGTCATTTTGACCACAAGAAAGAAGACCTCATCAAAATCAACACCATGCTCATACTTAAAACCCTGGGCAACTAATCTGGCCTTATCCCATTGGCTTGGGGTATCCAAGGGTACTCTTCAATTTGTACACCTACTTGCATAGTAAAGCACACTTGCATTAAGCAAATGAACCAAATCCGATGTATGATTGTTTTTTAATGAGCCATACTTTGACTACATGGCCCTCTCCTAAGAGTGACTATCACCTCTATGCATAGCCTCATTATAAGTAAGAGACTCACCATTATCTGTCATAATAACATAGTTCATGGAGGGCGCAAACCGTCGAGGAGGATGTCTATCTCTAGTAGAACATCTCATAGTAGGTTGTGGAGCTTGTACATCTTGTCATCTAACATCATGGTTGTGGGCCACTGGAGCATCAACTACTATAGGCTGATTAGCAAGTTGTACAATAATATGAGGCTCCTCTTGAAATGCCACCCTATGTGCCTCAACTACATGCTTAGGCTGCTTATGCATCTTCTCCTCACGAAAAATAATATCATAGCTACGAATGACATTCCTAGCCATCACCCATCTTACTTGCACCCCCAAAACCAAGAGCTTGATTTAGGATCCAACTTATTGTATTTGTCCTTGGAAACATGGCAAAAAGTCTCACATTTAAAGACATGCAAATGAGCATATGATGGAGGTTTTCTAGACTATACATCCTTTGTAACCTAACAACCAATAACAGTGTATGGGGATTTGTTTATCAAGTGTATGACAGTACTAACTGCCTCAGTCCAAAAATGTTGTAGCAAGCCTATCTTACTAAGCATATTATGGACTGTCTCTTGAATCATCCTATTCATGCACTTTACAATACCATTCTGAAAGGTAGGGTGTAAGGGGCAGTCAATTGAGGCTTCGTACCTGCTCATTGCAAAACTACTCAACTGCTTTAGAGACATATTCACCCCCATTATTTGACCTTGGGCATTTTAGCCTATTGGTTCTCAATAAGAGCAAGTTAACGCTAAAATGTAGCCAATACATTCGATCTTTGCTTTATGGGATATGCCTAGACCTTATGCAAATAATCATCAATGAAATTCACAAAATACTTCGTAACACCTAATGATTAAGAGGGCATGGAACCACATACATCAAAATGAGCAAGAGCCCAAGGCTCACCCATGCATGTAATACAAGACTTCTTATGAGAATTGTATGTCTATCTATCATAAAGACAATGGTCACAAGACTCAAAACATTTGTAGTCAAGAGACAGAAGATACCACAAATGAGTAAGCACTTTCATTCCCTTTAAGGACATGTATCCGAGGTGATGATACCATAAAGATATATGTCAGTCGTATGCAAAATATGGTCAATAGACCCAAATATAAGTAAGGAATATAGGCTACTAGCCTTGGCACCTTGAGTGAAGATAAGATTCCCACGAGTAATCTTCCACATGGAATCACCAAAAGATACGTGATATCATGTATCATCCATCTATCTAGCAGAAAGTAGGCTTTTGGTCAAATTTGGAACATGGCATATATAATATAAAACAAGAGTGTTGTCTGAAGCAAATTCCAATCTAATATCACCAATGCCAATAATATCTAATGCCAAGCCATTTCCTAGTCCCACAAAACCTCTCATGCTAGGATAGGAATGAAACCAATCCCGAAGCGGGGAATCAAGCAGCCAATGGTGTGCAAATTCTCCTTTAAGTGGGAGGTTGTTGGGGGTAAAGGCGCCTCCACCTAGCCATCCGTGTATTACTACATTGACAGTACCCGCCACTGCACAGTACAGGTGGCGGGCGCCCATCACCGTCACTTTATTCTTTATTCTTTTAGTGACAGTTTGAATAAATGAAGGCCCAGTCACACATTGTGACTGTTGGAGTTCCCATTTTGTGTCTCTCTCTTTCTTGCTCATGCTCTCCCGTCATAGCTCTTCCAAGAAACCTTCGATCCTTCTCACCTTTCAAATACATAGGCAACATAGGCACAAGCGTCTTTAGCCCCAACACTTTAAGCCCTTAGCAACCAATTTGGCCTTATATTCTAGCTTAGGGAGACTAGGGCTACTCTTTCACTTGTACACCCACTTTCATACAATGCATGTTTTCCATTGGGCAAAGGAATCAAATCCCATGTAGGATTTTTTTGCAGTAAATCATACTCAAATTGCATGGCCCTCCCCCAAGAGTGACTATCACCTCTATGCATAGCCCCCTCATAAGTAATGGGCTCACCAAAATCTATCACCATGACATAATGTATAGAGGACTCAAAATGATGATGAGGATGTGAGGTTCTAGTGTGGTGTCTCAAGACTGGTTGTGGGGCCTGTATGGCATGTCCTCTCTGTCTGACATCATGATCCTACATAACAAGTGGATTCTCGGCCACTACATTACGTGTATATAAGGGATGTTTACAAGATCATATGTCCTTTGCAAATCTACCACAAAGAGCAATGCATAGGAATCTATTAATCAAATGAATAGCAGTGATTACTATCCTAGCCCAAAAATACTATGGTAAGCTTGCTTGACTAAGCATAATGCAAACTCTTTTCTGAGTAGTCATATTGATACAATCTGCAACACCATTCTAGGGTGGGTATACGGGGCAGTCAATTGGTGCTTAATACCCCTCTCATCTCACAAAAATGATCAAATGCCTTTGAGACATATTCACCCCCATTATCAGATCACATTCTTTTTAGCCTATGGCACCCTGACTAGTTCTCTTAATCAATGCAAGAAAGTGCTGAAATGTAGCTAACACCTCTAATTTTTTTTCTTAATAGGATAGGCCCAAGATTTATGCAAATAATTATCAATGAATATTATAAAGTAGTTACCACCACCTAATGACTAACAGGGCACAAAACCAAAACATTTGAATAAACAAGAGCCAAAGACTCTTACTCGCATGCATAGAGCTAGACTTTTTATGAGAGTTATGTGTCTGCTTGCCATATAAACAATGATCACAAGAGTCACATGAGTCAAAGTACGAGTGAGTACTTTCATTTCTTTAAGTGACATATGCTAAGATGGCAAAACCAAAGAGATACATGAGGAAAATTAGTCACAGCCAAAACACGATCAATGGAGTTAGACAAGCAAAGGTATGGGTTGCCAACCTTGGCACCTCTAGCAAAAACAAGACTACCACAAGTAATCTTCCATGTAAAAGTCACCAAAAGAGACGTGGTACCTATCATCAGCCAATTGTCCAGTGGAGTAAGGCTATTAGTCAAAGCCAGGACACGATGTACACCATGAAGACCAAATAAAACATAAGTACCAAACTGTAATCTCACATCACCTATGCCAATAATATCTAATGTAGTGTCATCTCCTAGTCTAACCAAACCTATAACAATACAGTAGATATAGAATCAATGTGATAATGCAGAGTAACATGAAATGAAGCCCCCAAATTAAGAAACAAACATTGAGAATAAGAAGATGGACCATCGATCAATTGAGTAACATCAAGTGATAAAACAACAAGTATGCGATTGTTTGAGATGTACTCCAAGGCATTTATCTCTTTTATCTTAAAACTAGAATTAGAAACAATGCTGCAATCATCAAAAGATTTGGCATTATCATGCGCTTTTCCTTTTCTTTTTTCATGCCTATCATTGCACATATTATGGCACTAGGGCCTTATGTGACCCTGCTACCCACAATAATGATAAGCAAAAGAGGACTTAGGATCATGGGACTTAATGTGTTATTGCCCACGAAACTTAGACTTTCCCCTATTGGAATGTGTCTCTACCACAATTATTATTCCCTTTACCACCTTCTCAATCTCTCACTGTGAGTACATGAGAACTACTAGTTGCATCAACATTCTTCCCGTTTACATTTTCAATAAGCAAAGCACCCTCTACATCCTTGAGCTAAAAGGCACCTTGAGGAGGATTTGCACTCATAACAATGTGGAATGCATCCCAAGACTTGGGCAATGTGACAAGGAGAAAAGCGATTTGACGTTCTTCTCAAACAAGACCCTACAAAGTAAACCGATTGGTTGCCAAGATGAGGCATCTTAAATTTTTTGTGAAACCACATCAATTGTCATTTGATCAAATACACCATCCTTGTGCAAGTAAGGGATGATGCATGCATGCAATGAGTCTCTACATTGAATCTCATGCGTGATCACATAGTGTTGGAATCTCATATTGATCACATAGTGTTGAACAGATCCCACACAAGTGGTTTTTTGTAGGATTATTAAGTGAAGAAAACTTTGAATCTAATGTGAAAAAGGATGATACACTGAACAAGGCAACCTTTCCATAAGAACTTTCAATTAAACTCCTTTGCAATGGATTCTAATGTGTTAATCTCAACCCACCTTGTACTGGTCATTACATAGCTCATCAAGCTCTTCTCATTCCTCTACGTCCAAGGTATTTAAATTAGAGTTAGTGTAACCTTCATATAAAATTTAAATTGCCTTGGGTTGGTAGGGGATAATTGGCCATGTTGTAAATCCAAATACTTCATTGAGTTCTTTGTGGCAAATTTGGACTAATGTAATCTACCTTGCCATTTGTTTTAAATTGTGTGAAATGGCCATAAGGAGTTCATATTTCTTCAAATGTGTAAATGTAGGCAAACATACAAAGGAATAAGCTCCCCATGCTAGGAAAAATTGGGTAGCAACCAAGATGTATATTGCAACTAGTAGTGTAAAGATAGAGCATAAACCACAAAGTATCAATGACTATCAAGACATCCAAGGCATAGAGTATATAGATGTATATCACAATGCATGCCAATATCCACCACTGACAACCGACATACAATAAGCAATATAAGATGCCCAAATCAAAGGCAAATGAGTCCACAATTATAAACCTTTGTAGTGAGAGTATATGTATAATCCAATAAAGCATAAGAGAGTCTCACATTAACTTAAATGAATCGAAATCTATAAGGAAAATACCAAGTACTTCCACCGGAAGAAAATTCAGAGTATGCAAGTAGCAAAGGAAGTTCAATGCATAAAGCTCATAGCATTTGGGTGCCCAAAATACATTATGTATACATCTAGGAGTATATACCTTCAATATGTCTTCAAGCTCGCAAGGGAAAATCACTGAAGCAAATAGATGTTGAATGCAATCAAACAAGCTCAAATCCAAGATATAGAGCTTAACATAAGTATATTTGGGCATAAATAAAAATTTCAAGCATCAATATAACCATGTAGTATACTCAAATAGCATGTAGGCATTCAATACATAGACATTAACTATGAATGCTTGTTGTCCAAAACAAAACTATTCTATTCTATGTAAAAAAAGAGCACTGAAAATTGCATAGAATCACTCTATGATTACTCAGATTTGTAGTTCTCATTGTGCTCTTCATTTTGAGCTATAGAATACCTCAATTTGATGTAGTATGCAAAAGTTATGGCCAAAATATGAAAGTGATGTCAAGTTGCCATTGTTATTTATGACTTCTATAGCATGCTCTATATCCACTCAAAAAATGGATAGCATGGCTCCAAACTTAATTCCTAAAAGGTATTTCTATTTTTCCCTCTATTGTGCATATATTTGAGAGGAAGAACATGGAAGAGAATACTAATTTTTCTTTTGTTGAAAGGCTTTACTCGTGCTCAATCTCTTTGAGCATCCACAAAACCAAGTTTTTTTTGCATCATTTCCAACCCCTAGTGGCTATCCAAATCAATGCCAAACTGGGCTATTGTAATCCCAAATTGAGCCTGAATGGCTCAAGTACTTGGTTGACTCGGATCTAGATCTCAATTATGGGAATAATACCTTTATCAATGTGCAAACAACAAGCATCAGTCAAAGAAGAAGCTTGTATCTTTGAACTTCATGACAAAGATTTCAATCCTTATGCTCCTCGCTCTAAGCATGATCTCTCATGAACATCAAAAGTCACTCTTACACTAGTTGAAATGTGGAGCAAGAGTGGAAGCACAAGTGAAAGCAAGAGAGAAGTAAGAATTATGGAGGTTCAAGCAAGATAAAGCAAGACGATATGTTGGGACTCCAATAGTCACAATGTGTGACTTTCCTTCCCTTATTCTATTGTCACATAAAGAATAAAGAATAAAGTGAGAGTGATGGCAACTGCCACATGCAGTGTATAGTAGTGTGGATAGTAAACAAGTAAATGTAGGCAGCTACACACAAGGGGCCTTAAACCCCAAAGGCCTTGGAATCCAAATAGCTCTCCAAATTAAATGCACAATATTCTATGCATCATTACATGATTTTATTACAAGTTGGTACTATTCACTCAATGCTATGAATCTTTACATGATTTGACTACAAGTTGGTACTAATCACGTAGACAAACTAGTCAGTTTACATGATAATTGATACATAATTGGAATATAATTTTGCCTCCAGGGCCCTAAATTTGTGCCTTTTATTTTTACATTCCAATTAATTTATTAAGTGCATCATTAGGTTTAAAATTGATGGAGATATTCAATGTTTTCTAGTTATTAGAATGCATAATAAGCACATGACAACATATCATATAGCTCTCAAACTAGGTATAACTTTTCCAATTATTTCACCTATTTGATCTTAAGTGGTCTATCTAAGAGAGAATTATTGGCTTCAAATCCCAACAAAATATTCAATAATCAAAGTTTTCTAGCTCAAGTTGTAGTTGTTTTTGTGACAAGGGATCTAACAAGTCATCATAACTATGCTAGGGAATAAAGGAAAAATCAAGGATCGAGAGGACATAGCTAGTCCCTGCATAGAACTTGAAAGGATGCTCAATTACAAAAAGATAAACTCCAAAAGAATATCAATGAGCTCAATGAAACACGATGTGAACATGAAACAATGGATGCTATTGGAGATAATGAGTTATGGACAAACTAGATCAATCAGTGCAAATTGGGAGTCTAATGCTAAGCTTACCATTGATTTAATAATTGGGTGACTTACAAATGCAACAAAAGGAAAAGAGTGACAACACATAAGCATGTTTTCTAGTAGAGTTCTTATTTAAGCCATGGTTCCAACACATAAGTCACAATTAGCAAAAATAGGATCCCTAATAGTGAAAATGAGATCGATGAATCTTCTCAACACACTGAAGGCAATATGAATCATGCTACTAGTTGGGCTACTTGAGGCCAAAGAGATTCAAAACCTACTCAAATATTTTAGCCATTTGGAAGGGAGGTCAATTGGGTAGTTCTTGTGACTAAGTCAACAATAATGGACAACCAACATTGGTTTGAGCAGGAGCTAAGAGATAAAATCGTTTTGTCTAGGTAAAATGATCAATCATTGCAAACTATTCTAGAAGAGTGAACTCTAAGTTGGAGTTATGCTTTGATGTATTCCCATGAGGTGATGATCTAAATATATACTTCATTGTGTTACATTTTGAGAGATTTGTGCATACATAGTAGAGATATTTTAGGAGAGAAAATTAGCTTAAAGACTTGGGATGTATTCAAGGTAGTCATGGTTCAAGTATTTGTCTCATTTTTTGAGACAGAAAGGCTTCCAAGTAGATTATATGGATTGGACCAAAAAATATTTGCCATGTGTAAATATACCAAACAAATTCCTCAATGTAACCATGTATGTGGATAGTGTTAGTGATGACACAAAGCTTTAGAAGTATGTCTATGGATGAGAAAACATTCTTTTAGTTGATGTGATTGCTCAATATTCTACCATGCTCTTCAAAGCTATCAAATTGGTGGAGAGGTATGCTAGAAAGCACAAAAAGAATCCCACTACCTACTAGCAAAGTTCTGGACAATAGAGGATTACAACAAAACATAGCCAGTTTGGTGGTTCACTTGAAGGCTATTCTTCTCAAATCACCCACATACCTTATCATCAACATAATACATAAGGTGTTGAGGTAAAGGGCAATGGCCTATAACTGGGTAGACACCCCTTGTATAAGTATTCACTTTATAATCATATATAAGTGAAGATATCAAAGAAAAAAGATACCATTTTTTTTTTCCACATAACTCTCTTGTGTTCTTCTCTCGCTTAACCCTTTTGCACTTCATAGCTTATATCTCACATCCCACCATTGCTTCTCACTCAACTAGTATCAAAGCAACATTTGTGTGCTTGAGGAGCATTTGTGTGCTTGGAGAAAAGGAGGGTGACAAGAGAAGTTTTTTTGCAAAGGTTGAGGATTCAAGCTTCTTCTATAACGTTGATGCTTCATGTTTACACATTGATAGAGGTATTATTCTCGTCACCAAGATCTAGACCTAAGTTAAGCACGTACTTTTGTCATTGAGGTTCGATTTAGGATTCTAATAGCCCATTTTGGCATTGATTTGGGAATCCATCAGTGGCTAAAATTGAAATAAAATATCCTAGCCTTAGATACTCAAAAAGAGAGCTTGGTACACCATTTTGAGATATGCAAGCATAGGGCTTATTTAAGCAAGGGGGTAGCTTATCTTTTGGAATTAGAGGGACTTGCTTATTGCAAGCAAATGACTCAAGCTAGGTTCTTAAGCAAAGGCTTTGCCAAAGAAAATAAAAGAGAGAAAGACTTAATGTTTTTTTTGAGATCATGATGTTTATGGACTAGATTAATATTTTTGAAGCTCTAAGGCATCTATTTTATCACAAAAACATTAGTAGACAAATGTCTAGTTTGCACTTGGAGACTCTCATATTACCCTTGGCTTCAAATTGCACATAGATTTTGACGAATTTTTTATCTTGAAGGATTTTTCACATTGGTTTGTGCTAACTTTGTATAGATTATGCAGACTGAAATCGATTTCTGAAGGCAATTTATATATAATTGGTCTCTAGTGGTGGGTATTTTATGCTCAGAAGATAGCTAGACTACTTGGGATAACTTGTAATAAATTCATGTGCATTTGAGAGTGGAAAAATATCATTTTCGTATCAAATTTATGTTGGTGTGATATTTGAATATACTTGGGATAATTTGTAATAAATTCATGTGCCTTTGGGAGTGCTAAAATATCATTTTTGTATTAGTTTTATGCTAGTGTGATATTTGAATATACTTGCTTGGCTTTAAGGGCACTCTTTTTATAGACCCTTGGTGTATTTTGAGCTTGCAATTAGGAACATCTTGTTGTTTTTAGTGTGTAGAGATTCATTTGTCATTATGGCTTCTTCATCAAGTTCTAAAAATTCATTGTTCAAGATTGAAAAGTTTGATGGAGCAAACCTTTTATATTGAAATGAGCAAATATACAATATATTAGTCCAAAAAAAGCATGTGAAATCGATCAAATGTAGGGGGATTAAGCGGCCAAGGACATGGATGCAAATGTATGGGAGGAATTGTATGAGTTGGCATACATTGCTATTATGTTGACACTCTCAAAGTCTATGTATTTAATGTCAAAGACATGATATGTGTATATGATGTATGGAAAAAGCTTGGTGCCTATATGAAAAACAAAGTGCAACTTTGCAAATTTATTGACTAGAAAAAACTCATGGATCTCCACATGGAGGAGTAAGTTTTGATCTCTAATCATAACAATGATTTCAACACCATTTTCAACTAGTTGACACCTTAGAAGATTGTCTTTCATGATTCAGTAAAGGATAAATTCTTGTTACTCAACTTGCCCGAGAGTTAGGATACTTTCACAATTGCCATTAGTAACACTGCACCTGCAGGTGGGTCTTACGAGTGCTAATGTTAAGATAGGTTTTCTCATTGAGGAGGTGAACAAACAGAATAATGCATTGTCAAAGAGCTCTAGTGCACTTATGGTGAGAGGAAGGTAAAATGCTAGGGGGAACTCTTGTGAGAAAGGTAAGCCAAGGAGCAAGTCATGCAGAAAAAAAGATGTGGAACGCTTCTTTTGCAACAAGAGGGGACATATAAAAAAGGATTGCTACATGTGGAAGAAAAATCAAAATGGCAAAAAGGAAAATAAGGATGATCACAAGAAGGAAGGAAAAAACAAGACAAAGATAGAAGAGATAAATGCATGTACTAGTGACAATAGTGATGCTTTTACGTATTCTCTTTGGGTGATTCATTCTTAGTTACCATGGATAATGGCATGCCTTGGAAGTGGCTTTTAGAATCTAGAGCATCATCTCATGTTACCCCACACAGGGAGTGGTTCTTACTTATGAGACTAGAAAGAGAGGATGTATTTGCATTGTAATAACTATGCATGCAACATTGCTAGCATTAGGGATATACATTTGTCATTTCCAAGTGGTTCTTCTTTTGTCTTGCGGAATGTACATCATGTTCCAAACTTGACAAAAAGTTTGGTGAATACAGAGCTGCTTGATGAATGTGGTTATAGAGAGATCTTTGGTAATCATGTGTGAAAGATTTGCAAGCGATTCCTTATTGTGGCCAAAGGGCTAAAATCTAGAACTTTGTATCCTTTGTATGTTTCTAGTGTTAAAGATCATGTTATAGCTATCACTAAGTAGCCATCTATTTCTTTATGGCATTACCATTTGGGAGATATGTCCATCACTAGAATGAAAGCCTTGTGTTGTATGAATCATTTTCCTTGTCTAAATTTTTCTAATCTTAGCTTTTATGAGCATTATCTCTTTAAAAAGTAAACAAAAATGTCGCATAAGAGAGGTAATGGGAGTAGAAGATCAAAATGTATTGATTTGGTTCATAGTAATACACCCATGATTTCATTAGACAGAGCATCGTGCTTTATCACTTTCATAGATGATGCTACAAGGAAGGTTTGGAATTATCCTCTTTGTAAGAAGAGAAATGTGTTGAATGCATTTCAAAAGTTCTTAGAATTTGCAAAGAACTGGTCAAGCAAGAAGCTTAAGTGATTGAGGATTGATAATGATATCGAGTATACCTAGTATGCATTCACAAACTTTTGTGCAAGCCGTCATATCAAGAGAGAGTTGGCAACTGCTGAGAAGCTTGCTTAAAATGTTGTGGGTGAGAAGATAAACAAGAGGATTCAAGAAAGGGTCCATAGTATGCTCTCTAACGCTAGTCTCACTAATGGATTTTGGGTTGAAGCTGTAAAGATAGCAATACATTTGATCAGTAGGTCTCCTAGCAAGCCATTGGATAGTATGATATCAAAGGAGGTATGGTCTGGTAAGAGACCTAGTTATGATTACTTGCATGTTTCTGGATATGAGGAACTTATTCATATGCTTAGGGACAAGTAGAGTAAGATTGATTCTAAGTCTAAGAAATGCATTTTTCTTGGTTATTGAGAATTAGGTGAAATGGTCTATTGCTTGCTTGATCCTAAATTTAGAAGGGTAGTACATAGTCAATGATATCATCTTTAATAAGAATAAGATGCATAATCAACCTATCAAAATGGTTGAGATTCATAGAGTGATATTTTGGGAGGATGGGCAGCTAGCACATGAGCAGATTGTACAACCCGTTCCACATGATATAGGACTTGGATAGCCTACTAATGTTGATGTGGGTGTGCCATGGGATGGTAGACAAACTCATGTCTTACAAGATAGATGGGTGGGATAGCTAGAGGCTCCTCTTGAGCTCGCCTTATATAGGTCTATGAGGATTTCTAGACTGCCAGATAGATATACTCTTTTTTAGACTATGTTATGGTCATGGATTGTGGTGAACCTTCTTATTATGCTAATGCTATGACTAGGGATGATATCATAAGTGGAAGAGGTCTATATGTGTAGTAGTGTGAGTGGTTTGTTGTGGAAGTCAAGGAGCACTTGTGTTGTGTGAGTTGCATAAGAGCTTACATGGTTTGAAACAGGCTTCTAGGGAAGGGTCCCATAAGTTCAATGCCTTGATCCAGTCTTAGGGGTACACTAGGAGTAAGACCAATTATTGCCTATACACAAGGAAGACTAGGAATGGTAGCCTTATGATCTTGATTACTATAAAGTTATTCATGGATATGGATGCTTTAAAAGAAAAGATTGCACAAAATCTTTGACATGAAAGACCTGGGGAATGTTGGTCACATTCTTAGTAGACACATTGTGTGAGATTGAAACAAAAAGATACTCTATTTGTCTCATGAGGAATACATTGGGAAAGTATTGGAGCATTTCAATATGGAGAGGGAGAAGGTATTTATCTTAGGAGGAATACATTGGGAAGATCTTGGAGCGTTTCAATATGGAGAGGGAGAAGGCTACTATCAGTGTTCCATTCCCTCCATATTTGAAAATTAGCCAAGAGGACAACTATAAGTCAAATGAGTAGAAGGATGAAATGGCCAAGGTTTTATATACGTCTATAGTTGATGACATGATGTACACCATGGTTGCTACACTTCCAGACATTGCTTATACTATGGAAGTAGTTAGAACCATGTGTGAACCATGGCAAGAAGCATTGGGAGACAATAATAAAGAGTATTATGAGATGCTTGAACGACACTATATCTATGTGCATATGCTTCATAAGGAAGGGTGCACATGTTCTTAGATATGTAGATGCTAATTTTGCAAGGAGTGTAGACTTCAGGAGGTCTACTTCAAGTTTTGTTTTTACTTTCACAAGTGGTATAGTCTCTTAGATCTCTCAATTATAAAGTTCAAAAGGCTTGCATGCTTGTGTTCTTCGAAAGCAAGGGCCCATCACTTTCCACTCTTTCTTGATGATTCTATAGAACTATCTAAAAATATTAGGGATCCAGTCTTGTTCTCTCTCCCAACTTATGAATCCCATGTTAATCTGCAAAAACATTTGGCTTCATGTTATCGCTTGTCACACCCTTACTAGCAACATGCACTTCTTATTTGCTAAAGAAGAATACCAACAACTATAGGGAGGTAAGCTCCTTTCCCCCTTGCATTCCAAATGGGGCCTTATCTATGTTCTTGAATGTTCCAATAGTTTTAAAGTTGTTATTAGATGCCCCCATCACTTTTGCTAAGGAGGATATAACACTCATCTTAAATCCTTGAACCACCATGCACTTGTCTTTATGTATTTGTATTATAAATGTATTGAAATCCACTGCTTCGATTTTTTAGGATCCATGTGCCAATGCTAGACAACTTCCTTCCCATTATTCTTGCACTAGTATTCATAGATTAGGAACAAGAACTCTATAGCATAATGGCCTTAGGTGTCATACATGATTTTGAATTATGTTTGGTTTGTGGCTAACTTGTACAACATTTTATAAGCACACAAATCTACAATGAGCTAGAGGCTAAAACTATTTTGGTGAGAATGATTTTCAATATCTCATTTGTGGATTTTTCTTGGTTGATAACCAAATGTGGAGATGACTTGCTCCCATAAGAACCTTGCCATTATTCAAGTATCATTCTTATTGGTGGCCCTAGCATTAACCCACTTTGACATGTAGACAATATTGGTAAGACTTCAAGCTCAGCTCTACCATCTTTAAGTTGTGTGTACCCGACACTTGTTGGCTTGTCTAGTTGTACCACATGCGAACATTAAATAAGTCGGTCTGTACTTGGTGTGAATGGTCTTACAAACCTTAGTGTGTTGCATTCACTTTAGTTAGATGAGTTAATGATATAATGGAAAAAGAGAAGTGAGTATGTGCTCCTCTTTGTTGGTAAAATTCTCAGTCTCTCTACTCCCAACATGGTATCAGAGCAAGATTTTGGCTAAGAACATGCATGAGTGGAGCTAAAAGGGACTGCAGCAGTCAATGGCAATCACAAGTAAGGAAGGCCAACTAGTGGAGTGTTGACTAGTTAGGAGTCAACCAGAGCAAACACGTGTGCTACTGGCACTTTGAATCTATGTTAGCATGGATAACAATGTGAGCAACCAGATGAGCATGGACTGAGCATCGAGATCAGCATGGATAGCAATGTGGGCAGCTAGAATTAGTGTGGACTATAGTGTAACCAATCTAGAGTAGCGAGACATTAGCATGGACTGGATATAGTGCGCCTGTTTCCTGGTTCACAACGTGGTCTGAATGCAGAGATGGCGCATGTTCTCTCTCTTGTATACCAATGTGGACAGCAACAACTGAACTGTGATAATGCTTGATTGTATCTTGAGGCCTTCTGAAGAGGAGCTAATAGCAGAAGATAGAGCACTTGTGTATGCTTATTGAAGTCAGGGCCAAGCAAGAGAAAATCTATGTTTCTTGGGCTGATTTGACACCTAGTTCAAAAGTAATCCAAATCTGCAATGCATGAGTTATCTGATTCTTGGTAAGTGGTAAATACAATGCTTGTCAAGCAAAGAATGCTTGAGTGGTATGTCACTTGCATTGACCAAGGTCATGGACTGAAATGTATATGTTTTTAGAGCTGAATCTGACTGGAGTACGAATGGTACTATGCCCTGGGAGCATAAGGCACTAGTTCATGGAGTTCTTGGGCATGATATTGAGGGCTCATTTTTTTACTAGAATGCTAAGTCAGTGATCGATCAATCAGCTACAATAATATGCTTGTTTGATGTTTATGAATCATCATGAGGGTTGAATACCTTTAAAGAATATTCTGGTTGCATCCTGGAGGCAATAGTTTGTTATCCCCATTGTATGGGCAGCATTACTATTAATAAATCAAGTCTCTCGTGATCTACATTGGGTACATGTATCAGTTGATTGGTTGGCATCATTGTAAGCTTGTTAGAACTTGATGACCAAAATTTAATAGAGTAACATGATCAAAGTCTGCTCTTATGTATGATTGAAAGGTCCTGCCATGTTCAATGGATAATGCAGAAAGGAATAGAACTTATACATTGAGCAAAATGTTGGCATTGAACTTGTCATGCAATTTATGTGGTTGAATACTTGGGCAAACAAATTGGAGGAATAGTGGCGCATCATATGCTGTAAGGAAGCCTTGATAGGTTGATTTTCACTGACAATAGCTCATTGAAACATGACTTTATGCTTATACATGCATGGGTGTTTCTAGATGGCTATGCCTTGCTATTTGAGTTGCTATTAACACAAACTGTGAGATAAGGTTGTGCTGAATACTGAAATTTCCTGCAATTTCAGATTGCTGAAAGTTCTTTTCTTACATGAATATGAGAAGCTTGTGTTACTATTATGACCACAATGCTTAAGTGTTGATGGTCAACTAAGAGTATATATGTTGGAACATGTTTTGACAAGTTTGGAAGCTTAGATAATGTGTATATTGCAGTGAATTTACTGCTGAAAATAGGACTGAAACTATCCTAAATATATAGTGAATAGAATAATTGTTCTAAGCAAAGTGCTACTAAAAACTGTCATTGAATTGGAAGGCTGAAACTGATCAATCAAAAAGCCTTGGTCTGTAGGTAGTCAGACAGAGTTTGCAATATGGTAAATGTAGACAGAATGGACAACATACCCCAGATAGTGGGGGAAAAGCTTGACGTCAATAATTATGCCATATGGAAGTTCCACATGGAGAACTTCTTGATAGGTAAAGGATACTGGGAGTTGGTGATTGGAGCATAAGCTGAGCCCGAGCTCCTAGAGAGGCCTACATCTGATCAAAGACGAGCACACCGAGCTTGGACAGAAAGAGCTCACAGGGTTTTACATTGGCTGTCTCTATGTATCTCGGATGCTATGGTGATGCAGATCATGAACTACAAGTCAATAGAAGATGCACGGAACATTCTGATCAGATATTATGGCACAACTACAAGTGCCGAGAAGATACACTTAAAGTAGAAATTTAACAACATGGACAGAAAAGGAAGATCTATACAGGATTATGTCGCAGAGATTAAGACCATTGTGGATCGGCTGGCATCCATTGGCACACAAGTTGCGGATGAAGACATGATTGCAGTGAAATTAAATGGTTTGGGGCCTGAATATAAGTCATTCGATACCTCCGTATCTGTGCGGACTGAAATGCTGGATTTCAATGAGCTTGTTGCATTGCTCATTCGTGAAGAGGTTAAACTAGGATTGGCCACAGGCTCTAGGAGTTCCAAGAGCAAGGATGCTATCTTTTATTCGCATCAACGCGGCCGTGACAGCCGTGGTAGAGGTTATGGTTTTAGCAGAGGAGGCCAGCAAAATGTATCTTATGGTAATAATAACCAACAAGGGTCAAATGCAAGAGGAGGTGGAAATTTCAGAGGCAGGGGGAGATATAGCCCTAGAGACAGACGCTCATAGCAACAGTAGCGCCCATCTGACAATCCAAATAAGGATAAGGATGGTCACTATTGTGGAAAGTACGGTCATATTGCCAAGGACTGCTAGAAGAAGTAGGGCAATCAAAGAGGCAAACAACATCGACATTATGCATCGTCCAGTCAGGCAGAAGATGCATCTAGAGATAGATTGTTTGACATATGTGAAAGACAAGGCTGTTGAGAAGTCTCATAAGGATGCAGTTTGGTACATTGTGGTGATTGGTTTACAGATATGGTTCTTGATAATAATGGCTATGTATGCACAAAGGATAACACATAGCATAGCATAGAACATAAAGGCAAAGTACCTTTGGTAATTCATGATGGCAGGAAGAAGAACTTACATGATGTACTGCACGTCCCATCAATGACTAAAAATCTATTGTCTGTGGGTCAGATGAGTGAGCAGAATTTGGAAGTCTGATTTAACAAGCATGGATGCCTCATTAAGGAGTTTGGTAATGGCTGCAAATTGATTGCTCACGGTCATAGGAATGGCAAAATATTTACTCTTGATGCCACTTTGCCACAGCTGAAATCAGCAATGTTTGCCCATGGCTCTGGGGCATAGTTAGAGACTTGGAAATATGGCATAAGAGAGTGGGACATGTTAATCTTCAGTCTGCAAATGATGCAAAAGAAATAGCTTATGACAGGTTTCAATATACAGATATTGATCATGTTTGTGATGCTTGCCAATTTGGTAAACAGTCGAGGTTGCGATTTATCAAGTATGTAAAAAATAGTACATGACTGTTAAAGCTAGTTCACTCTGATGTGTGGGGGCCAACCCATAATGCATCCATGGGAGGCTCCAGGTACTATGTGACATTTATTGATGATTACAATCGCTATACTTGGGTTTATATCTTGAAAAAAAAGGACGAGGTGTTTGCTATTTTTCAACAGTTTAAAAAGCAAGTTGAAAAGGAATTTGATTGTTACATCTCTTCCTTGAGATCTGACATCGGTGGGGAGTATGTGTCAAATGAGTTTTTTTGGCAGAAAATGGCATACATAGGCAGCTTACCTGCAGCTACATTCCTCAGCAGAATGGGGTAGTTGAACGAAAGAACAGGGTATTGATGGAAGTTGCTCGGGCAATGATGAATGAGAAGAGTATGCCGCTCTATTATTGGGCTGAGGCTGTTATGACAGCCACGCATATCTTTGTAAAATATTACACGGCGCAGCGAACAGAATCTGAGAAAGAGATAGAGAGTACACAATAGATAAGAGGAGAATCAGTAAATTCTTTAACTCCAAAGAACTGATACAAAGATGGCTCTGTCCACCCGTGCGCTTCCACTGCGTAAAGCTTAGATGGCGATCTAGACAGAAGATAGGTGAAGAGCTTAAGGCTAGCTGGAATAACAACTCTGACTGGGTGAAAGATAAGTGTAAGATGGCTGTGAAGGGGTTTAGCTTTTATAGCCCGCGAAGGTCGTTAGGTCGGCCTGCTGACCGACCTACCATATGAGCCTCCACTAGTCGACCAGGAATATTCCAGGGAATATTCCCTTTACCATCGGGCCGGGGGCGCTGCCCCCGGACCCTCGCCAGGGGGCCGCTGGCCCCCTTGGGACCCCCCAGCCAGGGGCCGCTTCCGCGGCCCCCGGACCCCACAATAGGGGCCCCTTTTAACTCCCTTACACCGCAACTCGATGCAATGCGCCTCGAGTTGCTACCAGCTTAACCACTCCATCTAACCCAAAGATTAGACCCACAACAGTCACCGTTTTGCCATCCGGTCACATAGACCTCATCTGATATACAAGTCAGGACTCAACCAATGTCCGGGCTCACACTTGGCTTCTCCTCATAATGGGGGCCTTACAGCTTTGAGCACCATGGATCATTGGTAGCACCTAATGAGGGTGGGGCATTGATCATATCTAACACCCCCCCTCAATGTCCACCCATAGGTGAACTATCTCCTCGACCCAATGCCGAGTCTCTGAAGATGAACTTGAAGCAGATCCTTCGTAAGTGCTTTGGTGAAGATATCTGCTCCATTCTCCTCTGTTGGATAGTAGACCAATTCCACTATCCCATCCTCCATCAAATCACGCACATAGTGATACTGGATCTCTATATGTTTGGTGCGTGCATGAAACACTGGATTTTTGGCAATGGCGATGCAACTCTGATTGTCACATCTCAGCACAGTTGGTTCTTCATCCTGCACTCCCATATGCCATAGAATCCTTCTCAACCATACGGCCTCACATGCAGCAAAACAAGCTGCCTTGTACTCTGCTTCGGTAGAAGACAATGCCACTGTTGGTTGCTTCTTACTAATCCAAGAGAAAATTCCTGAACCCAAAGAGAAACAATAACCAGAAACTGACTTCCTGGAATCAATGTCTCCTGCCCAATCTGAGTCACAATTCCCCACAAGAGAGGTTCCGCAACTGTATGTGATACCATAGTCAAGAGTTTTCTTCAAGTATTTGAGCACCCGCATCCCAGCCTTCCAATGACTCTCATGAGGTTTGTTTGAGAACCTGCTCAAAACACCAACAGCAAAACTGATATCTGGTCTGGTGTTACACAGGTAGATCAGACTGCCGACCAACCTCCTATACCTCCCAATGTCTGTTAGTGCTGATGTATCCTCAACGGATAACTTTACATTCACCTCCATCGGTGTAGTTATCTCCTTGCACTCGGTCATGCCAAATGCCTTCAAGATCTTCCATGCATACTTCTTCTGAGAGATGAAGATCTTTCCTGGCTCTTGCCAGACTTCAATCCCCAAACAATAGTGCAGCAAGCCCAAGTCTGTCATTTCAAACTCAGAACTCAAAGCCTTTCGAGTTTGGTTGATCATATCTTCATAGTCACCTGTAATAAGAAGGTCGTCCACATATAGGACAATCACTACAGACTTTTTACCATCCCTGTAAACATACAAGTTAGCATCTGAGGCACATCTTTTGAAGTTTAGGTTTAAAAAGAACCTATCTATCCGCTGGTACCATGCTCTGGGGGCTTGTTTCAGCCCATACAATGCCTTCTTCAGTTTACACACTTTGTTCTCAGAATGGGGGGCCTCAAACCCTGGTGGCTAAGTCACGTACACCTCCTCCTTGAGGTCACCATTTAAGAACGCTGACTTAACATCCATTTGGTACACTGGCCACTTCTTGTGGGCAGCCACTGCAAGTACCGTGCGAATAGTGGTCATTCTGGTAGTTGGGGCAAATGACTCTTGAAAATCAAACCCTTCAACTTGTGAAAATCCTTGGGCAACCAGTCTAGCTTTGTACTTTTCTAAGGTACCATCAGCCTTGTACTTTACCTTCCAGATCCACTTGGTGCCAATAACCTTCCGCTTTGCTGGTCGATCCACTAGCTCCCAAGTGTCATTCTTCATTATGCTGTCATACTCTGCCTGCATAGCAGCCTTCCATGATGGATCTGCAAGTGCTTCTTCTAAGTCAGTTTGCTCCTTTACTTCTCTCATAATCTCAACCATCAAGGCCATATTGACTATGTGAGCAGAAGCCCTCCTTTGCTCCTCTATTCTCTGAGACCTCCTTGGTCCGTCTGCCTTCTCCTCAACAGATGTAGGCATAGGATTATTGTGGTCATAGAGCTGCTTCACCCAGCGTGGAAATGGCTTTTCCGGTGGGGTGATGTCAGGTTGGTGAACTTTTTCCTCATCATCTGAAGATGATGCTTCCTCCTCCTTAAGGATAGGGATAGCTCTCGGGACAGGTTCATAGTGGACTACTTCTTCGCTTGATGATAAAGTGGAAGAACTTGCCTTCTCCTCCTCCACTGTATGCGGCTCCTCCTTGAACACCACATCACGGCTCGCGATGATCTTCTTTGCCTCTTGGTCATATAATTTGTAAGCCTTCTGCTCATCACTATAACCCAAGAAGATACATTTTCTGCTTTTTGGTTGTAACTTGTTTCTCTTCTCATCTGGAACATGTGCATAACATTCACATCCAAAAATTCTGAAATGTGAAACAGATGGTTTCTTACCAGTGTAAGCCTCATGAGGTGTTTTTCCCTTGAGAGCCTTTGTATAGCTCCGATTTAGAATGTAGACTGCAGTATTAACAGCTTCAGCCCAAAAATGGTTAGGCAATCCCTTGCCCTTTAGCATGCATCTTGCCATCTCCACAATGGTGCGATTCCTGCGTTCCACAACACCGTTCTGCTGAGGTGTGTGAGGCGTCGTCAATTGACGCTTGATCCCTTTGCTCTTGCAAAAGCCTTCAAACTCCTTTGAGTTGAACTCACCACCACCATCTGTTCTAAATTTCTTCACACTTTTCCCTGTTTCATTCTCAACAAGTATTAGCCATTCTTTAAACTTACCAAAAGCTTGAGCCTTATCACGAAGGAAGTACACCCACATCTTCCTACTGTAGTCGTCGATAATCAACAAAAAATAAGAAGATCCCCCCAAGGCCTGTATAGGCATCTTACCACACAAGTCAGCATGCACCAACTCTAGAGGAGCCTGTGCTCTATTCTTGCTTTCTTGTGGAAATGCCTTTCTCTGTTGCTTGCCCATCATACAAGCTTCACATGGTTCCTTCAATTCAGTTATTGTAGGTAGGTGAGCAACCATACCTTGCTTTTGCATCTCCTTCAATACTACAAATCCGATGTGTCCAAACCTTTCATGCCAAAGCTTACTTGTGCCCACTCCAGCGGTGGCTGTAAGATCACTTAGCTCATACAGGTTGTTCCTTCTTTCTCCTTTGCCAACAATTGTGCCAGCACTATCAATAATTTCTGCACCTGTCTTCTTGAACCTTACTTCATGACCAAGATCAGTTATGGCAGCAACTGATAAGAGATTTCTCCTGATTTCGGGAACATACAACACATTTGAAAGCTTTTTGACTTCACCATTTGCAGCAACAAAAGAAATAGTACCTGTGCCCGCAGCAGGGCATTTAGCATCATTTCCAACCGTCACAGTGATGGATTCTTGTAGAGGCTGCATAGAACTGTATAGACCTTTCTTGTTGGTCATGTGACGGGAGGCTCCACTATCCAACACCCATGAGTCAGTGGTAGATTCTTCTTGCGCTGAGGAGCACACTTCCTCAATGGTCGCCATGAATAATTCCAACTCTACTTCAGTCGTATTAGCTGTCTCTTTCCCTTTAGTTTTAAGGGTACCATTCTTTTCATCTGCCTTCTTGACACGACAATCTGCAATTGCATGTCCTTTCTTCTTACAGTAGAAGCACTCTCCTTGAAACTTCTTCTTGCCGCCCTTCTTCTTTTTGTCACCATCATTTTTGGTGGAGGAAACACCTTTGCCTTTTGCATTGGCAGAGAATGCAGCATCTCCATTGTTGCTTCCTTCTCGGGCTTTCAGCCTCAACTCCTCCTCCATTAATAATGCACAAAACTCCTCAAAAGTCAAAGCTTGAGGTCTCACCTGAGTATTAAGGGCAGTTACTAGTCCATCAAACTTTTGTGGACAAATCCGAAGACACCTCCGAGCTAGCTCTTCACTAGTCTTCTGTATCCCAGCGCCAGCCATCTGGTCGCGCAGATTCTTAATCCGAGTAATGAATGCTTCAACCGTCTCTCCTTCAGCAAACTTCTCCGCTCCTAGTTGATTCTCCAAGTTTTGAATCCTTGTTTGGTTTCGTGTTTCATACTGACTCCTTAGTACATTCCAAGCATCTGACGCTTTGGTTGTATGCTGAATCAGAGTCAAAACACTGTCAGAACAGCTTGTAACTAAGGCACACAATGCATCTGCATTCCTTCGTTTCCAAGCTCGTAGAAGATCTGCATTCGGAGGAATCATCACACTAGGATTTGATGGGTCGGGGGTAGGCTGTGGTTCTGCGTCAATCCCCAGCACAGTCTCTAGAAGCTCATAAGAATCAAGGATAGTTGTAATTTTGAACTTCCACAAGGTGTAGTTTGTACCATCTAACTTGCCTTCACTGAAGGTTGGTGGACGAATCCTCAGTGTTTGAATAGCCGGTACAGCAACACCACCTCCTGCACCGCTTCCTGATGCGCCAGAACTGCTTCCCGGAGTCGACATAGTTTCTCTTTGCTGTTGAAGCCTTTGCCTCTTGCACACTCTCCGATCTCTAGAGCCCCCTGGGCTCTGATACCATGTAAAATATTACACGGCGCAGCGAACAGAATCTGAGAAAGAGATAGAGAGTACACAACAGATAAGAGGAGAATCAGTAAATTCTTTAACTCCAAAGAACTGATACAAAGATGGCTCTGTCCACCCGTGCGCTTCCACTGTGTGAAGCTTAGATGGCGATCTAGACAGAAGATAGGTGAAGAGCTTAAGGCTAGCTAGAATAACAACTCTGACTGGGTGAAAGATAAGTGTAAGATGACTGTGAAGGGGTTTAGCTTTTATAGCCCGCGAAGGTCGTTAGGTCGGCTTGCTGACCGACCTACCATATGAGCCTCCACTAGTCGGCCAGGGAATATTCCCTTTACCATCGGGCCGGGGGCGCTGCCCCCGGACCCCCGCCAGGGGGCCGCTGGCCCCCCTGGGACCCCCCAGCCAGGGGCCACTTCCGCGGCCCCCGAACCCCACAATAGGGGCCCCTTTTAACTCCCTTACACCGCAACTCAATGCAATGCGCCTCGAGTTGCTACCAACTTAACCACTCCGTCTAACCCAAAGATTAGACCCACAACAGTCACCTTTTTGCCATCCGGTCACATAGACCTCATCTGATATACAAGTCAGGACTCAACCAATGTCTGGGCTCACACTTGGCTTCTCCTCATAATGGGGGCCTTACAACTTTGAGCACCATGGATCATTGGTAGCACCTAATGAGGGTGGGGCATTGATCATATCTAACAATCTTGAACCGTACTCCCACTATAGGTATTCATGAAATGACACCATTTGAGAAACTGTATGGCTATAAGCCTGATATCAGTCACATGAAAGTATTTGATTGTCTTGCTTATGTGCATATACCTGATGAGAAAAGGAAAAAGCTGGATCCGAAAGCACATAAGTGTGTCTTTATTGGATATTCGCAAGAGAAGAAGGCATACAAATGCTATGATCCCTCTATCGGGATACATTAGTGAGCAGAGATGTCATCTTTGATGAGATGGCCTCTTGGTATGCATCACCAGTTGTTGTGCCATCATATATGCCTTATACACATGTATCTATAGTTGACTCGTAGCAGTAGAGGACTGCTTTGACAAGTCCTAGCAATCCAACGGTATCTCCATGGACACGGAGATTACGGAGCTCTGGCTCATCGTCCACTAACATCGGTATGTCAGTGAGGGGGAGATATGATGTGATGGATAACAAAGGGAAAGAAAAAGCTTATGATGATGTATCTGGTGTGATGACACCTGGCAAGATGACTTCAGGTTATGACTCAACTGACAGTCTAGACAGCAAGCTTGGTATTCCAATAGTGTATACGCCTCACACTAGGCAGAGTAGGTATATTCCGCCTCATGAGAGAGGAGAATCGAGTAGTGCACCATAGCTTAGTCGATCGTAGAGAGTCAGGTACCCTGTGGATAGGCTGACTTACAGTAGTTTTTTTGCGAAGCATTTTGCTTATATGACAAAGGTGACAGAGGTCAAAGAGCCTGCTACGTTTGCTGAAGTAGTGATGGATAAAAATTGGTGCACAGCTATGGATGAAGAAGACCATTGGCTGCAAATGGGTCTACAAGATTAAATACAAGTTGGATGGCAGTGTAGAGAGGTATAAAGCCAGGCTGGTCGCAAAGGGATATTCCCAGCAATATGGGTTAGACTATGAGGAAACATTCAGCCCTGTTGCCAAGATGGCAACCATAAGAACAATGATTGCATAGGCTGTTGCTAAAGGCTAGAAATTGTAGCAGATGGACGTGAAGAATGCTTTCCTCAATGGTGACTTGGAAGAGGATGTTTATATGGATCATCTTGAAGGATATGTGCACCCTGATTTTCAGCATTATGTATGTAAGCTGAAAAAAGTTTTGTATGGGCTGAAGCAGGCTTTGAGAGCTTGGCATGCAAGGATCAGTAATTACTTGCAAAGTTTGGGATTTACTC
The DNA here is from genome assembly GCF_053477565.2 of Lygodium microphyllum. Classification (NCBI taxonomy): domain Eukaryota; kingdom Viridiplantae; phylum Streptophyta; class Polypodiopsida; order Schizaeales; family Lygodiaceae; genus Lygodium; species Lygodium microphyllum. The sequence continues at coordinate 73,363,775 of NC_141153.1, forward strand.
TTGGCAGGGCTGATCACAGGCTGTTTACGAAAAAGGCAGACAAAGGCTTGGTATTGCTAGTCATCTATGTTGACGACTTAATAATCATAGGTGATGATGACTTGTAGATATAGCATGTTATGTAGATGGTGAAATTTGAATTTGACATGAAAGACTTAGGTGAACTAAAGTATTTCTTGGGTATTGAGGTGATCAAAGGTGAAAACAGTTTATCGTTGATCCAAAAACACTATGCCATGGAAATGCTAAAGAAATATGGCATGGCTAAATGTAAACTACTAGATACACCTCTTGATCAGAATGTCAAGTTGGACATTAGCACTGGAGCTCAAATTGGTGATGTGACTATGTATAGGCAGATGGTTGGTAGTCTGATCTGCTTGACTATCACTAGGCCGGACTTGAGTTATGCAGTTGGGCTCATAAGGTAGTTCATGCAGAAGCTCAGGAAGCCACATTTGGATGTTGTTAGGTGGATTATGAGATATGTTAAGTCCACTGTAGATTATGGGATGTTCTATGTAAAAGATAAGCTCTTGACACTGGGTGCTTACACAGATACAAATTGGGTAGGATGCTCATGTGATCACAGATCTACGAGTGGTTATGCTTTTGGCTTTGGAAGTGGAATGATTAGTTGGAGCAGCAAGAAGCAACCTATGGTTGCATTGTCTAGTACTGAGGCTAAGTACAAGGTGCTGCATTGACAGCATGTGAGATTGCATGGCTACTCAAGCTTATGGTTGATTTGGACATACAGGCGGATGCTCCAGTGACCTTATTATGCGATAATCTCAGTAGTGTACTCCTGGCAACGAATCCAGTATACCATGCGTCAAAAATACATTGGCATTCTTTAGTCAATCCCAAATTATTAGGAGCTTTTTAAGTTGGTCTTGCAATGGTTGCATAGTTGAGCACGAAGTACTTGTAATAATTCATGTGACCTAAGAAACCTTTGGGTGCTTCATAAGTACCTTGGCATTCCTCATTCCAATCCCATATTATTAAAAGCTTATAAAGTTGGTCTTGCTATGCTTGCATGGTTGAGTAGGAAGTAGTTGTAATGATTCATGTGACCTAACAAGCATTGAATCCCCTTTGGATTAGCTACTAGAGGTAAGGCCATGGTAATTCAAATGTTAGCAATGGTTGTTGTTATGCCATTCTTGGATACTACATGACCTAACATAATTCCATGCTTAACTTAGAATTGGAACTTAAAGGTATTGAAAAAAGAGTTAGTATTTCCAAAATCTTTCAAAGACCAATCATAGTTTCTCTAAGTGCTCTCCCCACCATCAATTGACACAAAGATCATCGATGAACACTTTGAGATACTCCCTCGGCTAAAGTGCATGATTTTATATGCAAACACCCCTATTTGGTGGAAAGGCCTATCTTGCACCTAACTTGCACTTTGATTATATTCAAAGAACCCATCTGAGAAGCAATAAGCTTCCTTGCTCGCCACCTAGTCAATCATGTGTTCAACAATGGGTAGTGGTCTCTCCTTGGAACTGCTTTTTTTTTTTGTGGTTCATGTATGCCCAGATTTTGTTGTTTTCCTTGAGCATGAAAAATGTGGCTAATACCCATTCATATGCCAAATGAGTCATTGCTTTACTGGCTTTGGAGTCAAGTCACATTAGAATCGTGTGAGTGAGGATATATGGTGAATTCATTTTAGGTCCATGTAGCTCCAAGAGAATACATATTGGAATTCTTTAATGACCTTGGCTTCATCTTCATTTGTGAGATCTTTGGTTGCATACATGGGTTTGGGAGTTTTTCCCTCACCCATAACCGTGAGGTTAAGCTCCTTCACTTCGATAGGGCCTTCAATAGATTCACTTGTCTCGCTCTATCTTTTGACACCAATCATTGTAATTACTCAATCCCCCATTTTGAACTTCATGAAGCACTTGGAGAGATCTAGGGGGTTTAATACGATTTTCCAACTTAAAGTCCCTTTGCTTTCTAGCATTCTTCAATTACTTTCTAGATAAATGGTAGGCTAATTCTCTTTTTCTTCTCTTAACACTAAAAGGTTGAGAAATCTTAGAATCATTATTAGTGCTCATTTCTAACTCAGAGCCTAATCCCTCTAATTTTCCCGAGGAGTCAATTTTGAAATCTCCCCCTTTCAACTACAAGGACTTCCAAGGTTAGTATGACTTTTGTGGGCCTTCAAAACATGCGTGGGTATGTGGGGGTTGACATTGGTGGAGTTCTTGCCATGCCTAATGCACTCATACCTCCTACTAACTCTTGATCTTGAATTTCTACTTGTGCATCCTTAACCCAATCTTTAACCTTATTGATCATTATTAGCTAATGTACTAGATCAATTTGTTCATTTGCTTTGATGGTTGATGCATTTTTGTCTTTAGGGCTATGGTAGCACTCTTAGAATCTAAAGCAACTACTCCTTCACACAGTGTGGTAGCACCCTTGTTTTTTAAGGTGACTTTGATAGTTGCACTCTTCTTTGAGCTTTTCTTTCCAATCATTGATCCATTAATTGTTGAAGGTTCAAAATACTGATACATTCTTTTCTCCTTTGTACTCTAGCTATTCTATTTACTAGAATTAGGATTGTATCCTCACCATTGATCATTTTAATATGGATTAAGATTAATGGTATAGATGGAATGATTGTCTTATTGGTGCTTACATTACACTTTGGGAGATCTTGGGTACACATGAATGGGATTTTGCATTCTATGCATCTTTGAACCGTTTTGTTTTCTTGAATTGGCTTTTGTCCTTATGGACACTTAATTGACAAATGACCCAGTTGATTGTAGCACCAGCACTCGATAGTCTCTTGCAATTGGATCATTCCTTGCTCTCAATCGCACCCTAACATCATGCATTGGGATGCTACAAGGACTGTGTTGCCCTCATTGTCATAAGTGATATGTGAATTAGTTTTCCATTGGTTCTTCAATATAGTGCATCGGTTTGTCACTCATGAACGAGTTACAAAAGGATTCATGAGGTCTAGAAATGCCAAACTGATAAATTTTTGCTCTTTGAGCAGCTGAACTTTGGTTAGGTGGAGTTGGAAGGGTCAATTATTGTGGTTTACCACAAAAAGATTTGTAATTATGTTGATATCCAACATTGTTATAAGAAGAAAAGGATGGAAGCCATCTCAAGGCTCTATGGTAGGTAGCTTTGTACTCAAAATGACCACAATTAATTAATGCATGCTTGGCTAGGTCTTGGAATCTTGGACAAATGGCATGTGATTTCCACCACAATGAATGCATTGTACATTTTGTCAAGATGATTTAGGTTGCTTCAAGGTCCAAGGCATCCACAAGCTTTGTGAACTCTTTTTGCTATTACTTGGAAGTATCTAAGATGTCCTATGTAAATATTAAGCTCTAAGCTGCTTCTACTCCACTAGGGATCTTATGGCCCCATACCTTTTTTAATCCCTACTCTCTATGGAGGTCATCAGTCCTTATAACTTTATCTAGTATACAATTAATGTTAGCTTTGGATAGGATAGAGATGTTTGCCAAGACCTCATATATCTTCTCATCTCTAGTACCCTTAATGAAAGCTTCAATTATGGCTGTCGCATAAGTTCTCTCTATTAACATGACCCTTTTGTCTATATAACCTCTCCTTCTTACTACTCCACATTCATTAGCCATAAAATGAAGTTATCCCCACATCTAACTTTTGTAAGGTGCAAAAGTGTGCTATGATCATATCCATTTGTTAACCTTGACACCCTAGTCTCCCTACCAAAAGGGAGACATACTTAATGATAGTAGTCACGATTTATACAAGCTCTAAGGAAACTAATATATTCATGTTTGTAACAAGCATTACAAAAAGAGGACAAACTAAAAACTCTCTTCAATCCCATGGTGGATATGGAAACTTGGAGCTAACTCTTGCATATTCTACAAAAGAAAACTACATCAATGTGCTACAAAGATGACCTTGTATGGCTCTTAAAGTTACCCACATTGAGCGATAAGATGAGAATCCCTTATTGGATTGAAATATGGAGACCCTAGCTTACATAAGAAGCAACCATGGTTACCCTACCAATCTCTAAAGAGCAATATATACATTGCTAATTTGGGAGAGTACTGTGGATAAGAGAAGCCTTTGCCAAGCCTAGTAGCAAATGTGCCTAGCATTTAAAAGTCTTGTAGATGGCTTGAAATGCATCGATTTTACAAAAGGGCGTAGATGCAGTGATTGACATCATGCCCATTCTATAGGTGAACCAAAGCCACAAGGAAACTCCCAAGCCTAAAGGCTCATCATTAACCTTGCCTTCCATATTCTAGGAAGCATGCAAAAAACAACTCGCTGCTGTTAAATAATGCACATATATCAGCATACCTCATAAACCAAATAAAGAAGACCCTTAGAGATGCTTAACACATTACTAGAAAGAACTTGCTTCTAGACTTGGGAATACAATCTAAATTGTCATTTGAGGTCTTCACGAGTGCGATATGGGGAAAATGGCAATTTATACGACATTTGTGTTGGTTTTTGCTCGACCTGGCGTAGTTCACGTGTGCAATTCAAACTTGTAAAGTTGATTGCAGTAGGAGTATCTCCAAAGCTTCCAAGAATATGATAAGGTTTAATTAGTATACGAAAGATATAGAATTAGACTACAATTACTCTTATGAAGAAGGCCAAATTTTACAGGTATGGGCCTTCCCCTCCGACTCTCACTTACTGGTAAGTGTAACTGCAACGAGGCATCAAGCCTTGAGATGGAATTGGAAGTCCTTCCATTGCACGCACTTCTGAGGATTAGCAAAATACCAAATGATATGGATGTGCACTATTGGAGACTGAAATCCCCAAGCTTTCCTTGTATCTTGAAGGATAGCTAAAGCATGGGAAGCCATGATATAGTCCTCATCTAGCTTCATTTAATTGCTTTGAGCAAAGAATCTTCAATGGACAAATGTTTTCAGTTGCTATCTTCGAGCTTGGTACCACAAAATCCATTGGAACTTAGCTTTTAATCCACATCCACTAACTTGAATGGAGTTGCTGTTATGGTAACTCTAAATGCAGTCCTATATGCACAAAGTGCTGAATCAAGTTTGACATCACAGTCTCCCCTATTATCCTGCACAATTTTCTTCAAAATGCTGGGTAAAAATCATACTATAACTATCAATAGTATTTTTTAGTCAAATTTACAGTACTTTGTGTACAGGGAAAATGTTCAAAGAATATATAAGGTATATCAATTTACACAGAGCAACGTTCAGTAGTTACTAGTAGTAAGATATGTGATTTTGCTGTTTCTTTATTCAGTGTCTGTCTCACTTCAAGAAGAGATTTGGTTGGAGCTTTTGTTTGGGTCTGACAGAACACCGCAGTCTGCTATGGTTACCTTCTTCTTCATCGTCCCCTCACTTGTGCCCAAATCATTGAGGACATCTAGAAACTCCTTACCTGTACACAGTACAAAACGAAAAAAGATATTGGATACTACTGCCACTTACAAAGCCCATGTTTGCTGTGATGCTGTCTCAAAATGGGGATTAACACAAGCGTAAACTCTTCATACTATCATATCCCTTGAAATGGAGTCAACACCAAGAAAATGGCAACTGTACCAGTTATTTATCTCGTATGGGTGCAGTGTGGGTTACCACTGATGCACTAAAAGCACCTCTGTATTAGTTACATAATGCGTCAATAAAAAACCAGTCAAATGATTACCACTGCTGTTTGGAGACACCAGCTCATTCCTTGCTTCAACAAAATGAGTGTCAAGTTTTCCATTAGATATAATCTCACCCAATACCACACCAACGTGAAACAACAAACTTATATTATTGTAACCAGTATTATTTATAGTTTTTCCTGCATGAATACGTGTGCAACAGGCCAACTTGTACACACGCGATGTAAAGACACATACACATAATGCGTATGAGCAATAGCTACAAACGTAATGTGCTTCTGAATGTGCTTGTTGCAGCTTCTAGGGAAGCATAATTATTGATTCCATATCCTTGGATTGAGCATTCCCATTCTCTATTATGATTTTTAAAGTGACTCTTCATTCTCCATATTACTTGCATGCTTGCACTGCGAAAGTAGGCTGAGTCATTTGATACTCTAGATCTTTGCCCATCAGCTAGTAGAGCTAGCCTGATTAACGGATCCTTTATTTTTTCAAATGCAGGAGGATTATTGATTGCCATGCTCCTCTTTGGTTTGATTTACATTGTGCAATGCCATTGGATGAAGCTCATTTCCTATTTCGGTCTCTCTTTTGGTTGATAATACTTACCTCACTCATCCATACTTTAAATACATGGCAAGGGAAATTGTGACAGATCGACCACTGAATGTATAAGATGTTTATATTGTCTAGTACTATTTCCCATGAAATGTAGAATGCAAAAGATCGTCTTCAAAACCTTTTAGAATAATGTATTGTGTAGCCAAATTCAGAAATCAGTTAAGAATCAAACTAGCCAAATATTTAGAATTCAATTGATAACTCACAAAAAAGGCAGAATGGATCTATGCAAGTTCAGTGTAAACCTGAGGGGTAGAGGCCCATATACACCTGTGAAATGAAAGGGATGGAGCTGAAATACATTTGGGATGGGCATACTTAGCTATATAGTAAATCTTATTGATGTAAAGTTTTTCTCAGCTTGCTAATCAAAGTTCTATGTCTAGTATATATGCCTAGATTTAATTATATCCAAGATCAATCATTTCAAAAGTGGATCTAAGCATTGTTTTAATATGTGAATAGTAGAGGTTTTTAGCCTGTGAATGACAGATCATTGGTGTACAAAAGCACGTAGCTGAACCCCCTCTGGAGTAGATCGTATATAGAAATTTGGATCGATTTAATTATATCCAAGATCAATCATTTCAAAAGTGGATCTAAGCATTGTTTTGATATGTGAATAGTAGAGGTTTTTAGCCTGTGAATGACAGATCATTGGTGTACAAAAGCACGTAGCTGAACCCCCTCTGGAGTAGATCGTATATAGAAATTTGGATCGATTTAATTATATCCAAGATCAATCATCTCAAAAGTGGATCTAAGCATTGTTTTGATATGTGAATAGTAGAGGTATTTGAGCCTATGAATGACAGATCATTGGTGTACAAAAGCATGTAGCTGAACCCCCTCTAAGGTAGATCGTATGTAGCAATTTGGGTCGAAAGAGGAAGAATGGAGGTAGAGCTCACTTCAGCTCATAAAGTGCTTTCAACAAGCAAAGAACCTTCTCTTCATGGTTCAGAGAAAAAATCTGGGTGGCCAGACTTCCTCATTCAGATAACCATTTAGGGAGACACTCTTGACATCCATCTGATAAATTAGCCAATTGTGATGGGCAGTCAAAGCAAGTAATTGATGGAAAGACATCAAGTGCACAGTGGGAGCAAAGTTCTCATAATCAATACCATATTCTTGGCAAAACCCTCGTACCATGGGGAATGCCTTGTATTTCCATCAGTTTTCAGCTTAGTACCAAAAATTCACTTTGTACCAATAACCTTCCTATGACTCGAACAATCCACCAACGTTGAAGTCCTATTCCTATCAATGCTTTCAAGCTCCTTTTTCCATGGCAAGTGCGCATTTGGGATGCCTGAGAACCTCCAACAAACCTTTTCGCTTAGAATGCACTATATAATCTGTCATAAAGACAGATGGTGAATAATGTGGCAGGTGCGGGCCTAGCAGAGTGCCTAGGACCATCTCACTAGAAGACCCCCCCGAATCTAACATGGTCTGCTGGTACAAACAAGTAGCAGGTGCCAAGGAAGTGGTCTAGGAGCAAATGTCTCTGCAAGAAGATCAGGAGATGGAAGTAGATTTGACTCAAACCGCATAGTGCGAACAGCATGAATAATAGAACTTAGAAGAAGGATCAAAGGTGTAGACTTAGGTGTCTACATAGTGCCCCTATCTTCAAAAGCCACATCTTGCTACAATTTTGGGGATGCTGGCATGATTGGACTATCTAAAATGCTTTCATTTTCTATTATCATACAAAGCCGTATCAACCATTTGCGAGATCTCCTTCAATGACAATTGAGCACCATCAAGTATGTGGATCTTCTTACCATGGATGATCTGGCTCCTTGGCATCCCACCATCTCTACAATCACTTTGTCTATCACTTAGTAGTCATGTGACTCTTGTACATATTCATAATTTATACAATTACCCATTGTGTGTGTGTGTGTGTGAGAGAGAGAGAGAGAGAGCACCTCCAATAACTTTTCCAAATACTACATGTTTGCCATCTAACTGGGAGCAATTGCCTAGAGAAATGAAGAACTGAGTGCCTGCAGCCAAAAGGTTAATACAGTCTAAGTTATCGCTAACTTGCAAAAAGCTAAGGTTAGGCTGCTTCAAGAAAGATAGATCTTTTTCATTACATCATCAAACCTATTCAGCATGTGACCTGCACCTAAACTTGAAAAAAAGTCTAAAACCATATACCATTTGTGTGCGGCCCACTATTAGCCATTGACAGGGTCCCTTTTCCTTTGTGTAAAAGGTTGAAGTTCTCATCATCGAACTTCTTCCCATAGATCGACTTACCACACTCGCCTCCCTGCATTGGAAGTTTCAACAAATTAGCTGACAAGCCAAACAACTTGGAGGAGGACAGCCCAAGTGCAACTTTGCATGACAGGCAGAGGGACTTAATTGGCTTCAATGCATGCAGTACACCTTTAAACTGGATTTTCTCAAACACACAACACTTACAGCATTCCATGCTCATAAGATGGTCAAAAATCACATTCACTTTCAGGCAATCGACATCATGAACACGTGACTATGCATGTTTGTCTTGTTTAACACATCCAGTAAGGTTGAATCAGACTTCACTACAAACAGTGCAAAAACAAAGATTTGATCTTGACTTCCATAAAATCATGCCCCTCTTTTGTTGCCCCAGACCGAAAAATGTGATGCGAAGAGCAGCTACTTGATTGGCCAGGCTTACTAAAATGAGTAAAATTACAGAAGTCAAATATAATTAACGAAGTCCATGATGACTTATCCACAGTACAAGTATAAAGGCAGTGTTCTTGTCTCTTTACTGCATGGCAGTGTCTGGCCTACTGCCAACATAGCCCTTCATGAGATATACACATCAGACTCATCACTGAGTGAAATGGATTTGAAGCTGTAATGCACACAACTAGAATACTTCTTGAGGTAAATTTCATTTTGTCCTTGATGCAAACTGGAATATTTCTATTGGGCACAGTATTGAAATATGATCTTTAACTCTCACATTTCCTTTCTTCTATAGTTTCTTGATAGTGCTACCCTTTCACATTCTGGTTAACTTCTTAGTTTTTCAGTTCAAAACTGGAGAAATTACTACCCTTCACTGGAAATTAGCATGCCTAAAGCAAGCATACTCAACCAAACAATACAGCACTTCTGTAGACATGACCAAATTGTGTCTCTAGATATAGCTATTACGCAGTAGTGAAAGCTAACCTGAGCAATAAATCCAGGTACAACGCGATGGATGGAAGTTCCTTTGTATGAGTTGCCAAATTCACCGCTGCACAGGCTACAAAAATTTTCTGCTGTGATTGGAACAACATCTCTTCGTACTTGTATTACCAATCGGCCAATAACCTTTCCATCCACTGCTAAATCTAGAAAGCATTTGGGATTTGCCTTCTTCCCTAAAGTGCAGCCCATGTGTTGCTTGAATGTCTGAAGTGCTCACCTACTGCAAAATCACACCAAAAATCAAGTGATTTAAAACAAAAATCGCCTTTATACCAAAACAGCCCAACAAGACATGCTCGGGAAAGTTGAGCAAAATAACACTCGAAGAAAAATTGGAACTCCTGTAAAGAAAGTTTTGAATGCACCTATTGTCTTTTTACTCCTATTAAGGGAACAATGTTAACTTGTTGGTTAGAAATAAACACAGCAGGCACGCTCCTGTGAGAAAAGAAACACCTAGAACAGCGACTCTGTGTGTTCAGCTGACCTGCCAGTCCAGAAAGCCTATGATCATGTCCAAGAGTTGGGTGCCTTCCTTGAAGACACAAGCTGAATCCCAACGTAAGCAGGGCATCTACATATGGAACGCTCTAGATGAGTCATTGATAATGTAAAGAAGGCCACTTTTTCTATGACAAAAATGCACTCTTTGGGTTACAGACCCTGAGAAATGTCAAAACAGTACAAGCAAAGGGATGTGCTCAAGACTATTCAAGAGATTCAACCTTCCAGGAACTACAGCAAGCTTACAAAAACATTGATACTTTTACATGTTTGGACCCCTAACAAAACTACTGAAGGAAGGACTTTGCAGCATATCAGGCATTAAAAAGAGCAGTTATAGGCATTTCAATCCAGAGGAGCATCTTATTTCTAGATAGATCAAACAAAGAGTATTGATACCAATCGTGCCATGAATTATAAATGGGAACCTTCATAAAGCTTTGTAAGATTTAGCACAATCTCTGTACTTCCATGTTCAAGACTAAGTCTTGTTTATGTGAACAATCATTAACAGAGTGGTGAATGGGTAAAACCTTAGCTTTTATGATGGTTGTTTGAACTAACAGGATGTCATTTGTCATTTGAAAGCAAGTGCACTATTCTTATTCTCTATCTTGTCTGCCCTTGAGTTGTGTAGTTTTGTTTAGTCTTCTCCCGAGGAGTTCTTTTGGTTGCTTTCCTTCACTTCCTCCAAGCTTCAAGATTGAGAGTCACAATATAAACGACCTTCAGCTCGAGGGTCAAAGGAGGCAAGTAGAAGTCGTCACTGTTAAGCTAAGAAAAGGAGCGTTTCTCAATAAACTTCAATTAGCTCACTAAAATAGCCCCAAAACTCTAAAATCACCAAAGCTTCCTTGTCCCATAAACAAACACCCAAACTTTAAGGAGCAATTTTCAAAATAGGGATAGCAATGAAAGCATGAGGATCTGCTCTAATAGACTGCATAAACATAAAGAGGAAAGAGAAAAATCGCAAAGAACAAAAGAACACAAGAAGAATATGTTCAAGAAATGGAATCCATGTACTAACGCATGAGACAGTACAAAGCTTGAGCTCCGAGTCACCAGCAATGGGCATAATCTCCCTCTCTCCACCAAGAAGCAATTGTGGTGAATGAAGTGACTAAAAGTGGAGGGAGCTTGCCTATATATAGGCAACCAAGAATACCAAAGTGGAAGACCAACTGGGCAGCCAAAAAATAGCGTAGCCAAATACCAATTGGGCAACTGAGGAACCAGTGCTTGAAATCAAGGTGGCCAACCTCAACCCTATCTAGCACAAAATAGAGAAATGCCCACAGAAATACACAAACTCACCCATGAGATGGGCAATCTACTAACACCCTCTCTTAAGAGAATGGGTGATCAATATACTAAGATGTATAATGATAATAACTCATCATAGTACATGTAACAATGACCATCAAATAGGACCATGAATATCCAAGCAATGGGTGTGCAAGCCACCACCAAGGTGCCTCAAATAGACACTAACATCAATGTTGATCATACCAAACCCTGAAAACAGAAAGTAGTCATAACAATCTCTCGTGCCTGTCAACAATATCTTTGCAATAGCGTACATTTTCAGCATCAGCCTGATTTGCATTCGCATCTACAATAGATCACTTTTGTGTTTTCAGCACTTTTCTTCATCAACCTTTGCTGCAATTGGTGTTTACCGTACTTGAGATCCATCTCCGATGGACAACACACATCAACCCCTTCTTCAGCCCATTCCCATGAGAGCCATCAGCTATTGGATAGCTCTACCCTTGAGCGTTCCATACATTCTCTCATTCGTTTGATTCACATCAAAGTTCTCTTTGTTCTCTGTTTGTGTTTGTGTTTGTGATTTTGCATTTTGCGATTAGGATTTGCATTTATTACATTATTGTGTGAGTTATTGTGTTTCAGCCATGTGTTTACATTCTTTGTTTTCTCTGTGCAAACCCCTAGCACATCTTCGGTCACCTCCTAGACAGGGCAAGGCAAGCTAGTTGACCAAGCAGGCAGCATGGGTGGGTACCAACAAACAAGCAGTTCTGGGCAACCGTAGTAGCACAAGTAGGCTCTCTTTCCGTTTTTATTTCTCTATTTTTGTTTCTATACGGCCCAAGGCAGGTGAACAAGATTTCAGGTAGCAAATAGCATCTGCCCCATCGGACGATGCATTTGGCCTACAACATGGCTGATTCAACCTAATTTGTTGATCAACCGGACCAAATTTACTTCCCGATCGCTTTGTTCTCTCCTCCTTTTTCACCTATTTATAGGCACCCTACTATTGGTCCCAATTTTGTGTTTGTGCAAGAGTGCAAGGTCTTTGGCTGATCATATACACACTCAACCTGTTTTACTCTCTCTCTCTCTCCTCTCCTTGTTCAACATTCACGATCAGTCCCCCATGCATCTGCTTCTACATTGCTGTACTTTGACATGATCACCTCTCAATTGAGGGAGCATAATCCACTCAAGATACATTAGAAGTCCAAAGTCTTCTTCACACGCGCCCAATGGCTAGCTGGTATAATCAATCCTACTCTTGTTTATGCTACTCCTTTTGTTACGCAAGAACGGTTGATAAGTTACCATGGAGATCCATAAGTTACCATGGAGATCCAAATTGGTACTAATATGAATATGAAGGAAACTCTGTGAACAAAAGTGCTCCAAAAGGCACTTCTATACCTTCTACTTCATTCAAGTATGAATTTGGTGCTTCACACTCACAATTACCACCCTTTCCTCCCACTTTAAGTTCACATTTAGATTCATCACATTACATGTAGAGACTTCGTTTAGACCCACCATAGGTATCTATATCTAGTTTTAGCACATATTATGTATGATTCACATTTAGGCTTTAAGTCATCCTTAGCTACCAAGAGAAGTGCCGCTTAGCCTCCGGTGCTTTGTTGTCATCGGGAATTTCACCCGTGCACTATGCACTTCCCACATACCAACAAGTGATTCACACTCTATCCTTTGGTCTAGTCATGTGGGCATCCCCCTCCAACACATTGTACCACCCTTCTCAATTGTTCAAAAGCTTAAACTCCCCTCCTATGTTAATGAGCCACCTCCTTCATTAATGGAAACATGGAGTGGAAAGGAATCACTTAAAGGCTTGAACCCAATCCCACCCTCCCTAGCTGCTCCTGAACACGAATCACAATCCTATGCCAAGGATTTACCTCCTTCCTTGAAGGAAAAACGGAGTGGTAAAGACCCATCAAAATAAGACCTCTCTAGCATCACTTGCCTTAAAAAATAGGTACTGTACATTTTTTAGTGCATGTGTGTCTTGTATGGTCATCTCCTATCTATAAGCCTCAGTTTGATCCAGACAAGGACATTAAGAGCTCTACCATAGTCTTGGTCTATCAGTTTCTCTCTCCAAAACACTTTAGGTGGAGGTCTACTCTTGCTTGTGTCCTGCCAGCCTATTTTACTGCATCAGTTTCTCTCTCCAAAACACTTTAGATGAAGGTCTACTCTTGCTTATGTCCTGCCAGCCTATTTTACTGACATCCAGGCAAGCATATGTGCCACATTGCAGGGCAAACAGGTTCCTTCTGGGCCGGCAGTGCTGGGTGGCTCTATTTTGGCTAGGTGGTTGTTTTTGGCAGTCCCACCTGCAATTAAGGCACCCTCACTGATACTCTGTGCTGCATCTAGGGGCTGACACAGTCCAGCCATGAAGTTTAACCAGGTGTCACAGATGCATGCTATGCCTATGGACTTTAGGTGCACAGTGATATGAACGCATATTTACTGCAAGAAGGCAAGTTGTTGCAGCCGTTAATCATGGATGCTTATTACAGAATTGAACGATGCAGGCTTGCTTAGTGTCATTGGAATCAACAGTGTTTGTATGCGGAAACGTACGAGGATTTGGCCAGTATGGTGTTACAGCTGACAACACAGATGTTCGTGTTATGGGGACAAATGTGAATGCTTTTAAGTGAGGTATTAGTTAAGACTGGAGGGAAGGTACAAAGTATAGGGACCGGGAATCTTAACTGTCTTGCGGATGTTTCCAGCTGCGGATGCGCCGCAACAGTGAAGACTGGATGCAAGGGGCAAAGTATACAGTCTTGGAGTGTTGCACATTCCCCAATCTAGCTTACTATAGATGCCTAAATGAATCTCTTACACAGTGTGTTGGGAAACAAGATGAGGGGCAACAAAGACAGCCTGCTGCACCTTGTTCTGAACAGAAGGAACCTGGCAATGGCTGAACCCGCAAATGCAAAGAAGCTGGCCTTGATATATACTGCTGCAACCATTCTATTCCAAAATGCAGATGACTTTTGCGTCATGGTAATTTTATCTGAAGAGTTTTTCAAGCATGTGGGTCGCTTACCTGAAGAATGCCGTCACCTCCAGTACTGTGCCGGTAGAGAGCGATCAATGTAGTGATTCCAGACAGCTTCTGCACTTGGACTCCATCGCCATTTTCTGCAGCATGCGAAAGACTCCTAAGGATGAAGCTCTTTTCGCTGTTCTGTCACTCATCCTGAAAAGGACTAATAAACTATGTATTTGATACGTCTCCTGAAGCTGACGTTTAAACCAGCTCTCGGGGGCTTAGGTCCTGTTCCCACCAGGCCCGGATTTGCAACCGGTTCGGTACTTAGGACCAGTGCGCACTAGTCCAGACTCCAGACGCACTTTGAGCTTTCTTTGAAAAAGGGGACCTCTGTTCTCACACAGGCCGGACGGACACCACTACAGGTTTTAGACTCACTCTCAATGGGATGGGGCTTCCACGTGTCGCACGGCGCAAGGGTTTAAATCTTGTGAGTCAATAAAATGTTTGGAACTCAAGCTTGGGTGGCATGGATATGCTGGTCATTTTCTTACTCTTGTGGACAACTTCGTGGATACCCTTGCATTCAAACAGCTTAGCACTAGCTTATGTACTTCGAAACTGTTCGCGGACAATTGTGAATCCTCCCCTCATTATATCAAATTCACAGGTTCCCATGGCTTTTGGGTTTGCAATTAGTTTTGAATTCATAGCCACAATGCACAGTGGAGGACAGCATGGCCTAAAGTGGTTGCATGCCAAATCCATGCAATAAATGGCAAAAAGTGCCACTTTTAGCACACATGCCTAGCATTGAATAGACCAACCAATCTCATCAACCTTTTCATCCTTTAGGATGAAACCCAATCAAATAATTCAAAATTGATGCATTGGAAGGAAAACCCAATATTTTTCGTAAATTGAAGAGTATGACCCACTTGGTTGGTTTGTAAAGCAATGTTCATGATAAATATTTTCTCTAGCAAATACAAGATACAAAAACCTTTCATTAACAAAGTTTAAGGTATATTTTAATCAAATCCCATGTGTTTATCGTTTTATATCTAAAAAATTACGTAAATTGTAAAGTCTTGAACTTTCTATTGCAAACCCTTTTTTTGAATTAATTGTGGAATTTTCTTTATTTTAAATCTTGGTTTTTTGTGAGCACTAGCATGGAGTACACTTGTTTACAAAGTATACCCAAGATGTGCATCCACTTAGAGTGGAGTCTTCTGTGTATGCAACAATCTTTTTGACACCACTATCAACACATGGGACATGTGGATGACTAGCCAAATTTGAATATTTTGTGTTATGTGTGGGTGTGATGTTTGTATATGTGTCGATGTCTACACAATTCCCTTTGTTAAATCCCTCAAACCAAACTTACATCCAATCATTATTGACGGGTCTATCCAAAAATAAAAATTATACCACATGTGGAAAACCTTTAATGTCAACAAGGTACATCACAATTTACATGTCCTAAACATTTTATGAACTATGTCCATAGGGAAGTAGGGGTGCCAATATGAAAAACATTTGATTGACTTGCCAAAATTTAATGGGCTCTACCTTCTCCATGATATTTGTCTTCATTAATTATAAAGAAACCTTGTTCAACCTTTAGAAGGTTAATTTCCATGTGTTGTTAGCTATATGATACAGAAGTAGCTTGCAATTGATGCCTTGAGACCAATGTAGTCATCAAATTTTAAGAAACTAAGGCATTATCTTACTTGTAGTACATAGTTTTTGTCTCTAGATTAGGGACAAGCACATTCAAATGGATATACATAGTCGAGTAGTGTGACATAGTTTCTATCTCTAGATTAGAGATAGTGACATTCAAATGGAGATACATAGTCAAGCAACGTGACATATTAGATATTTGCCTTTCGTGTTAGTTTGTTCTTTATGAAAGGTAAGCAACATGACATATTAAATAGTCACCTTTCAACTAGAGATATTTAGTCAAGCAATGTGACATATTAGATATTTACCTTTCATTGAGAGCAAATGTTAGTTTTGCAAGGAGTCTAAGGTGTGACATAAGAAATGAAATGGTGTGAGGATTATAATTAGATTTTCCAATTGCCCTCTACTTGGTATGTAAATTACTCACTCATGTTACACACACATAGATGCCATGTAGGAGGATGAAAATGCAAGAGCTACTAGACAAGTAGGTGAAGGTTTTACATCAATATTAAAGGCCTTATGCCAGTTTGTGGTCTCAAGTAGCCTCTTGTCCTTCTGCTTGGAAACCCTTTACTTTATGTTAGCAACTTCTCTAGTGCCAATAATGGACTCTCCTTTGGAAAGGTTTTGATACCATTAAAAAAACGGTACGAAGAATTTAAATTATGAGGAGATGGTAAAGAGAAAGATAACTAGATTGTTGATGATAAGAAGGTGCACTACTTAAGATGTAAGCATGAATAGACTATAAAAGAGGTCATCAACATGAGCAATCATTAAGCCAAGCAATCCCGATATTGAATGAGTCAATCTCATAGATCACTATTTAAGTGGTGCCATAATCATTAAGGGAGAATGTGATGATGATCATGATATTCAAAAGGAGAAATAAGTGAACAAAGCAGCTTACAACAAAGTCTAATAAAAGAATTCAAAATATAGAAACCTAAGATGTTTGAGTGTGATAATATGGGCTATAGAAAAAAGGCGGAAAGCTATGAAAAAGTAAGTGTTTAAGAGTCCCTCTAGGTGTAGCTTGAAGTTAGGCATAAAGAATAGACAAAGAGTTCAGAAGGATCAAATTTAAAACAATCAAAGGGACTTACTCCAAGACAAAGAGGGTTTGGGATGAGGAAGGAGGACCAGAAGGAATAGAACTTGTTCTCTTCTCAAACTCAATGATACAAATGACAGAGGATGCTTCCATTTATAGGTTGAGTGTCCTTATCTTTCCACAAGGTTCTTTGTAGGGAGTTTCCTTGCAATCACTTTCCATAACAAAAGGTTAAGTGACTTCTTGGAGTCGCTTTCCAAACTTTAACCAATCTCCTTCTCCATGTAGCTAGGGGGATGTGGGGATAATTCATGATCCATGCCAAAGCAATCTTCTTTGTACCACTTGATAGTACATTATGAAAGTCCAATCTACTCTATCATTCTTCTCAACTTCTTTGGGCAAGTCTTCCTTCTTTCCTTGTTTTTGCTTGCAAGCATGACAATAATGCCCAATCTAATGTGACAAACATAACATGCACCAAAAAAGGAATGAATTTAACCTTAGTGCACATCTCAATGCCTTCAGGATCAAAGACCTCAATATAATTAGGAATTTCCTTCCTCTTATCCCAAAGAATACAAGCTTTCTTCTCTACTCTAATGAGACCATTTAGAGATCCTAGAATGTATAAGACTTTGCCAAGGGTTTTCAAGAGTATTTGAATCTCCTCATTGAGCCAGGTAGGTAGCCCAGGGTGTGTGACTACACTAGGCATTCACGCTGCAAAGAGTCATCCAAGTTGAAATGAGGGGACCAAGGCAAAGTGTAAACAAAGTTTCCTCGAGACCCCACTATTAAAACCAAAATCCAATCCCTCTCTTGTTGAGTACTAACCAAGGCAAAATAAAACCCTCTCCCATTGAATTTAAATAGACCGAGAATAACTCTATTACAACAAGTCTATAAGAACCAATGAGGGCTTGCTTTGTCCACTTCATAGCTTTTGGTGATGTCATTGAATATTCATACACATCTATTTTCAAAAATATTTCCATAACTCTTGATGCGTATGTACTGGCCAATTATTTTCTTGACTAGGTACAAATTGCCTTTACAAGTAAAACCATATCAACATTACTAGAGTAGACAAATTAAGAAAATAGAGTATGAAACAACTTATGCATGCATGTAGGTAATTAAGCTCTAAGTTGTTGAATATTCGAATCTAATGTTGAAGAATTATAAATGTCAACACAAGAGTCTATACACATGACATGGAAGTTAATATACAAGAGTGTTAATTATAATTTATCTCTTCATCACACCCAACATCAAGCTCAAAAGTCCTCATGTTTAGTTTCTTAGGCATGTGCTTGTCCCTTCTAACTTCATTTTTTATCTATTGCATATATTGACTAGAATTGTGTCACAAGTGCTTAAACAAGAGAGTTGTTAAAATGATAAATGATACAACACTAAACATATATTGAGTAATGCAAAGATCATCAATCCCTTTCATTCAAAGATGATGTTATCCATAGGTCCACATGTGGTTGTATATTCGAAACTAATATTGAAAATTTAGAAATATCAATGCAAAATTCTTTACAAATAACATAAAATCTAAAATACAAGAGTACTAATTATAAGTTATCTCTTTGTCACACCCAATAGTGAGCTCAAACTCCTCACTTCTAACTTCTTGGGCGTCTAGTTGTGCCTTTTTAACTCCCTCTCTTATCCATTCTAATTACATTGTTGAAGCTTCTTGTCTTTTCTTCCATTCTCTTCTTAAACTTTGTTGTCATTCTCTAACATGCTTCTCAACCCGTTTTTGCATGCATCCTGTCTTGTAGATTATAAAAGAGCTTAAACTATCATGCTCGCCTATGTTGAGCTTTTGCGGGTATCCCTTACCATGTAATATCTCTAATGATTATTTGGTGTCTACATTTGACTTTGAAGCACAAGGAGCCTTATCATCCACACATTGCACGTGCTTTACAAGATAGTGCAAGCACTCACGAGACATCCATCCCTTTGTCATAGATCCTTCAAACCTTGCTCTTTGAAGCATGCATCCCTTCAGAACTTGCATGAATCTTTCTATCTAGGATATCCATCATCGTGTGTAGACAACTCTAGTGAGCTCTATCTTTTCCACAAATTGAATAAGCTATTGCATTTGTATGTCAAAAAATGATAGTAAAAATCCATTTTCCATCATGCAAAAAAGCTCTATCACTCCAACTTCTTTGGAGGTATATCATGAGACATAATCTCTTTTGACATAAGCCACCTATAACAATTAGTGAGCATAGTATGATATAAATAAATATTGTATTTAGCTACAAAGAAGTGTCATCTTCAATAGGGGGGGAGAGAGAGAGAGAGAGTGTGTGTGTGTGTGTGTAAGACGTTAGTTTTGGCTTGTGATACATGATGTTTGCTCTTGTTGCCTCTCTATCCTTCAAATCAATGTGCTAGATATTTCTAATATTGCAAGCTATACCATATTGAAATACATGGTGTCATGGATATTTTTCCTCTTCCTTTTTTGTAATCTTCATCTTCTTCCTCACTCATAAGCTTTTCTTCTGAAATTAATGAGAGGTAATATATGTCTAATAGGTAATGATCATTGATATCAATAATATATATTTTTACCCAAGCTTTTGTTATACCTTGAGCACAACCAATCGCCATGAGATGGACATGCTTTATAACCCTTATTTGATAAATCTATGCATGGAACATAGCGTGTTCCTGAAATTGACTAGTCAATATTCTCATATTTATATAATCGCCTCAATATCTTACCTAAAGCAAAACCATAGCTGTAAAAGTCATGAATAGTCCATGATGCAATACCATAAACATTGAAGCTTTATGCATCTAAAGGATTGGATAAATTAAACACCTTTATTTATTTCCATAATTGTTGTAGAGTACTAATGAGTGGAGCCAAGTAAAATCAATATCTTTGACATGATATTTTCCTACATTTGCATCTCTCATCAATTAACAATTCACAAAGTATAGAGATCAACTTGTGCGTAAGATTGCTACTCATGTGCCTAGATTTAGTAACAAATATTATAAATGTAGCTTTATATTGCATTATTCAATTAATCCCTCCAAGACTATACCATTTGGCACTGCCACTTTCAACAATCAAATAATTTGATACACCAACAAATTTTGCATTATTGCATGAACTTACTACAAAAGGTGCAATATCTCTTATTTTCAAATAGTTTAAATAGTCAACATTACGACAACAATATTATCACATTGTTACTTGATCAATTACACACATATACGTTCACATGCATGTAGACATTCACATTCCCCCCCCCCCGTTCTTTGCACATGCTTTATTTGTACCAGGATCACCTCTTCACTATGTAATTTGTACCTTATTGTGAAAGTTGTAACCTTATCTCAACAATACTTATCTTGCCACACATTTCCAATGTATTCTCCTAGTGCAAATGATGGTTCATAACTACATAGCATGTATTTTTTGTCTCACTTTGTTCTTCATGCTATTGTCAAAAGGATACTTTGATTAAATTGCAACATTCATAGTGTAATCTATGTGGTTTACATACCACTTTGATGTTAACAAGCAACAAGTATATTATCTATTCTTAGTGATAAGCTTATTGATAATACACATCCTAATGTATTAGTACTGCAATTATGCACACATGAACGAAACCACATATAGAAATTGGTTCAGTTGCACATTCCTCTCCCTCTTTCTCTTGTTTTTTCACATCCTCATTTGATTATGTTTACAATAGCCCTTGTAATTGCTAAATAATCTTTGTAAAGTGTAGCCATGTATTGCCTCATTACATGTTCCAACTATTCCTTCTAATACTACATAATTCAACATTAGAAACTTTCAACAATCAAATAATGTACCAAACTACATTTGCAAGATGGTGAACCACTATGCGCAAAACAAATGTAAATATTCATTGTGCACATCAAATATCAATTGATATCCATTGTTGGAGGGGGTGGAATGGGTGATCCCTAATAAACTCCTAGACTCCCCCATGAAAGCATGCTAGCTTAGTCAAGACCTACCCTTGTGTTGGGCCTGGCAAGGAAGTCTGATTCTTTGCCAAAAACTACTGCACAAAAGCAGCCACATCTTTCATCCATAAAAAGTGTTATTGTTGGATTGAAGTGTGGCTAATCAATATCATCAAAATATTTCAAAAAAAGGGGGCTTCATGTGACTCCTTTTGGAAGAAGTAGTTGTGGAAGTTGTTTTGCACCTGCCTTGTCCATATTGAAATACAAATGTTTGTCTGCTTTACACAATCACTTCTAACCAATTGGAGTAGTTCACTCAAGTTTTCCTCATTTATTGGGCTCCACGTGGCAATGTGAAACAAGGTAGATATTTCCTTCAAAAACTTAGCGACACCTAGCTGCAAAATCACCCAATATTTGCCCACTTCTAAGGACTTCACTAGTAATGATCCCTTTTGCTTTGGTCACCTATGTATAAGTACCCCATTCACATTGAACATAATTAGCTTCCAAGTTGTGGGGGGAAGTTGTATACGAGCAGTTAGAAAGGTAAGCACACATGTATTGGTATCACAAAAAGAGAGCTACATTACAATTAAAGATTACACGACTTTACATAAACATGTTATCGTTGCTCTTAAAAATCTTCCCTCAGTGGCAAAGTGATACAAGCATGTGAGTTGACTTTGAGAATCCAATGCTATTGATGTAGGCTCGTCACCACACCCCACATTGCAATCTAATATGGTGGCCCCTTCTTTTGTGTATGTTTACAAAAATGAGCTCCAAAAAGCCCTACCATGTTGCATGCTACCTACAAATGTAATTTATAACAACATTATTGCATTGAGAAAAAAGGCATCATGGTTAAATGAATCATAAAATAAACTTGAAGAACTACCTTCCATATGCTGTGGGCAAGAGTGATCAATGGTGCCTTGTACCATGTAGGAATGGGTGTTGGCTTTCTATGTGCTTGCACCCATGCCTTCGCATCCTTAGTTAACTTGTCAAATATAGATGCATGGTTAGCCTACCCCCGAAATTCTTGCTTTGTAGACAAGGTCTGGATACAAGGTATGGATAACCCCCTTTTGTACCAACTTGTATACATTCTAGATTAAGGTCTCAAGCATGTTTATTCCATTGCTTCATTTAGCCCATAAAAGCAATCCAAGCATACGAAAAAATGATCCTCCGCATATTATTTGTATAGGATATAGCTAACAAAATCTCCCTATCGACCATGCTTGTCACTTTCACAAGGTGACAATCCATGCACATGTATTGCCTTGTGTTATTTGAAAAGGCTATTATGAACTATTGTAAATGTTAATAGTGACACAAATAACAAACACACTAGAGAATGTTAAGGATTAATATGGCAGCCACATCCTTAGGTTGCCCCACTAGGAGGGCTTCTACCCCGCTTGAGTTGGTTCACACATATCTTTGTGGCCCTATGGGCATGACCTCCCTTAGGAAGGCCAAGTATCTAATGTTGATTATAGACAACTTCAATAGTGGCCTTATTTTTTCGAGTACAAGAGTGAAGCATAATCTCGTTTCTATGAGTGGAAGGTATTTGTGGAGACACAAACTACTTCACAAGTTCATGGTGTACGAGTAGATCATGGTGGAGTGTTTATTTCTAACCTCTTTTCTCAGTTTTATAGGGATCATGGCATTCAGGTGGAGTATACCCATTCAAACACACCTTTGGAGAATGGTGTAGTGCAGTGTGTAAATCGGACCATGCTAGAGATGGTGGAGCATTAGGGTCTTCCTGTTTTCCTTTGGGATGAGGCGATGGCTATTACGGTTCACACCCGCAATTGTTTTCCAACTTCTACGTCACAAGACATGACTCCCTACAAGGCTTTCTTTGGTTGAAAGCCCTCTATGGCTCACTTTCACATCTTTGATGTGATGCATTTGTCCATGTGGACGAGAAGAAGAGGAAGGTGAAGCTTGACTTGAAGTTTAGGAAGCTTATCTTCGTGGGCTACAGCACTACCACGCAAGGCTATCGACTCTATGACTCAATGACACAGAAGCTTGAGGTGAGCAGGGATGTGATCTTCAATGAGGCTTCTCCTTCCTTCTAGGTTGCGTCTTTGCACCCCTTCCTCATATTTGGCTCCTCCCCCTTCTCATTCTCCACCCTCTACCTTGGCTTTCCTGCCACCTTTGATGAGTGCGACTACTTCTTCGTTGCATACTTCCACCCCTTTAGCCTCCCCTCTAAAGTCTTCTAAGGTTGATCAACCATCAAAGGGGAATCCTTCTTCCGATGAGGAGGATTTACCTTCCCTTTGGAAAGGGGGAGTCCCTACCCTAGTAAGGGGAAATCCCTATCCTACACATGTGCACTATAGGTACTGGAGACTATTCACTCTCCCTCATAACAGGATGAGTCTATTTGGGTCCCTCATTGATACCGATGACTACTCATGCAGGGTTCAGGTGTTTCTCACATTCCTGCTTCTCCTCTAGGTCCACATAGATTAGCTCGCTTACAACCCCAATAGAATAGTTCACTTTGTGTGAACTATGCTTTTATGCCACAGATTCTACCCCACTGAGCCTACTACCATTGAGGAGGCTCTTGCATATTATATTTGGCATTAGGCCATGCAAGAGAAGCTTGATTCTATCAAGAAGAATTAGACTAGGAAATCGGTTTGTGTCCCCCCATGAAGGGAAAGGTGATAGATGTGAAGTGGGTCTGTAGTAAGACCAAGTATCTTGCACAAGGCTCCTTGGACAAGCACAAATCTAGGCTTGTTGTTAAGGGTTTTGATTAGAGGGAAAGTTTGGACTATTTTGAAACTTTTGTGGCTACAGCTCAGATGTCTACTATTTAGCTTATTTTAGCTCTTACAGCCCACCATCGTTGGCTTGTTTATTAGATGGATGTAAAGTCTACCTTCTTGAATGGTGTCCTTGAGGAGGAGATTTATATTTCTCAACCTCCAGATTTTCTTATGCAGGGGAAGGAGGACCGTGTCTATAGATTGTAGAAGGCCCTCTATAGCCCAAAGCAAGCTCCTTGTGCTTGGAATGAGAGGATTGATTGCTTCTTTATATAGAGTGCCTTCCATCGATTAGCTCATGATCCCAACCTATACTTCAAGGTTGAGGGTGACATGTTTTTCTCATCTTGTATGTAGATGATCTTATTATTGCAGGGAGCTCTACTCAAGAGGTTTATCGTACTTGGGAGATTTTGCAACAGGAGTTTGACATGATGGATCTTGAGATCCTCCACTTCTTCCTTGGATAAAAGATCTATCAGATGACACTGGGTATTTTTATTTTTCAACACAGGTACATTTTCGGGCTTCTCTCGAATTTTGGTATGTCGTTTGTTGACCTATTTCTTGCGCCATGGACCTATAGTCCATGGAAGCTTTTGGCAATTGAAGCTTCCCTTACATATGCCACCTATTATGGGTGTCTTGTTTGCTCCCTCATCTGGCTTGTTCACACTTGGTGGGATATTTCTTTTGTTGTGGCATTGTTGTCATCTTTCATGAAGACTCCCACTCAGCAGCATTGGAGAGCGACCTTGCACATTCTTCATTATTTATAGGGGACTCGATCCTGCATGATCATGTATGAAGAGGGGGTTACTCTCCCTAGTTGGAGTGATTCTAGCTAGGCACGTGATTTGGATTCATGACAGTCCACTATATGTTATGCCTTCTCCCTTGGATCGGGAGTTATCTCATCGAGCAGCAAGAAGCAGCTTACTATGGCCCTTTCTTCTACAAAGGCAGAGTATCGTGCCTTATGTTTTATAGTTATGGAAGCAATTTGACTTCACCGCATATTGGTAGAGATTGGTTTTCCTCAGCTTGGACCTATGGAGCTACATATGGACAACCAAAGTGCTCTAGCTCTAGAAAAGAACCTTATGTTTTATGCCCACACGAAGGACATCAAGGTTCAATATCACTATGTTCAAGAGGAGAATTTGGAATTCAAGTTAGCGGTCCCCTCACTATTAATGCTTTGGGTTGCATGTAGGGATCGATCAATCCATCATCATTGTATCAACATTCTTCTTCAGTCAGTGTAGTATTCTTCCTTCATCCTCTATTTCATCTCTTTCTCTCTCTTTGCTTCTTTGTGTGTTCGTGTTTCTCATCCATTGTGCACTCTCACAGTCCCATCCTTCATCTCTTTGAGGGGACATGTGGAATTATTTTTCATTGAAAAAGGGGATGCGAGTAACACCTTCCCATTTAAAAAAAACTAAGTCACATAATCTCTCTCACTCTCACTATATCACACACAGTCTCTCTCCCTCTCATTTCTTTCATTGTTTAATTATAGTTTTAATCAATAGTACATAGTTAGAACTAATCAATTAAAACAAATTGATTAGAATTACATAGTTATAACTAAATCAAACCAATCGTTAACTTATTGGAATGAGAGAGAGAGAGAGAGAGAGAGAGAGAGAGAGAGAGTCATATGAATATCAATTACTAATAATAATAATAATAATATTAATATTAATATAAATTAATGAGTATTACTTATTAATATTTTTAGAATAGTATTAATTAATAGTAGTAAAATTAATTACTAATTATAAATAGTATTACTATTAATTAATATTAAATACTTGAGAGAGAGAGAGTGTGTGTGTGTGTGTGTGTGACTAATAACAGTGCCCCCTTCTATGGGTCAAAAAATTTTGACCTCCCCCAATCGTTACTCTGTGTGTGTGACTAATGGCAGTGCCCCCTTGTAGGGACCTCCCCCAATCATCTCTCTCTCTCTCTCTCTCTCTCTCTCTCTCTCTCTCTCTCTCTCTCTCTCTCTCTCTCTCTCTCTCTCTCTCTCTCTCTCTCTCTCTTTCGTAAAAGGCAATTGCATTAATTACGGAAAAAAGGTACAAGAGTACATGATTACATGATTACAAGAGACACGAGGGCCCTAGGCCAACGTGTGGGAAATCCCCGTACTAATCCACTAAAAAGGTTACACCAATCATGGCAACGACCCAGAGGCAATTACTCTCTCTCTCTCTCTCTCTCTCTCTCTCTCTCTCTCTCTCTCTCTCTCTCTCTCTCTCTCTCTCAATTACTCTCTCAATTAACATATACTTTTTCTCTTTTTTTTTTGCCTTTTGTTTTTTTTGTTTATCACTAACTATATTAACATATACTCTTTTAATTAATTAATAGTAATGAAATTAATTATTATAACTATTATTAATATTATTTACTATATATTTTGTTATTTTAAAGTTTGTTATTACTACTAAGAATTTTATTTAGTTATTAATTAGTATGTATCAAAACTAATAGATTATTATTTAATTAGTTAACTAGTATGAATTAATTAGTTTTTAGTATTAATTAATAGTAGTAAAATTAATCAATAATTATGAATAATATTAATATTAATTAATAAATTATTGGAAATCATTTTAATATTATTAATTAATATAGTATTTAGTAATAGCTTTACTTTTATTTGTAATAATATTAATATTATTATGAATTAGAAACACTTATTAATATTAATATTAATTATTATTATCTAATATTAATTTTAATATTTTAAATATTATGAGTAATAATGTTAAGTAGTATATTAACTAGTGTTGGTTACTATTAATATAAATATTGAACACTATTGTTAATATTACTTAATTTTAATTAGTAATATTTTTAATATTAATAAATAGAAATTGCATTGGCTAATCACTTTCTAGATCACCAAACCATATGGCATGGACAAGTTGAGTCTTGCTGGCTAGGTCTTTAAAAGCATTGTGGGATAGCATGTCCTACCTTTTGTATCCTATTATGAATACATTCTAAGAATTAACTCCCAACTCATGCCATGTAGGGAAACTTAATACCAATATACTAACTATTGGAATGTTAATTGATTGTCTTGGAAGCCTTGGATGATTATATTGCTAGCATCCCCCCATTTTGCTCTAAGGCCTCAAACCTCTTCATGTCCATGTACTTTGCAGGATAGGGAATGTGGAGTTGGAGACCTTAGATGGCCAACCCATTAGCCACTTCAAAGGTACCAAGATTAAGAAGTAGTACCCACCCATAAATTCCTCGCATGACCCTCCCATGGTAAAATTGGACAACCTCTTACTGCCTGTAGAAGAAAGGTTCTACCAAAAGAGCAATATTATCAAAACCCTACACTACCACCCTCCAAACTTCATTAGGAAATCATCACTATTAGAGTTGTTACCATTAGTGACGTAGAACTAGATGATGAGACTATGATCCTAGCTATTTACATTTGTGTTTTGCCTCACTATTGCTAGGTCAATGCTGGTAGATGCTTTTATCAATGAAGAATTTGACTACAACACCCTTACTTACTGCTAACTATTAGCATAATCTAGGGTAGCCATAATTGCAACCCACAGAGGCAAAGTTAGAGGCAAAGTTGAACCCCCTATGGAGGATGGCCTTATTCCTTGTTGGGCCATTGTAAATTGACGGTCACCATCGAGATTGAGAGCATCCAACTCCTATTTTATGTTCTCTTGAACAATGAAGGAGTACTTAAAAAAATTTGGGGGATACCTTGAAATTCTAGCTAAGTGTAATGTCACTTATATTGACAAACACATTCACTTATAGTTGATAGACCCACGAATAATTACTATTTCCCATGGACCAATCCCATAAGAGGCCCCTTGCCGGTCTTCCATCCCAAAGATAGTGGAAACCCAAAGCCTCCTTCCACACTACTCCACAATGTGCACCATAGAAATGTGAACAAAGGCAATCATACCAGTAGCCTCATCACAAACCACACATCACATCATGTTGGATTCGAAAAAAACTATTAAGAGCACAAGGGTATTATGAAGGCTCTTGTCACCACCACAATCTCCTAAAAACTATGCTCTAAGTATATCCACAATAGCTAAAGTCACAATGACTACTAGCTCCCTATTGTGCATCAAGCCTATGTGCCAAAAACTCATGATCAGGATCAAGGCTCTTCCTTGAAATCTTTGCTCCCTACCATCTTTATCTCACCTTCTCACCTCATCTTTGATAAATCCACTAGCTAGTCCTCAAATATCAAGCCTGCTTCTATTTTCTAGAAGAGAAGGGAGATCAAAGATACTAAGTTATTAGAAGAATTATGGAATTTTTCATGCAATGGTATCCAACTATTAATGTAATTGGGAAGTTGAATTTTTGAAGAACTCATGTGAGAACTTATTTGACCTTGCGAGATGTGTAACAACCACAAATAGGAAACAATCATGTCCTTGTCATAGACACCCTTAATGAGGATAAGACCATCTTCACTACCCAATAGTGTGCCAATTTTGGAATAGTTGTAAACATGTATGAAATGGGCTACATCTGATTCAAAACCACACACAACATTGAGAAACTGGTGAGTCATTACCAGTCACTCCAAGAACTAGGTCAAGATCATCATTGCAAGACATTAGGAAAAGCAACAACAAGCCGAGAGTACTTAGAACTAACTCAAGCAACAACGCATGGTGGGTGGTCTAATGCACTAGAAAAAATGTGTGAAGAGCTCAAGAGAGAAAGGTAGTAGCATTTAGAAGTAGGAGGTCGAAGGAAGTCTAGAGGAGAGAAGAGAACTACAAGACCCTCATCATTTAGAGGGAGAAACAAAAGTTAAAATTTCAAAAGTAGCTCTAAGAGAAGGAGAATGCCTTTTAGGAGATGGCAAAAGACTAAAAGAGACACTATTAAGGGGAGAATTCCAAAAACAATTGTAAGAGAAGGAGAACTCCTTGCAATAATGGGTTGAGAAACTCAACAAAAAGGATGCAGCCATAAAGAAGGATCTACAAAAGCAATTGCAAGAAAGAGGTTATCCTACAGATACATGCCATAGAGATTCAGGAATTCTAATGTGCCGCCCGAGCTTTTCTTGGCGGTCATTCTTAGTAGCCCATCAAGAGATGTCCTAGGAAGCGTCGTCTGGGATTTTGATAAAACCCTTGCAGTTTGCTCACTAGGCTCGCTTGAGTCTACCTTGCAATGGAAGTTTTGGCTGCTCCCATGAGGATCGACTTGAGTTTTTCTCGTCAAATATATTATTAGCAACTAATCAGTATTAGTGGATTCTAAAGTGATGTGAGTCAAGCTTTCTGGTTTCTAATGGTCCATCATCATGTGCGATTTTTATTCCTTCTTAGGAAAGCTCTTGGCTTACGAAGACCACCCAACCATAGGTTTGGATCCATTGGGGGTCCATCCTCCTACTTCCCTCGAGAGAGTAGTTTTAGTAGTCTAATTACCTACTACTTTAGGTAACATATAAAAAAAACTTCTTTGAATTATCTCCTAATACAAATTTGTTACACGCCTTTAATTCATGACACAAAAATAGAGTAAAGCAATCCCTTCTTAATAGTTCCTTTCAGAAAAAAAATAACCTTTACAACGTTTTCTGTTCAAAGTATTATTCTTTCCAAGTTTTCATTCCCCAACTAGTATTGGAACTTCCAGGACACAGTCTGGAAATTGAAGGGTAGTTGGTAGTTTGTAAGAGCCTAAGGAATTTATGACCAGAGCCCCTTGGTATCTTTACCTCCTCTTGCCGACTAGAGTTTCCTGCGACAAGACCTTTCGCATCATGATTAGTCTATTCTCACTAACATGAAACAAAAGAGAAAAACCCCTTGGAGTACATTTTATTCATGCTGGCCTTGGGGAGGTCTAGTGCCATTAGGAACATTGCCTCAGTCTCGGTATTCTATGCTCACCGGAATATTGCCTCAATCGGCGATCTGTATATTCAGTCATCCATCTTTTAGCCTGATGCTTTTAGAAAAGATCAGTACCTAGCTTGCAATCATAAAGATATTTATTGTTGGGGGTAAAGGCGCCTTCGCTTAGCCACCCGTGTATTGCTCCACTGATAGTACCCGCCACTGCACTCTACAGGTGGTAGGCGCCCGTCACAGTCACTTATTCTTTATTCTTTTAGCGATAGTTTGAATAAAGGAAGGCCTGGCCACACATTGTGGTTGTTGGAGTTCCCACTTTGAGTTTCACTCTCTCTCTTACTCTTGCTCTCCATCATCCATAGCTCTCATTGCCAAGCTTCTTCCTCCTGGGTTCCACTTCCCTTTCAATTGGTATCAGAGCAAAGGCATTGGAGCTTGCCTGGCATTCTCTTCAGCCCGAATTTGAAGAGCTTCAACCCGAGCTTCAGTGGCAGCCATGGCACCTTTATTTGCAGGTATGTTTTGATCTCCCGTCTCCTCCCCGAGATTTCAAACTACCATTGGCACCTTCCAAGGTTGCATCGGAGCCCCCTCAACATTGCAAGTGCTCCAGAGCACTATTGAGGACCCCCCAGCCCCCAAAAATAGCCAGTGTAAAATGCGGCGCATTTTTAGGGGGCTGGGCTGATCTATTCCTGGCACTTCCCACTTCTTCCCTAGCTTTCTAGCACTCTTGGCAACCTTCCCGATCATTTTTGGACTCCATGGCATTAGTTCTTGGCTCATGATGATCGATTCGAGTGCTTCCCCCTTTAGCCATTGCTGTATACATAGTCCAGGACTGTCAAAGCAGGGCAACACTTGACATTTACTGTTTGATGCTTCTTGGCATTGCCCGTTTGATGCTTATTGATGCCCGGATGTTATGGGATGCTATGTCTATACTTTGGGACTGATTTGGAGCAGATTTAAGCATCGATTGAGCTTCATTTAACAATAAATATGCTGCTATAATACAGTGGGCTGAAGCTCATTTACTTGGTGTATGCATTGGTTCTTGGATCCGGGGTGCTTATTGGAGGATTGAATGATCATACCGATGTATTTGGAGATTGTCAAATGCTTCTTTTTGGTTCCGAAATGCTTTTGAGCTTGGAATAGGCTCCACCTTGGTCGTCATTCACTAGCATTTGGCTTCAGTTGGCATGCTTTGGACCGGTTTATGCCTATTGTCATTGCTTGACATTTAGGCTTCTTGCATTTATGCTTTGGTTAGATATGGATGCCACTTGGTTTGCCCATGCTTGACAGTTACTTGGAGCTTCGTCTTTAGATGTATTTGAGCTTTGGTTGTCAGTTACATGCTCTTTGAATGCTTTCAGGCTTATGATTTACGGGTCTGAGATAGCTTGGGATCTATGCTCTGGATGTACCCTACTGGGATTTGGCATGTCTGATGCTATGTACTCCATGTATTAGAGCGTTGCTTGCTCTATTTGCATCTGACTTTACTTCCAGTGGGAGCCTCTTGGTATATTCGAATATACACAGAGTCTTACTTACACTTGAGCTTGAGCTTGTGGGATAGTTACATGCATTTGCTCTCTTGAGAGCTTTATGTTTACAATTAGTCTATAGTGGGCTGATTTGATATGCCCATTGGAGCAGGCACCTATCTCTGTCACAGGTTTGTTAAATTTTTATGCATCTTGGATGGTTATGCATTGAGCTTCTTGCTCTATCAGTTGCGCTTGTGCTTGGTCTCTTCTCTTACCCCGAGACACATTACATGCATGACTTCTAGACCTATGAGATGTCTCTTGCCTAATATGTTATTGGTTTGACAGTTCTTGGTACCTTCTTGCCCCTTGACACTCACTGTTGGATATATCTTGCTACCTGGTAGTTGTAGTGACATATGTATCAGTGATTGCTTTATTTTGGGATAGTTTTACATACCGTTGTCATTTATTCCAACAAGCTGAAATCTGTAGATTTTGAGCACTTCTATGAGGGTAATGCTTACTATTTGATGTTATCTTGGTCATATTTGGTGGATAGGAGCTTCTCTTGGTGATATCCACTCTTTCAGCCAGTTTTAGCAGTGGTTTTATTGCATTTTTTGCTAATCACAACAACCTGCAATTTTGCTTTTTTGCATTGATTTGGGACAGTATGGCTGGTCATCTGAAAAACACAACTCTCTTTAACATTGCCAAGTTGGATGGTACCAACTATGGGTATTGGAAGTCCTAGATATGGCAGGTTTTGGTGCAAAAGTTGCAGATTAAACCCTTGTGCGTTTCAAGGGTGTTAAACTCGAGGACATGGATGATGATGTTTGGATGGAAGTTGATGAGTTATGCAAGTCTACCATTATATTGTCACTCTCAGAAGAGGTCCATCATAATGTTATTGAAGATGAGAATCAAAGTGCATGGGATTTATGGGAGAAGATTCAGGAGCTTTATGCGCAGCAAAGTCCTGCGTCACAGATGTATTGGCTGAAGTAGTTAATGGACCTTCGCATGAAGGAGGGGACATCCCTATCATCTCATTTCAGTCAGTTTCATACTATCATGAAGAATCTATTGTCACAGGGTATTGCGTTCAAAGACAACTTACACCCGTTGTTTCTGCTTGGCACCTTGCCTGAATCATGGGATGTCTTCTGTACTGCCATGTGCATGAACAAGCTTGATGGGCTAAAAATCAAAGATGTTGAGAGTGCTTTATTGGCCGAGGAAATCAACAGGAGAAACAATGATGATTCCCACTCTTCACATGCATTGACCGTTAGAGGCATGATAATGATCATAAGGGTAGGGACTCTCAGAAGTCCAAGTCCAAGTCACGTGGTCGCAGTAAGTCCCGTGGATGGAAGTCTGATCTTACCTGTCATTATTGTGAGAAAGTAGGACATATTAGGCCGCATTGCCATAAGATGCGTGATGATAAGGGCAAGGAAAAGGGAAAAGAGAAAGTGCAAGAAAAGTCTTCTGAGCGCAATATTGTACCTGCAAAGTCCAATGTCAAGATAGAAGAGGTTAATGTCATGCAGGCCACTAATTCAGATGAAGATTACATACTTGCAGCTTCTTCATGTGATGTCTTACAAGCTTCTGAGATACATTCTATGTATGCGCAGTGCTGGATTTTGGATTCGGGTGCGTCATTTCATGTGACACCTTGTACAGATTGGTTTCATACCTATCGTACCATCTCTAGTTCTATGTGTCTTGGTGATGATAGGTCTCTTGATATTGTGGGCATTGGAGATGTTAGGCTGTAGTTTCCTTCTAGCAGTTCTTTTGTTTTGCATAATGTATGCCATGTACCTACGTTGACTCGCAACCTTATGTCAGCTAGACAGCTTAATGATGTAGGGTATTTTGTGTCTTTTGGAGACTTTGCATGGAAGATTACTCGTGGTAGGCTTCTGCTTGCAAGAGGTGCCAAGTCTGGTAGCCTCTATCCCTTACTTGTATCTGGAGCTACCTTGGATCATGTTTTATCTGTGGGTTCTATCCCCCATGTATCCCTTAGAATAGTTTCCAAGTTTCATCTTTCTGCTAGAAATCAAGAAAATATATCAACAAGAGAAGATTTCACTATTTAAGAAAATGATATTTTATGTTGTAAATATAACTAGTTTTATTTACTTTGTCGTGTCCTACATCAACATGTGGCTCTGATGGCAACTGTAACGTGCCGCTCAAGCTTTCCTTGGCTGTACATTCTTAATAGCCCATCAAGAGATGTCCTAGGAAGTGCCATCCGGGATTTTGATAAAACCCTCGGAAGTTCGGAGTTTGCTAACTAGGCTCGCTTGAGTCTACCCTGCAGTGGAAGTTCTGGCTACTCTCACAAGGATCAACTTGAGTTTTTTTTTGTCAAATGTATTACTAGCGGGCTAATTAGTATTACCGAATTCTAAAGTGATGTGAGTCAGGATTTTTGGTTTCTAATGGTCCATCATGTGCGATTTTTATTCCTTCTTAGGAAGCTCTCAGCTTACCGATACCACCTAACCATAGGTAATTACCTACCACTTTAGGTTTATATAAAAATAACTTTTTTGAATTATCTCTTGATAGAAATTTATTACATGCCTTTAATTCACGACACAAAAATAGAGTAAAGCAATTCCTTCTTAATAGTTCCTTTCATTATTTAAAAAAAATAACCTTTATAATGTTTTTTGTTCAAAGTATTATTCTTTCCAAGTTTCTGTTCCTCAACTAGTATTCGAACTTCTAGGACACAATCTAGAAATCGAAGGGTAATTGGCAGTGCATAAGAGCCTAAGAAGTTTGTGACCAGAGTCCCCTAGTGTCCTTACCTCCTCCTGCTAACTGGAGTTCCCTAGGACAAGACCTTTCGCATCATGATTGGTCTATTCTCACAAATGCGAAACAAAAGAGAAAAACCCCTTGGAGTAGGTTTTATTCACGCTAGACTTGGAGAGGTCTAGCGCCATTAGGAATATTGCCTCAATTGGCGTTCTGTGCTCATTAGAATACTACATCAGTCTGTGATTTGTACTCAATCATCCATCTTTTAGCTTGATGATTTTAGAAAAGATCAATACCTAGCTTGCAATCACAAACATCTTTATTTTGAATGCATTATATTTGAACTTCTAACAAGTTTATTTTCAAGACAAATCTTTTCTTTCCAAAAATTAATAACATTGAGAAAATTTAGCATAAGTGACAAAATTTAGCGTAAGTAGCAATACTTGCTAACATTGAGACAAATTAGCATAACTGGCAGAATTAGCGTAAGTGGCAGTACCTTCCAAGAGTCTTCTTGGATTTCCCCTTCCTTGGTCTATTCTCAGTAACGCGAAACAAAAGAGAAAAACCCCTTCGAGTAGGTTTTATTCACACTACCCTTGGGGAGGTCTAGCGCCATTATGAACACTGCCTTAGTCAGCATTCTGTGCTCATTGGAATACTGCCTTAGTTGCCAATCTGTGTACTCAGTCATCCATCTTTTAGCCTGATGATTTTAGAAAAGATCAGTACCTAGCTTGCAATCACAAACATCTTTATTTCATATGCATTATACTTGAACTTCTAACAGGTTTATTTCCAAGACAAATCTTTTATTTTCAAAAATTAATAACAAGATTGCAAAAAGGAAAATTTGGCAAAGGAGCTTGGGGGTAATTAGATTGACAGAATTTTGATTGACGGGGGGGAGAGAGGGGAAAGTGATCACCAAGTATTTTGAGAAATCAAGAAGAGTCTTGATTCCATAGGGGAATAGAATAGAAGGGATGGAGGAATTAAATTCAAGAGCTCACAAAGTATCCTCCTTGTCTTCTTGACGAGAAATTCCATGCTCGCACTTCTCCTTCCCCACTCCCTCTTGCTCTATACTCCTGATGAGAAGGGCCTCTCCCCTCTTGCTCTTGGACTGCCCTCCTCAATGGCTCCCCATGCCTCATATTTATAGCTAAATTGAAGAGGAAGGGTTGTGGCTAAGAAGAAGAGCTCTTTATGGAGGGGATCTTGGCAAAATCAACAATCTAAAGCTTCCAAGATGCAATTTGATGCTGGCAATTTGATCTTTGAGGTCCAGAGAGACTGTCAGAGATGCCATGACTGATTTGCCTGGCTCTTGAATGATCTTGCTTTATCCCAAGCCTCTCGTCAAATTGAGAAGAGGGGGAGATTGTTGGAGTTAATTGATGAATCTCTAGAGCTGAATTCAAGTTTTTAGGTACAGAATCGGAGATGCCAAATTGGGGGGGATAGTGTGCCATTTTTTTCCATAGGAAAAAAGGGGTGGGTGGGGAGGGGGGTGCCGGGGCCAGATCGTCTTCATATTTCTCTCTTCCTTCTATTTTCTCAAGCTTTTTAAGCTTTGAGGCTTAAAGCTTTGTGATTTATCTCTACTTACCAAGTTTTAAATGTGTATAGTCAAATTCGACTTATGGCTCCTAGCTCTCATTCGCGCAGTCGCTTCTGAACATATGGCTATAGTCTTTGTTAATCCGGGAAACGGGTTATGATCCTTGGGTCTTTGTGCTCAAGATATTCTCTATTTAACAATTTTAGAGTTCTTCAAGTTCATTCTATGAGAAGTTGAAAGATTTTAAATTTAAGTCGGGATATCACAAGAATGTAAGGTGACACTGAAAAATTTTGGTAGAAATAGACAAGATAAGCAACCAAATGGCTGATATAAACTTCCAATTCACAACACTCCAAGTCGAGCTCTCTCAAGAGAAGGAAAAAGTATAGCTTTAGGAAAGAGAGCACAAACATCACTTCCAGGAGAAAGAACAATGGAAGGTCACCTATGAGGAATTACAAAGGAGAATGACCACCAAGCTAACCCAAGTAGCGAATTTAGTAGAAGGGAAAGTGCAAAGATTGCACGAATTGGCATTCATGAAGCTATCTATTGACATAGGAGTTGCTTTATTTGGGGAATTCTAAAGCAAGGTCAAATTGGATGATGATAATAGGTTCATGCTCACTAAGCAATAAGAGATTTACCTTGGAGAGTCAATTGACTAGCCAACTCAAGAAACCCCTGAGCAAAAGGAAGCATACAATGCCATGATTCAAGAGCTAAAGGAATAAACATAGAAATTAATGGATTTTCCCCTTTCAGCAGAGCTTTTAGTAGAAGAAGAGCAAGGAAATCAAGAGGAGGTGATATAAAAATTTCAGACATAGGAAGAATCCACCAGTGTAGTGATCTTTGACTTTAAGTTGGATGAAGGAAATAGATTAAAGGAACTCCTTAGCTCTTCTGCCTCTTTCTCGAATCTTCCCTCTCTCCCATCTTCAGCCCTCTTGGACTCTTTTTGGGCCTTCCTCAACTCAGTAAATACCTCACCATTGAAACCATGGGAAGCTTGGCCATGATAGTCAAAATGGAAATACCCCAAGGGTAATGTGATAGGCCTTTGTTTACTCTAGTGTTGGTGCAAAGATAGGCCCACTCCATTGCCCCTATCCTCATTGGCACAATAAGGAATGAAAGGAAGGAGAACATGGCAGATATAACTTTCTAAAGATTGAAAATGTCAAACCTATTGAGAAGAAATGACTCCACCTAGCCTCATTCCATTCTTTGTTCATTTTATGAGGCAATTTACGAAATGCCCAAATCCTTCCTTCATAACCACATGCTACTACCTTTGCCTCCTCATCACATTGCTTGGACAACCTACCACACCATATGAGTAGAGGCTACCGCCACTATTTTTTTATGTACATGTCGATATAGATGGAGTGGCAATGATATGGCTACACCTTAGGGTAGTCCTTCTTCCCCCTTAATGCTTGGAGCTTTTGCAGGATATTATGGACAACCAATTCACACTTTGCACCCACCCCTTCTTTCTAGAGTCATGCCTAGAACTATGCAACTCATTAAAAGTGTATATGCTTAATAGAGGATGCCTCTAGCATGCACTCAACCCAATCCTTAAGTAGTAGAAATGCCTGCCAAAATTATTCAAAAAAGGGGGAGAAAATGAAAATGAAAAGAAATAGAGAAGAAGCACAATGACACATGCATTGCACCTAGGGATCCATATCCTAGCCCAAGTCCCCCACACCACAATGTCAAGGCACATCAAGGGCAAGATAACTTGAGGATGCTCCATAGACCTATCACATTGGGCATAGGATTGTACCCAAACCTACACCAACTAGGTCCTCAAATGTGGGACAACATTCCAAGTGTACTTGGAACTCGACTTAATTCCTATTTGCATAGCATGTGCACCCCACACTGCACAAGACATGTAGAGTCACCCCTTAAATAGATGATGACTGCATGACAAGTATAGTAGGCACATCTAAAACCATAAAGATCGATGGTCAATATCTTCTACTTCCTACAACCTCTTGCACCTCTAGTGGCAATTATTCCCTTCTTCATCACCACCAATCCCACCTCTCTCTAGCATCGTCAAAGAACCCATTTTCTTTAAGATCTCTTCATTAATTGACCCAACCATCCCCACCATCTACATTGGTTTCTACGACATGAGTGCCATGTGCTGACACTCGACTATGGGGGGGGTAAAATGTTAACAATGTGAAGACACAAAGAAAGGAAGAGCTTAAAAAGGCCACAACTTTAATTAATTCTCAAATTTTATCATTATTTTGAAATATGTAAAGAGAATCGGGCTCCCCCTTATGCAATTTGTATTGATAGATGAGTTATACTTGAATTAAGGACATGTAAATCAATAGCTCTAGGTGATGCAAGGAGGAGTGACTGATCACTTGGACAAAAAGAGGGCTAGATTGCCCAAGGGGGATGGGGAAACCCCAATCCTAAAAATCTATATAAAAAAGATGAGAAAGAATAAAATAAGCTATTCTTCTGTATGCTAACTTTTGGCTCTTGCTTTCTTACTTGTGTCTCGTGTGAGAGAGAGTGAGGGAGAGAGGTTGAGATTGAGAGAAAGAGAGTGAGTGTGTATGAGAGATTGAGAGAAAGAGAGTGAGTGTGTATGAGGGATTAAGGATGAAGCCTCATCCTCTTCTCATGTACTCTCTCATGCCTTATCCATGCTCTCATCTTGCATGATGAAGGTCATCAAGAGTGTGGGAGCCTAAGGAGTGCACCTTGGATTATGGGATACATGAGAGTGTTCTTCTTCATGCATGGAGATTCACCTTGTGCATTTACTACAATTGAATGTGAATTTGAGTGTAAGAGACCATGTGAGAGGCAGTCACCAATTAAGTGGTCGACACTCTTGTAGGGGTGTGTCCAAAGATCCCAAATACATCGAGTGCATGTTGCCCAACATGCATCCACACTCAAGTAACATTTAGTGTATTCTGAAAATACCTAGAAACAATGCTTGCTATTGCAAAATTTTGGCAAAATTGTATACAATTGTCACATTGTTACCAACTTTTTACATTAATTTAATGCAGATGCGGTGCTCGTTGTTGCTATTTTTGGAGGTCGTGTCTCTGCAATCTGGCTAGGAGATGTCGATACAAGGAAGTTCTTGTATGAGAGAAAGGTAGTGCTATAGATGAAATCTGATAGATTTCCTTGGTCAATACACAATGGAAAAGTAACTATTTTGTAACCCCATTCTTCTAGCTCCATGGGAATTAAGATAAAGGTTTTCCACCACTCTCCAACATAGCCATAGTTATTAAACTCTCAAATTTGTCATTTTGGGTATGCCCACAACTACATTACAAAAACCTGATCTTATATTTTCAACAAAGAGCATCAAACAAAAGCATATTTACCCCAAAATCATTGAGCTAGTCTTAAAATACACTACAAGTCCAATAAGGTCTTCATTATCAATGCAATATGTATTAGAGGGCCTATGTGTTTCTAGCATGACGATGATGAGTGTACTAATGTTAGCACCAACATATGCATGAGTGAGTGATAACATTATGTCCAATTCTTTATGATGCTCAACCTCCACTTAATCTTCTTGTTGCACCAACTTACCCACCTTCTCAAGGAGAGATTGCTTAGGCTTCAAGTATGCAGGGGGTTTGGGATCTTTAGGGTAGAGTTTGTATCCTGCTATAAGGCAAAAGCATTATAGGCTTGTTCCTCAGCTAAAGTGACAAGCTCAGTCGCAAGCAAAGGTTGTGAGTATGAGGATTCCATATCTAAATTGGAAGTAGTAACTTCTGATTCAATGGATTAGTCAAGCTTGATAGTCAAAGATGACTGCAAACATAGATCCTTGAATCGATTAGAAGTAGTCTTGGACTTGGAAATTTCAGATTTGTTTTTGATAACATTCTAAAAGAGAGTTCGTCAATCCTTAGACATTTTATGAGCTATTCCTTGTGGATTATTTTTTGTGATTGAGCAACTACACTAGGATGCTACTATTGGATTTTTGCTTTGGGCTTAGGTGACAAACGTTTTTGTGTTTGAGAGACTTTGACCAAGAGGATGGACTAGCAGCTTCCTAGGATTGTTTCTTTTGGCAACACTTGAGGTCTCCATCATCTCCTTTTTTAGACTTTCTGCTTTCTGCTTCAACATGAGTAGCATCACTAGGAAGTGACTCCATTGTTTACTTGTTGATAACTTCTCAGACACCATATATGTTTATGATGGAGTGGAAACTGCATCAAGTTATTGTACTTCAATCATTGTAGGCTCAAGTGTCTTCTCTTGAGAGAGAAGAATTAGATTTTCCAAAAGAAGCTTCTCAATCTTGATTGTGTTTGGTTTTGTCTCCTCAATATTCTTTTGCTTCACCTAGATCTACATTTTGATCTTTTTATATTTCACTTTAATTTTCATAGAACTAGAAATGTGGTCAACGAAGGTGATTGTGCATGTGGTTTTGCAAAATAGATCCAATGATTTCCTACAAAAAAACCTTGAGAACGCAACAACACTTTGGGAACCCATCATTCTTTTTGGTAGCTCCCCACCAATGCTTCCAATTATATGCCCTAGGTCTCATCTTCCTTCAAGATGAAGGTTTTTTTTCAAATAGCTTGAGAAGCTATTGTGCTATTCCTCATGGCTTGGGTCTTCTCTTTAACTCTAGGAGGATTCCTACTGAGCGGTTTCCTCTTGTCCTCTTATGCCTTGAGAAGTTTCTTGAAAACTCTTTGGCCATCCTCTCACTAGGGTTCTTATCTAAATCTAAGGCAAGTCACTTGCCCTTGCCTTGAGTAGAGGCTATGTTACCTTTACTAAAAGCAATGATCAACATGATGTTTATGAAGCTCAAGTGTATTTGATGTGCTACATAGTCCACTTTACATTGAGTTGCACACTTGAAAGTTCTTCCAAGCAGGACTTTCTTGCCTATATTCTCTTGAGTTGGAAGCACATGGAAAATTATGGGCATGCTTTCAGTCTCTATAGTCAGGAGAAGTTTGCATCCTCCAAGAGGGAATATGATGAATCTCTATATGTCTTGATAGTTGCATTTATTGGAATGAGATCAGGCTGACTAATCTCAGTCCACACATCATAATTCAAGATGTTA
Source organism: Lygodium microphyllum (assembly GCF_053477565.2). Taxonomy (NCBI): domain Eukaryota; kingdom Viridiplantae; phylum Streptophyta; class Polypodiopsida; order Schizaeales; family Lygodiaceae; genus Lygodium; species Lygodium microphyllum. Next base: position 73,404,595 of record NC_141153.1, read on the forward strand.
TGATCCAAACCTTCGTCAATGAGAGCATCAATGACAAGCCCTCACTTGGTAATTAGTTTGACCCTAAGATATGCAAGAGGTATTAGCTCTTCATCTTTTGAATCTGTGATTGTGGCTTTCAATTTTTTGGTGTTAGGATGTGTAGACCTAGTTAGGGTATTGTGGAATGTCTTGCATGTTTTGGGCAATCATGACACATGTGAGTGATGTTGCACTCAATGCATCTAAAGTTAACATTTGTGGATGTACCTATCTTTGTTCAGTCTACTAGCTATGGTTGTGGCCTTTTGCTTCTAGCTCTATCATCTTATCAATGGATAGTTGGATGGGAGTGTATGCTATTAGTTGACTCATCAAGTTTTAAAACTTTTAGACTTCTCAATCTAGTTCACTAGTACACATGTCAACAAAGTATCAGACTCTCAATAGCCACATAAAACTTGTGACTCTTCTCGCTATGACCAATTCCTATGTAGACTTGTGTATGTGTGCCTCTTCTCTTTGTATCGCAAGGCTTATCAATTCCTCTTTGATCTCTTAACTTTGTTTCTTGGGATGCCTATCCTTCAAATTTGTCTCTCTTTGGTAAAGCTTCCTTGTAATATTGTATTAAGTGTAAGTGTTTTTGAACTTTCATGATATACCAATGTTTGGGACACAATCTTCTTTGGATCTTGCTTATAATACGTGTGGATCCTTTGTCTTATGATCAAATTGTCCTTATGAGCTTGGATGTGGCTATTTAGGGCCTTGTGACAAAGCTATTGGCTTTAAGATAGTCAACAAGAAACAAAGTATGTTTTGTGATGCCCCCTCAAGGTCAAGCAGCCATGCCAAAAGGCAAACCGCTTTGCAAGTTTTGGTAAATGAAGCAATTGAACCTCGCTCAACTTTGGCACTAAGAAAACAAGGAAGAGTCAATTGGCTCTAAGCTTAGAATTCTCAATGCAGCAATTTTAGTATTAGGCTTTGTTGATGTTGAAATTGTGGGCTTTATGGTAGTTGGCTACTCCTCTCAATTCCTTCACTCTTGCTACACTACTTGAATGGGGCTTGAATGATTTGAATTTGACTTAGTCATGGCAACTTGGTCAACAACTTCTTACTTGTTGGGCCCTTGCAATAATTGGAATTGAACACTTAATGGCAACTTGGTTTCTCCCCTTGACTTGCAGTGTGTCCTATATCTAGAAATGGAAGTGATTATTGTGGTTGTGCACTATGATCCTAAATGACCTTAGATGATGTTAGCCTAGTGTGTATTACCTAGGTACTATGTGTGCCAAGTCCTTGTGATGTGACAAAGTGTTTCTTGGTTTATTGTAATATTTCCACAACGAAATATTAACGACTTTAGATCCCGCGCAAAAGCAGTTCGGAGAATTCTCCCGCAACAAAAAAAGAACCTTGGCCTAAGTGCTTCATCCTCACGCATTATCAATACCATTCCCGCGTGGTGCATATGAAACCGTGGCTTGAAACCGCAAGCCACCGTAGGAACTTCCCTTCAAGGGAGAAAAGGGATAATGATTTAATTTGCAAATTTTTTTATAACTCCCTTTCCTTCACCCGTTGCATGGTGTGGAGAGAGAGAGAGGGAGTAGGTGCTATGGAGGGGCATGGGAGGAGGGAACATGCAAATTGCCACTTGTGTGGCCACCCCCCCCCCCCTTCACCCCATATAAACCCCCTCCCAAGCTTGGGAGGGGCATCGTGGTTGCTGCCCGTCGCCACCAGTCTGTTGCCACCGTCGTTCTAGTCACCAACGTCATATGCTTTTGTGTCTAAAACACAAAATAGTATTGCTACTCCTTAGACTAAGTCTGGCATGTTCTAATTACAAGTCTAAATTTCTAGAAGTTGAGTAGTCATCCTGCTACAACACTCTTCCTTGGGACTGATTTGCCAAGCCAGGGTAGTAATGAATTTCCAAGAAAGCAATTGACCAACCAAGTAGGGCGACAGGGTTGCCCAAGATTTATTGTCTATAATTTAAGAAAACCTAAGGTAGAGATAATTTGGGTCAACAGGGTATAAACCCTAACCCAAGGAAAAAAGGGTAAACAAGCAATTCAACTTACGAAACCCTTGGGATCTTGCCAAGTCGTGATTGATCCAGGATCGAATGTTGGAAGCATTTGGGGAGAAGGAATCACACCTTAGCAATTGGTCATACGAACGACCACTGGAATGCTCGTGATTGTACACTTAGGTGCAACGTTTGTACTTCTTTGCTCAAGGAACTAATTCAGGAAAAACATCTAATGCTTTAGGTTAAAAGCCTAGAGGAAGAGGCATTATCAGTTACCTCCGACTATCTGCCTGACCCTATCCAAGGGGGTTGTTAGCCGCGCCGGGTACATGGACCGAACCCACCGCAAGAGGTCTCTCCGTGGGTGCTACGTGGAGCAGGAGGACGCTTGGGTGCCAAGGGAGGATCTAGCTGTAAATTCCTTGCCTCCGGATCCTACACAAGAGGTCGACGTGACTCGAGATGGGATCTCAAGGCCCGCATACTAGTCAACGGGCGGAACTTAGAATAGCGATCCCTGAGGATTGCTAGGATAGCCTTCGGACAGGTTTATTTGATGTATTCCAAAGACTGATAAATAAAGATCAAATGTTGAAAAAGGAACTTGCTTGACATTGTTTTTCTGTGTCAGTGCTTAAGTTACGTGAAGGAACCAGCGATTAATTTGGTTAATTAAGGAAGCTATTTTTGCTTGTCAAACTAAATGTAGTAGGTAATTAGATAACTAAAGAAACCCGAGGAAAGTACGGTAGACGTGACTCTGGGTCCGTCCTACGGAAGGGTGGCCCCGGTTGGCCGGGAACTTTTCTCAAAGGAATTGACAGCGAGGTAACAATGACCTAGAAACTATAGAGCTAGAGTCCAGATTTATGCTGTTTTAGGGGAACAGAATGGGACTATGCCTTATGGGTAGAGAGGTCGTGCTTCGCATCCCTTTCATTTCCCATTCTCCTTGAACCAAGTGCAGTATAAATCCGCTTCGACCCTGATGTTTCTGCGCAAAGTAGTTCATTTGGGTCTCGACGCTAGCTACCTCCTAGGAACTTGACTATTAGGAAAACCCTGATTCAGGTCGATCCTAAGTGGGAACGGCCAGGTGCTTCCACTTCATGGCAGACTCAGGGAGACCTAGATCGCAAACCCCGTGACATTCCTTGTGAGTGCCTGGTGGCACTTTCTAGACTCTCTTCCCGATGGGCTGCTAAGACGTGTCCTACAAGTGGAGAGGGGGACACATTACATTTATTTTATCTCGATTCTACAATCTTCTTATTGAGGTCTTAAGGCATTATGGTGTTTCTTTCAATACTTGATTTCAAAACATAAAAGTCCTAAAGCCACTTTTCTTTACTTTGATTCTAAAATATACAAGAGTGAGTTGTGCAAAAAGTAAAATTTATTCCTTCCCAAAACCAAGGTGCTTTTGCAAAATGAGACTCACAAGGATCTTAGTCTTTTAGTGATAAATGTGCATGTGAGAGTGAAATGTGAGTGAAAATGTGTATTATGAAGGGAACTAGATGTGAAGGAACATTGATGCAAATCACCTAAGATGCTAATTAGTTTAAATGTGAAGGAATTGTATTGCCTATGTGTGAATGACCTAATGCAAATGATCTTAGGTGCAAATGAAATAGATGCAAAGAAACTAAGATGTGAATGACCTAAGGTGTGAATGAACTCTGTGAGCTAGGTGCAAAGGAACTAAGATACAAATGAACTTTGATGCGAATGATCTTAGGTGCATAGGATCTTTATTACCTAGGTGTGAAGGAACTAGGTGCAAAGGAACAAATATACAAAATGAACTTTGTGACCTAAGTGTGAATGAACTTGATGAAGATGTGAAGGAAATAGAGACAAATAAGCTAGGTGGAAATGATATTTGTGACCTTCATGCCAATGATCTTTCTATGAAAGAACTATGTGCAAGTGTGAAGTTCTAGTGTAAGACTAAAGTCCCTTGGTAGTGCAAGAGTGAACTTAACTTTTCTAGTACAAGAGTCAACTTTCACTATACAAATAAATTCCTAATGCAATAGTGAACTTAACTTTTCTAGTGCAAAAAGATCTCTTAGTGCAAGTTGAACTTAACCTAGTACAAGAGTGAATTCTCAGTGCAAGAGTGAACATAATATGTAGGAATAAATTCCTAGTGCAAGAGTGAATTATTAGCACAAGAGTGAACTCTGAGGATGATCTTTTAGTGCAAGTGAACATACTATGCATGAATAAATTCCTAGTGCAAGAGTTAACTACACGTATGGGTGTGTGTATGTAATGAGCATTGGGAATGGTGGTGTGTGGGAGTGAAGTAGTACAAGTAGCATGGGGTATAGTGTGGTATAGGTGTTTTTATGGGTGGAATCTGTGTGATGTAGAGGATGTGGTAACTATGTGAAATTCAAGCATGTTTGGTGGTGTTTAGTGTGTTTTAAAGTGCATATATGTGGTTTGGGGAGTATGAGTTTAGTGTAAGAGGTGAGTATGTGGTGTAGAGGGTTTGGGTGTGCAAATGGGGTGTGTGAGTGTTGTGTTTGTGTGGTAGAGTGTGTAAGTGTGTGTGTTGACCCCAGTGTAAAGAAAGCAAAAAGAGACTAAAGAAATAGGAGGAAAAGAGGCCAAAAATACAATGTCAACCTTAAAAGTTCGGGCAAGCACAAAGAGGAAAGGCACATTTTAAATATAAAAGCACACTCTAAATCCTTGTAAAAGAGCACCACACTCCCTGCTGTGCAATTTGTAAATGTAGACAGGCATGGGTGAAGGCACAATGCAAATAGAAAGGGAATAGGAAAAGAGAACCAAGGATAAAATGGTCAAGCATATAAAAAAGGGATGGGTGCCCAAAGGGGATTAGGGTTAGGGTTTTGCATAAAAGGCAAAAAGCAAATGAAGAAGCTCATCCTTGTGTGTGGCCAAAACTAGCTCTTAACAGCAGGCCCAAAACAAAGAAAAAACAGGGAAAAGAGAGCTTCAGGGCATTAAGACAACAAAGAGAGAGAATAGGGAAGTAACAGGGCGAGAGAGAAAGGGTTTAAGAAGCCAAGAGGGTAGGGGGAGAGCTCATTTGTCATTTCTAAGTTAAGGGAGAGAGCTTCACACACACACACAAACACACACACACACACACACACACACACACACACACACACACAGAGCTACAGGGATGGAAACAATTTTGTGCTTGGCAATCTTCATCACCGCGTCTTTGAGCCTCGCAAGTAAGCTCTGAGTGTGCCACTATGTTGGATAATTGCTCCCAGGATCTTAGATGGAAGATTGATCTAGGCACCATGGAAGGAAGAGGAGCTAGGGTGGATGAGAGGGAGTAGGATTGCCCACAGCTTATGCACTTAATTCTAGTAGGATGGGAGGAGCAATAAATGTTAAAGTCGTGGGTTAGGGGACTCTTATAATATACTATTGGGAAGGACATGGTTTGGGCTATCTAAGTTAAAGTGAGATTGGAGAGCAAACACTGTTACTATCTCTCATGGAGGTAAAGAGGTAAATCTCTTTATGGCTAAACAAGTCATTTTGAAACCCAAATTTTGGCCATTAGTAGATCAAACTATAAATATGGTGCTTGAAATAGAAGATGATGAAGAGAAGTCATTTTTGCAAGCTAATCCTACTGTTATTCTAGTATTTGAAGTGGATGTGTAATATATCTTAGCAAAATACAATGTATAACCCCACAACTCCATAGCGAGAGACCACAATCTCGCTATAAGATACCACAATCCCACTACAAGAAATTGCAACTCTGCTAGGAAATCACAAACTTGCTATAGGAAACTATAAAACTACTGCAAGCAAGTGGTGACCTAATGTCGAAAAATAGTGGTTTGGAGCAAGGTAACTAGTAACTCAATGCAAGAAAGTGAAGATAGTGATGGAGTTCAAAAAGTGCAAGATAAGCAACAAATAGAGATTGAAGAGGGTCTAGAGAAAGCTAGTCAATAGAGATTGAAGAGGGTCTAGAGAAAGCTAGTCAATAGGCAATAATTGATGCAAAATTGAAATTTGAGCACACCATGAGCAAATCGGCAAGGGTTCTATAAGATGATGTATATGAAGTTAATTTGGATATTGCAATAGGTACTAAGCCAATTAAGATGAGTATCATTGTAGAGAATGACTTCAAGCAATAGTTACTACAGCTATGTAAGGAGTTTCAAGATATATTTACATGGGAGTACATAAGCATGAAAGGTTTTGATCTACAAGTATATCAACATGGAATCAACCTAAAAGCAAATGCCAAGCATATCATGGAGAAAAGGTACCATATGCCCAGCAAGTTAAGGAGAAAATTGATAAGTTGCTTAGAGTGGGTTTTATCAAACTAGTGAATGAAGTAATGTGGTTATCACCAATAATGTTTGTTCTAAAGAAGAATGGAAAAATATGGGTTTGTGTCGATTATAGGAAGTTAAACGTGGCTACCATGACTCACCCGTTTTCTCTCCCATTTAGATATTCATTGCTAAATGATGTTGTAGGTCATGAAATTTATAGTTTCTTGGATGGTTTAATGAATGCTCATTGACCCTAGAAAGATTCAATCAATCCAAAAGGCTATATTTTCTACAATAGTGTAGGAGGTTATACGGTTTGTGGGTAAAGTCAAGTGTTGTAGTAGGTATCTTAGATACTTATCATATATTTGTACTCCTCTTACCTCATTACTAAGAAAGGTGTTCAATTTATATGGAAATATTATCAAAATAAATCATTTAATGTATAAAGATGATGTTGTTGTAGCTCCAATCATGCAACCCTCGTAATGGGATCTTTCATTTCATATTTCTATTGATGCTTCAAACATTGCATCGATGCAGTCTTAATATAGGAGAAGGATGGTTTAGACCTATCTATTATGCTACTCAAAGACTGATATTTGTAGAAAAGAATTATACAATAATAGAGAGAGAAGCTTTGGGTATGATATTTGCATTGCAAAAGTTATGTTAATATTTGTTGGGAAATCCAATGGTATTTCATGTTGACCATCAAGCTTTATTATATTTGATTAACAAACCATAGTTGAAGAGGAGGTTAGCCCAATGGATGCTTCTAATACATGAATTTGATTATTAGATTGTGCATAAACCCAAAAAGGAACAAGCTATTGCAATTTTCTTAAGTAGACTTGACTCCATCAATCCTACACCGAGAGTAAATCATCAACTTCTCGATTATGAATTGTTTGGAGTACATGTATACCACTTTGACTCTTATTATGACCAAATGCTTAATTTTTTACTTGATGGGGTGATGCCAACATATTTATCAAGGGATCAAAGGAGAATATTAGCATTGCAAAGTAGACATTTTTAGGTTATTATGGGAGTTATCTATAGGATAGACATTGATCAAGTGCTTAGAAGGTGTACTCGTGGATGAATAGCCTATTGTTTTGCATGAAGCTCATGCTGGTTTGACAAGAGGACACTTTTCTAGTGAGATTATGGGCAAAAGCTTCCTTAAGTAGGTTTATGTGGCCCCTATGGTGCTTAAGGATGTCCATCAATATGCAAAGAATGTATCGTCTACCTGAAAAAGGGTCAACCACAATCTAGGGATAGAATGCAAGATCATCTAGTTCTACCCCTAGAACCATTCCCAGAATGGGGTATAGATTTTTTTCGAAGCAAGAGTCAGTACGTATTGGTGTGTACCGACTATTGTACCAAATGGGTTAAAGCAAAGGCTTTAAAGGACAACAAAGTGGCAAGCATTTCTCAGCTTCTTTATTCTAACATTATGGCAAGATTTGGTCATCCAATTAAGCTAGTCAATGATAGAGGTAAGCATTTTTTGAATGAGGTTAAGGGATCTTACTTGAAGAAATATGATCCTTCATAAGAAGTCTACATCTTATCATCCTCAAGCTATGGGGAAGCTAAAATCTCAAACAAAATCTTGTTGCATGTTTTGAAAAATATTATGGGTGATAATTGCAAGGATTGGGATACCAAGTTAGATTCAACTTTATGGCCTTTTAGGACAACTTACAAAGTTGCTACAAGTTTGACTCCATTGAAGTTGGTGTACAGATTGAAAGTAGTAGTACCTATGAAGTTTATACTAGTTTGAGAATTATTGTTACTCATAGGTTACCCCTATTGAAGAGTCAATCCATGGCAAGTTATAGTAGCTGATGCAATTGGAAGAGGACAAAATTACGGCTTATTACCTATCAGTAGTAGTACATTCATGAAAGCAAGCATGGGTCAACCACTACAAATGGGAATATTTTGTGCATGTGAGGTCAAGTATTTATGGAATTTTAAGGACTTGTAGTCATCACTGGAGTGAGAAGAGAGTTTTTTTCTGACTTTACTCATTGTTTGATGGGAAGTGCAGTCAAAGAGAAAAAGGGGATGGCAAGTAGAGCATCATGAATCAAGTTCCCATTATCAATGTGTTCTTCCTTTGAATCAAGTGCTCTCACCTATTGAATTTTAGCCACCTTCTTTGTCCTTCACTATGGCAAGAACTAGGGTGCACAAAGCTCAAAATTTGCTAGTTAAGAGGCCACAATCATTCATGATGATGATGAGGATGACCTTGAGTGGTCTAACCATCCACCAAAGACTCCTAGCAAAGTGGTATTGATAATAGTGAATGTAAAGAGACTATGGGAGAAGTGGTTATAGATGATGATTAGATTATTTAAAAAAATTATTTAATGATAAAGTGGAATGCTAGTAGAGGGGGGGATTCACTTGTGCCTCTTCTCCATTGGTGGACATTGAAGATCTCTCTCTCTCTCTCTCTCTCTCTCTCTCTCTCTCTCTCTCTCTCTCTCTCTCAGAGTGTCAATTTTGGGCAAAAAAGAAACACCCCTAAAACCAATGGTGGATATAATTGGCCTCATTGGAGTAGCCACTATTATGCAGTTCTACAAGGTGATGTGAGAACAAAAGAAACATGCATGTTGGCAAGTGTGTACTAGACATAATGAGAATATCACCATTTTTAAGGAAAAGCTTGCAACTCCTCATAATGACAAGGGGATCGAGAGGCTCACAATTGCAGCAAACATCAAGATTAGAGCATTAGAAGCATTGGTTATAAATCTTTGATTGGCAATGTCGTTAATGATCATTTTCTCATTTTGTGAAAAATCATGGATCCCTTCATTGTATGGATTTCTTACTTGTGTAATATAATTGACTAGATAGACTTTTTAACATAAATCAATAGGACATGCCTTAGTCTTTTACATTCATATATGGATCAGCCTATGTAAATGTGTCTTACAATACAATGTCATGGGACTGATTACTATATGTTAGGGCATTGATTCTGGTATTCAATGAGTTACTTTTCTTGAAGTCAGTTGTGTGATTCTAGAATATAAATAGGAAGGTAGTGCCATGCTTTTATGGTTGCCGCATGTTGTTTTTAATGATTGTGTCATGATCTTTATGTGTTTGAGTCTCTTATTTGCATTATGGAATCACTAAAACTCTCAATTATGGTGATTGAAGTCTACACAGATAGTATATTTGTGTTCATGTTCTCTATTTTTAAGGAAATGATGTGTTGTCATATTCTTTGTTTTCTCGTTATTTATGCCTCAAACACTTTGGCGATCTTGCTGGTTTCAAGGAAGTCATTTTCTTGATTAAGGTGAAAACCTGGAATAAACACTTATTTGATTAGGCAATAGGCATGCTGATGGCATTGAGATTTGATAGGGTGCCTTCTATGGGCAGTATTTATGTTAGACAATTATTCCTATATCTCCAATCCTATCCTTACCAAGAGCAGGTCCAAGGAAATCAAGGAGGCTTTAGCAAGTCAGCAACAACATGATGCAGGGTTGGATGATAGGAGAGGTTCAGAAGGCTTGGACAGGTTGGATGAGGAGCAGTTTATTGATGCTGGGTAGATTTCTTTAGATGGGGGTACCTCTACAGGTACCTCAATAGCCTATCACTCTCCTGCCACTTCAACAGACTCTTCAAATTTATCTGATGATGAGGATATATTACCTCTTAAACAGCAGGATACCCCTTCTAGGCAAGCATTTGAGAGGCTACAACATGTAGTGCTGGGAAGAACATTTTTGTTAAGAGGGGTTAGAATTTCATTTCAGAGGGTTTTGAATTTTGATCCATTACCACCTCAAAGGAAACCTAAGAAGAAAATCATAATGAAAGAGAATCAGTTAGTTAATCCAAAGGTTTGAGCATCCAAATTTCAAGCAAGAAGAAAGAAGACCTAGATTGCCATGTGGCACAATTCGAGACAAGATGGATAGCTAGTGGCTTTAATCAAATGTATGGGGACCAGGTCAAAAAGTAACAGTTTGATGCCACCTTTCAGGAAAAGGCTATGGACTGGTTTGCCAGTTATGGTATGGCAGCCTTTAATGCATATGATGCTCTAAAAATATCGTTTTTGGGCAGGTTCCATAAGGATAAAACTCTGGGAGATATTTTAAGGAAGATCAAAAAGATCAAACAAAAGACTATGTTGGTGGAGGACTATGCCCAAATATTCATGAACCTATTGAATAGGCTGGATGCTGATGATACACCTTTAGTGGAAATGCAGATCACCTATTTTATGAAGGGTTTGAGAGGTAGTATTCGAAATCCCATTGCCAATGTGGAGATGGGTTAGAATATGATACATTGGACACATTGATTAGGGCAGCCATGAGAGTGGAGAAAAGACTTGGTACCTCTAGATCTAAGAATAGTAAAGATGAGGATTCTTCAGACTCAGATTCTGATACAAATCATCTAAATCTGAGCTATAATCACTATCCTCAGCATTACTATCTATGTCTGAATCTGATTTTGAATGATTCAAGTGGTTCTGATGAGGATAGCTCTAGCAGGAGGAGACATAAGAAGAAGAAGAAGAAATCAGGATCAACCAAGACCAAAAAGAAGAAAGCAAAGGACAAAGATAGGAAGAAGTTAGAGGACACCAAGTTGGATAAAATGATAAAACAAAGTTAAAATATTTGGGTATTTCTAAAAGTAAGAAGAAGGAAAAGCATTGTGAAATATGTCAGAGAAAGGGCCAAGAAACTAGGACTTGCTAGTGTAATCTTAATGTCAGGATGGCACAGCAAATGCTAGTGATGCAAGCTAGGTCAAGATCTATTCAACCAATTGCAATAAATCGGATTATTCCTGACACCATACCACGGAGACCCTTTGGAGGACCTAGAAGAATGCAAGCAAGAGAGCCTTGGGGAAAATTTGAAGCACATCAGCAAACTACCCAAACAGGAGCATGCCACTATTGTGGAGGTCAAGGACACTTTGTTGGACCAAACTGTGAACTTTGGGCAAGACATAGGACTCAGATAGGAATGCAAGTAGTAAGGTCCCGCAATGACAGAAGACCTACAGGAGCATCTCATCAACAACTTCCACCTGCCCTAGTTGCAGCAATCTTTATAGAGTTACCTGATCAAGATGAGAAAAGGCAATCTCTTGATGGTGTAGGAATTGTTGGCTGTAGAAAAATTCAGCAAGAGAAGGTTCAACAGGAGACCAAGGAGGTGTCAGGTAATATTAATGCTACAAGTATGCATATTCATTGTGATTGTTCTAATTGTATTGAAGTGGTGGAATGTCAAGAGGAACCAATGGTTTTAGCAGTAACTAGGAGCCAAGCTTGTATGAAGCTTGATTGGAAGGAACAAGAGAAGACAAGGAAAAAGGTAACAAAACAAGTTAGAAAAATGCAAAAAATGGCTGAAGAATTTGAATCTAATCAAGTTGATGATGTAGGGGATTCATGTCTGCAAAAAACTAAACTGCATAAGCAGTTTCCTGAATATCAGGAGTATATTCCTAAATAGTGGAATCAATCTCCTGATGATCAGGAGCACGTTCTTGATAGCATAAATGCTCGAAAATTATAGCAAGGAGGCTTTGAGGAGCTATTTCAAGCTTTAGCAAAGTGTTGTTTGCATTTGACCTTGGAGCAAATTTTGGATCTAATACCAGGATTTAGGGAGAAATTACTACTAAAGATCAGGTAGAAGCAATAAGAAGTTCTTGAAAGTATAACAATTCAAGATCAGGTGATTCATGAGCGTCATGCAGTTATACCAACTCAATAGGAAATTGTCGATTATCAAGTATCCACCATTCAAGTTGAGTATGCAAAAAGAAAATATTATGATGTCTTATTGGATGGAGGTTCGGGATTTAATATACTTCCTGAACATACATATTTGGCAACTAAGCAAGAAGAGGTTTTCCCAACTCCATTTCATGTCCGGATGGTAGACCAAAGGAGGTTATAGCCTTTGGGTATTCTTAGAAATCAACAAATTCGAGTAGCTGGCCTGAAGTTTAGGGTTAGTTTTGTGGTTTTGAGAATGTCAGAAGTTGGAGACTCTTATACAATGTTGTTAAGAAGACCATGGTTCAGATTGGCTAAACTTAAGCAAGATTGGGGAAATGACTATGTGTGCATCCCAAGAGGACTTAAGGAAATCAGGTTATCCACAGTAAATAAGGTTGTTTTGAAAAGTTCAGCTAGACCTATAGTAGCTCAAACTATTGATTTCACACACGAGGTAGAAGACGATGAGGAGGAGTTATTTCTTCAAGCAAATCCTTCTGTGGTATTATACAAGAGTATCAAGAGCATCCCAATATGGCTGGAAATGTTACCCAGCAACAGCAAACTGTTCAAACTGTAGTACAAGATCAGTTAGGGCAGAATTTGGAAGCTTTTCCTGAGGATCAGGAGTAGTTTGTATTTAGGACATGTCTAGGAATGAGCAGAATAAATTAATTTAGGATCAAAGTATAGCTTATCTTGAAGTTTCTCAGCAAGAAATACCTGAAAAATAGCAACTTGATATGGATAGTTTTATGGGCAGTTATGGTGCATTGGATGAAGAAGGGCAGAAAGCTATTGTTCAGGCTGAACTAAGATATGAGCATACAATGAGAAGATCAGCAAGAGTGGTTGAAGATGAGGTTCAGGAGGTTAACCTGAATATAGAAGGGGAGCCTAAACCCATCAAGGTGAGTATTTTTGTGAAAGACAATTTCAAGCAAGATTTAATACAGTTGTGTAGAGAGTTTCAATACATTTTTGCTTGGGATTATACAGATATGAAGGGATTTAATCCAGTTGTGTGTCAGCACATAATAAATTTAAAGAAAGATGCTAAGCCTATTTTTTAAAAGAGGTATAGAATGAATCCTAACTATGCCAAACAGGTCAAGGAAGAAATTGACAAGCTTTTGAGAGTTGGGTTTATCAAACCGGTTAATGAGGTTACTTGGTTATCTCTTATTGTTGTAGTGCCAAAGAAGAATGGGAAGATCAGAGTTTGTGTGGATTACAAGAAATTGAATGCAGCTACTATCACTAATCCCTTTCCCATTCCTTTTACTGATTCTCTTTTGGATGCTATAGCAGGTCATGAGATGTGCAGTTTCTTGGATGGTTTTTCATGATACAATTAGATCAGGATGCATCCAGAAGATATGGATAAGACAGCTTTCATTACAGAGTGGGGAGCTTATGTTAGCACAGGTATGAACTTTGGGTTGAAGAATGGACCGCATGAGTTTCAAGGAGCTACTCACAAAACATTTGAACCGTATTTAACAACTTTTATGAGGGTATTCATTGATGATTTTTGTGTTTTTGGTGGCAAAAGGGAACATTTAAACCACTCAGATTATGCTTTCAGAGATGCATAATGTTTGGTATGTCATTAAATCCTTTCAAGTCGATGTTTGTAGCCAAAAGAGGTGTGTTGTTGGGTCATATCTTGTCTAAAGAGGGTACGAGTATAGACCCTAAGAAGATTGTAGTTGTGTAGAAAGCTAAGGCTCCAAGTAATGTGGAAGAGATCATGAGGTTTGTGGGGCAGATTAAGTGACATAGCAGATACTTAAGGTACCTGTCACATATATGTTCTCCTCTTACAACTCTCACAAAGAAGGGGATGTAGTTTGTCTAGAGGGAAGATCAAGAGAGAGCTTTTAGTGTTTTGAAAAAGATGTTGGTGGTGGCTCCAATTTTGCAACCTCCAGTATGGGAATTACCTTTTGATGTTTTTGTTGACGCATCTGATTTGGTAGTGGAAGTTGTTCTCATGCAGGATAAAGTGCCAAGTTGGTACATACCAATTTACTATCCAAGTAGGAGATTGAGTGCTGTGGAGAAAAACTATTCAGTAATAGAAAGAGAAGCAATTGGAATGGTCTTTTCGGTGCAAAAATTTAGACATTAGGGTTGCTTTTCATGTGGATCATCAAGTATTGTTATTTTTTATTAATAAGCCCGAGTTGATAGGTAGATTGGCTAGATGGATGCTATTGCATGCCTTCCATGGCACACATGGGCTGCCAACATACATACCTCGGTACAGCTAGACGTCTTGAGACAATCTCAGGTAAAATTGCAGGTCGGTTGGAGCTTACAATTGGTGTGGTAAGCCATGTGTTCGCACTTCCAATGAATGTGAATCCTACCTTGTGGAGATGCTCTGACGAGCAAATGCATGATGCATTTGGTGATGCCACAGGTCCGCACAAGGTTTATGTTATGAAGAGAATTGAGGCTGATCGTACAATGCATCTCAGGTGGTTTATGGAGAAATTGTTATTCATTAAGACCGATTCAATAGCTCTGGAGACTTATGGGCTGATTTATTATGCAGAGAATGTTGGGATGCTGAATTGGGCTAGAGTGTTGTATGCTAGGTTAATCACAGAGATAAAAGTGTTGAAAACTAAGAAAGTTTTCCACAAATCTCATATGGGTTATTTTCTTGCAGCCCTATATGAGTATACCTTTAGGCAATATCCTGGTTTGACTATGGAGTCTTTATTAACTTGGACACCTGAGTTAATGTCTCAAGATGCAGAACATGTTGAGGATTTGACAGAGGATACTAATAATGGAAAAGATAGTGATGATGCTTTGAATATTTTCGATGGTGATGAAGATAGATTGGCTATCTATAAAGATCTATTGCATGCAAGTTATCAGGAGTCTTATGCTAAACAAGTTGCTATGGATTTTGTCAAAGATCAAGGGAAGTCAAACCATTATGAGAAGATGGAGCATTTGGATGCGCAGGTCAGTGGGGATGCATTAAAGTCTACAGGTACTATGGGAAAAAAGAAGCAAAAGATTGTTAAAATTTGGTTCAGGGGTACATCCAGGGTGGATGATCAGCCACAACAGGTTTCAGCTAGTGCATCTGCTACTATCAAGAAGGATTTGTATAGAGACTTTGAGTTTGCTCATGTGTCTGGTACTCCTTTGGTTTCAAGTGAGCTAGGTGTTGATGTTTCTGGGGTTACTAGTATGACTAATGTCATAGGTATGATGCAAAAAATTATAGTTTATTTGGGACAGCATGAAAAAGGTCATTTGAGTATTGTAGCACAAGTCCTGAGTTTGCAGGATTAGTTGAATACTGAGATGAGGAGGGCTGAGGATCTGGCTCAGCAAGGTGATCAGAAAGGAATAGAATGTGATGCTCTATTGGTTCAACACAATAAGCAAGTTGTAGCATTGGAATAGCAAATAGAGCATAACAAAATTTCAGTCAATGTTTTTGAAATATGCACTGAAGAAGTGAAATCTCAATGTTCAGATAGTATGCAAAATTTTATGGATATGTATGCACAGTTGCAGGTGGAGCATAAACTGTTGATAAATAGGTTCGATCCTTTGAAAGTGGTTGAGCAACAAATTTTGCAAAATCTGGATGTGGATGTGGATGGGTTTGTAGTGCTTAAATTAGAGTTTGATGAACTTCATAATCCTTTGCTTTTGGAAGTAAAACAGTCTTACAGCAACAGCAGGTTGATATGCATGGAAGTGAAGAGTTGCATATGAATATATCTTTGCTTGAGAGTAAATGCCATGAATTGGAGATCAAATTGCAAGAGGCTTTGGAGGCGAAAAGAAATAGTGAGGATTATGTGGCTACTTTGTTGCAATAAAAGCATTTTCATGCCGGTGAGGCCAATAATGTTGTGGAAGAGTTGCATATGAATATATCTTTGCTTGAGAGTAAATGCCATGAATTGGAGATCAAATTGCAAAAGGCTTTGGAGGCGAAAAGAAATAGTGAGGATTATGTGGCTACTTTGTTGCAGGAAAAGCATTTTCATGCCGATGATGCCAATAATGTTGTGGAAGAGGTTATGCATGAGGTGCATGAGGAATTCCAGGAGATGAGAGTTGATGTATCTGTTGGTCATGAGGGTAGATCTCCTGGAATGCAGATGTCATCTTGTAGAGTGTCTATGTTCCTATTACTTTCTAGTTGTTCTAGTATCATGCTATTATGTCTTTTTGATATTTGTATTTCATTCATTTTGTTCACTGGCTTTAGAACTGCTTATGCAACTGCATCAGAGGGCTTTGAGTATCCTAGAGGGGCTCTACTCACTGCTGCTCAGTGTGGCTTGTCAAGGGATGCAAGGCCTCTGCCAAGGTATAACTATGTTCTTTATGTCAAATAGTTTCTTCCTTTTTTGCTTGTGGGTTCGGGTCATGCCTATGCTAGTCATCCACCAGATTGTGCTAAGTGTTAGGGGCACAAATCCCTAGGCCATGAATTCCATTAGTAATCTTAGTCTTTTACTTTCATATATGGATCAGCCTATGTAAATGTGTCTTACAGTGTCACCGGACTGATTACTTGTATGCCAGGGCATTGATTCTGGTATTCAGGGAGTTACTTTTCTTGAACCCAGTCATGTGATTCTAGAATACAGATAGGAAGGCAGCAACATGCTTTTATGGCTGTCGCACGCTATTCTTAATAATTGTGTCATGATCTTTACATGTTTAAGTCTCCGATTTGCATTATGGAATCACTAAAACTCTCAGTTATGGTGATTGAAGTCTGCGCAGATAGTATATTTATGTTCATGTTCTCTATTTTTAAGGCGATGATGTGATGTCATATTCTTTGTTTTCTCATGATGTATGCCTTAAACAATGGTTATCATGAAAAAATAATGGTTATCATGTAGTGGGTAGTGTAACAAGATGAGAGAACCCTAAACCTTAACTATGAGACAACTTACATGACTACATTATGAAACTACAATGGTCCATGAGGGCTTATTTGCAATGATTCCCCACAAGCAATCATCTACCAATATACATTACTAAACAGAGTTAGCATACTGCCCAAAATTACAAACAAAGACAAGAACACATGGTTTATGGGACTAGCCACCATACCAAATGGTTGCTACATGTACTTAGGCTAGACGAAAAGGCTACATACATGTGGATTAGACTCAAGACAAAGTGACCATGGACATTTATATTGCAATATGTGTCTGCCCTTGCTATCTCCACATAGGCTGCCATTGTTACAATACCTCCCACTGACATTATAAAATTAGAATGGGAGACATATTTCTTGCAAGAGACTTCTCAATTCCCTTATGGCTAGCCAACATGCCCTAACATTTAACACATCCAATAGGAGATGGACATAGAAGATGTGGCCCTTAACATGACCTCAAACTATATGGCCAATATAATAGCATATGAGAGACATATTCTAGACCTAGCACAACCTTGTCATTTCGAATGGCATGGCATGATGACAAAGCTAGTGAATCGTTATTTGATCGTGGATTACTTGATTCATTTTATTTTGGGCAAGCAAGGTTATTGAGAATCTTACACATGAGTTTTTTCGCATTGATTATATTGCTTCAAAATGGTTAATTAGATATGCAAGAGCTAAGACGTCAACTTTGGATGCTCTTTGTTTGATAAATCTTTTTTATGGCTAATGTGTTTAATGGATCATCCACAAGAGTTACATTGGAGAAGGGCATGCTAGGAGCCTAAGACACTACATCATGGGCTCTATCTTCCTAGTGTATCTAAAGCATGTAGGAGGCCATCCCTAGTTTGTATCATTTTTGGCATGCATGTATTGCCCACTAGCATCATCACAACTCCACCTTAAAACCTAGGATTGGATCCTCAAGCACTACCAATCATAGATGTACTAACCACACATATACAAGGATGTCAAACATAGAGCCAATGCTACCTCTAGAGAACCTCACGTCCGTATTAGGAGACCTTCCTCATAAACACAGGAGGTTGAGACCACCACCACCATGCAAGACTTTCAAGATAAATACTTGGTACAAAGAGGAGCATCACGACAAAAGCATGACTTTGCAAAGAGATGCTTGGATAATGTGTTGGGGGTAAAGGTGCCTCCGCCTAGCCACCTGTGTATTACTACACTGACAGTCACCGCCACTGCACACTGCAGGTGGCGGGCGCCCATCGCGGTCACTTTATTCTTTATTCTTTTAGTGGCAGTTTGAATAAAGGAAGGCCCGGTCATACATTGTGACTGTTGAAGTTCCCATTTCTAGTCTCTCTTTTTCTTGCTCTTGCTCTCCCGCCATAGCTCTCGCGTGCAAGCTTCGATCCTTCTCACCTTTCAACTAGTATCAGAGCTCGGCTTCCCGACTCTTGAGCTTGGCTCACGGCATTTTCAGCTTCCCATCGACTCCCTACTCGCATTGGTTCTCCTTCCCGGCAGCCATATCCGACTCCTTCGAGCTCCCGTCACTCCCCGACTTCCCGAGCACCTTCCTGGCCCCTTTGGACACCCTCAAGGCATTCACAAAGAGGTATTGCTTCACTCTTTATAGGGTTTACCTCAGTTTTCAGCCCTCTTGAAACAGGGCAGCCATTACACTCCCAGCTCTCATTTCATATGTGGGCTGCTCTCTCCTTACTGGAGCTTGTTTGAGGCCTTCCTTGGCATTAACCGGACCCCTCCGAAGCTTGGCCACCATTTTTTGCAGCCCCAAGACCAGCATTTACAGTTGGCAGAATTACGCAGCCCTCCCATATGTGTCTTCAGCATTGACAGTCACAACAATAGCTCTCCCCCTCCATTGGCACTTGGAAAGGCTCCATTTTGGGCATATGAACATGCTTTGATGCTTGGTTTTGATGGTTGATGTGTTGGCATAGCATTTGGACTGATTTAACACTGTTTTGGGACTATCATAACAGTCCACAGGCAGTTTATGACAATGTTACATTGACATTTGATGCTACTACTTGTTTGGCATTGTCATTTGATGCTCGGTTGGTCCCGGATGTTAGAGGAATGTATGCCTGTTGTTTGGGAACCATTTGGAGCTGATTTTGGTTCTGTATATGGTAATGTATTGACACTTGGAGCTCAACATAGAGCTTGGTTTTGATTCGGGATCGTTGGCACTTTGCAAAGAATTTGGATGCTCCGTCTTGGATGTACTTATGGCATGTATGTTGCTTATGTCTGACCGGTCTTGACATGCTTAGCCTATGCCATTACTACATGCTAGTTACATTGTTTGGAGCCTATTGCTACTGGAGCTCGGTCTTGGCTTGACCTTGGATTCTCGGAGCTTACTTGAGCTATTTATTGGCTTGCCAGAGTTGTATCTTGGGATGTACTTGATGTCTTACATGCTTATGGATGCTACATATGGATGCTCTACCGCCTACATGTCCGGGATGTACCATTGATGCTTGATCTTGGACACTGGTCACTGGTACCTATACATGCTTTTTTTGAGCTTTGTTGCTTGATATTTACGGCTTTTGTGCCAGTGGGAGCGTCTTTGGATGCTTGGCAGCCATTGAGCAGGTGGTCTATGCTCTTTGAGCTTTTGAGACTATTTGGGATCTTTTACCCTTCAGGATGATGCATGGTTCATATGTATTGGTTCCTCCGATGCTTATGAGCTAACTCTTTGCTTTGGGTCCCTCTCTTTGTGAGCTGACACCTACTTGTGTCAAGTCTTGGTAGTGGCAGGAACACTTTGCCCCGTGACTGGGGGGTGTGCCTACTCACTGGTAGATGTTTGTATGACATGTTTGGGTGTTGGATTCATGCTTATCGACTGTCATATGCCTATGTTATGCCCGCATGATGCCGGCTTTGGTCTTGGCAGTATCTGATTGACTTGGGATCTGATTTTGGCACTGTTAGCTCTCATTTACTGAAATCTGTAATTTATTACAGCAAGCATATATGTATGGACTGACATGGATTTTTCATGCTGAAATATTCTAAAACGAGGTGGGCAGCAACTTTGGTTACACTTTTCTCGCCATTTTCTCTCGATTTTGGTGATTTTTTTATCATTTTCTACAGTAAACAGCAACCAGTTTTGAACTATCTACAGTCTTCCAGCCTGCATTATGGCGAGTTCGTCCACTGAACATGCTATTTTCAACATCACTAAGCTTGGTGGTACGAATTAGTCTTATTGGAAGAGCCAGATTTGGCAGGTATTGGTGCAGAAATCGCAGATCAAACCTTTGAGGTTGAGCAGGCATCCGCCTACAACTATGCCAGATGAGGAATGGCTTGAGCTTGATGAGTTATGCAAGTCCACTATTATATTATCTCTCACAGAACAGGTTCATTACAATGTATTTGAGGAAGAACAGAGTGCATAGCAGTTGTGGGATAAAATCAAGAATCTCTATGACAAGAAAAGTCCAACGAGTCAGATATATTGGCTGAAGCAGCTTATGGATCTGCGCATGAAGGAGAATGTGACCATGTCTGCTCACTTGAGTCAGTTTCATGCTATACTCAAGAATTAGACTTCGTAGGACATCACTTTTGCAGAGGATGTCACTCCTCTTTTCTTGCTTGGTACTCTTAATGAGTCATGGGATGTATTTCACACTGCATTATGTACCTCTACTGCTACCTTGAAATTATCTGATGTTGAGAGTGCTCTTCTACAGGAAGAGGTTAATCGTAAGAATTTGGATGCATCTCGTGTGTCGCATGCTATGATAGTTAGAGGCAGGAATGATGGATATGGAAAGCATGGCAGTGGCAGTGGCCGTGGACGGGATTCTCAGAAATCTCGGTCCAAGTCTCGTGGGAAGTCACGTAGCAAATCCTGTGGAGGAATGCAGATGTTACTTGTCACCATTGTGGAAAAAAGGGCCATGTTAGGCCACAATGCCATGAGCTGCACAATGAAAGGCGCAAAGATAAGGGGTGCCTGCAAAGTCCAGTGTTAAAATTGAAGAGATCAATGTTATGTAGCCTGAGGATGTTGATGATGATGATTATATCCTTATAGTTTTTTCTAGTGCTTCGCAGATGACAGAGATACACTCTATGTGTGCACAGTGTTGGCTCTTGGACTCAGGTGTGTCCTTTCATGTGACACCTTGCCATACCGTACTGGTTTCATGTGACACCTTGCCGAGAGTGGTTTCATTCATGCCATACTGTTTCAGGTTCTGTGCGCTTGGGTGATAACAGCTCTCTTGATATTGTGGACATTGGTGATGTTAGGCTGCAGTTTTCTTCTGGCAGCAGTTTTGTTATGCAGGATGTACGTCATGTACCTGCTTTGACACGCAATCTCATGTCAACTGGACAGCTTGATAACACAGGATATCATGTATGTTTTGGAGACTCTGCATGGAAGATCACTCGTGGCAGACTTGTGATTGCGAGAGGTGCCAAGGCTGGTAGCTTCTATCCCTTGATTGTATCTGCTTCTTCCCTTGATCATGTTTTGTCTGTGGATTCTATCCCACATGTATCTCTTTGGCATGCCCGTTTGGGCCATATGTCTTTCAAGGAAATGAAAATGCTTTCTGGTTTGTAATACTTACTGCCCCTTGATTATGCATGTTTTAATTCATGTGAGCATTGTCTTTATGGCAGGCAGACTAGGTCTACGCATAAGAAGTCTGGTAGGCCACGCATGAGTGAGCCCTTGGCATTGGTATCAATCTATGGGTGGTGCCAAGTATTTTGTTAGTTTCATAGATGATTTTTCATGGAAAGTTTGGGCTTATCCCATTAAGCTGAAATCCGATGTCTTGATTGTGTTTCAGAGATGGCTTGCATTGGTTGAGAACCAGTCTGGGTATATGCTAAAATGCCTAAGGACAGATAATGGGGGTGAGTATGTCTCACGTGCTTTTGAGCAGTTATGTGATGAGAGGGGTATTAAGCGTCAGTTGACTGCCCCTTACACCCCCCTAGAATGGTTTGGCTGAGCAGATGAATAGAACCATCCAGGAGCGTGTACGCAGTATGCTTAGCCATGCAGGCCTACCAGAGAGCTTTTGGGCTGAGGCAGTTAGTACAGTTGTGCATGTCATAAACAGATCACCTTCTAGTGGTTTGGATTTCCAGGTTGCAAAGGAGGTATGGATTGGAAAACCTCCCTCTTATGTGCATCTCTGTGTCTTTGGATGTGAGGCATTTTGAGATGTGCCTAGGGACGAGAAGTAAGCTGGATCCTAAAAGTGTCAAATGCATTTTCCTTGGTTATGGGGATGCAGACGAGGTGGGTTACCGTCTCTAGGATCCGCAGGTGCGGAAAGTCATCCGTAGTCATGATGTAGTCTTTCATGAAGAAAAGATGCATCGACAGCCTGAGAGAGTTGTTGAGATCCGCAAGGTCATATTTTAGGAGAAGCTGAGAGCTCCCACACAGCCAGTTGGATAGCCTACAGCTGTAGCAGATGCTCATGGTCAGGGTGTTGGACAGGCAGCTGGGTAGGCAGCAGAGCCTGCCGTGAGACGGTCTACTAGAGACAGACGTCCACCTGATAGATTTTAGCCTTCGATGCATTATGTCTTGGTTACAGATGCAAGAGAGCCTTTCACTTATGATGAGGCTATGCGCAGGGGTGATAGTCACTCCTGGGAGAGGGCTATGCAATCTGAGATAGATTCCTTGCATAAGAATGAGACCTGGGATTTGGTTTCCTTGCCTAAGGGCAAGAAGGCTTTGCCATGCAAGTGGGTGTACAAGCTAAAAAGTACCCTTGGACACCCCAAGCCGGCATACAAGGCTAGATTGGTAGCAAAGGGTTTTAAGCATGAGCATGGTGTGGACTTTGATGAGGTATCTTATCCTGTGGTTAAGATGACCACCCTGCGCTTGGTCTTGGCTTTGGTTGCTCAGCTTGACTTGGATTTATACCAGATGGATGTCAAGACGGCTTTCTTACATGGGGACTTGCATGATGAGATTTATATGGAGCAGCCTAAGGGCTTTGCAGAACCTGGCAGGGAGCACCTAGTGTGCAAATTGAAGAAAAGTCTTTATGGCTTGAAACAGGCACCTAGGAAGTGGTATCATAAGTTTGATGCCTTTATGCAATCACAGGGCTACAGTAGGAGTGCTATGGATCCGTGTCTTTACACGAAGAAAGCCCGTGATGGTTCTTTATTGATTTTGGTACTCTATGTGGATGATATGCTGATAGCAGGAAAAGCTCATGATGAGCTAGATGCTCTTAAGGCTCAGCTCAAGAAAAGCTTTGAGATGAAAGATCTAGGACAGGCCACTCACATACTTGGTATACGCATTAGATGCGACAGGCATCAGGGACTCCTCTACTTGTCACAGAGGGAGTACATTCATAAAGTCCTTGAGCGCTTCTGCATGCAGGACATAAAGCCTATTGGCTGTCCATTGCCTTCTTATGTGAAGGTATCACAGGCTGATTATTCGCAGACAAATGAGCAGAGAACCGAGATGGCCAAGATTCCCTATGCATCTGCAGTGGGCAGTCTTATGTATGCCATGATAGCCACTCGTCCAGATATTGCCTTTGCAGTTGGTGTTGTGGCACGCTATATGGCTACACCTGGCAAGAAGCATTGGGATGCCGTGAAGGGTATCATGAGGTACCTGAAGGGCACTGCATATATGTGCATATGCTATGGCAGCCAGGATACACGAGTCGTAGGGTACACTGACTCTGATTATGCAGGACATGCAGATAGTAGAAAGTCCACTTCCGACTGTATTCACATATGCTGGAGGTGCTGTTTCTTGAATGTCTAGGGTGTAGAAATGCACGGCCCTTTCTACTACAGAGGCCGAGTATGTTGCAGCCACTGAGGCTTGCAAGGAGGACATTTGGTTGGGTCGTTTGGTTGCTGACCTTGGTATTGATGCTATCCCTACACTGTATTCGGATTCTATGAGTGCTATTCAGTTAGCCAAGAATCTGGTCTTCCATGCGAAGACGAAACGCATTGAGGTAAGGTATCACTTCATACGTGGGGTCGTTGAGGACAAGTTTGTTGATCTTATTAAGATCTCAACTGACCAGAATCCTGCAGATCTACTCATGAAAAGCCTCTCTACAAAGCGCTTTGCCTTCCTCAGGAGGTTGATGGACGTGGGATGAGATGATGTCTTTCCTCATCCTGTTGTACTGTCTTTTTTTTCTTTTTCTTTTCACTCCTCACTAGGGTAGATTCGCCTTTAAGTGGGAGGTTATTGGGGGTAAAGGCGCCTCCGCCTAGCCGCCCGTGTATTACTACACTGACAATCACCGCCACTGCACACTGCAGGTGGTGGGCGCCCGTCACCGTCACTTTATTCTTTATTCTTTTAGTGACAGTTTGAATAAAGAAAGGCCCGGTCACACATTGTGACTGTTGGAGTTCCCATTTCTAGTCTCTCTTTTTCTTGCTCTTGCTCTCCTGCCATAGCTCTCGCGTGCAAGCTTCAATCCTTCTCACCTTTCATAATGCTCCCATCTTTTGATGCCCCATTAGCCATATGAAGTGGACCCACTATACCAAGCTTGAGGAGTTCTGCTACCAACGTTTTCTAAATCGATATTACAAGGAGGCTTAAACGTGTCCCCATTACAAAATCAATGATTGGTAAACAATACTCATACCTTGTCCATGTACACAATCAACTTAGTCACACACTTCTTCCTTTCCAAACCAACATGGTGATGATTGATATTGACCAACTGCAATAGTAGAGGTCAAGAACCCCTTCCTACATATATTTACAATGGGGACATGAATCATGGGTTTCCTACTAGTTGGGCCACCAACGTAATTGCATTGATCCATCAAGTAGAAGAACCCACAAAGCTTAGCGACTATGAAAAGAGTGTGATTACACAAATAATCATCCAATGTTTTTTATTCTATTCTTAAGTATGATGCATAAGAGCAATTTAAATAGACAAACAAGGATAGTCCATCTACAACCACATTTGTACCTTGTGAGCACCATCATAGCCAATATTGCTACTCTATCAACTTTCACAAGGCATTTGGCACAATATCAAAGCTAGGTTAAGACACACTTCAAGATAATGGATTATCATTGACATGGAAAATCCCCACACTTTGGAGTTAATTATTGAGTCACAATTTCAACACAATGATTCGCATACTACAACCGTAAGTGGAGAAAGTATTGTTTCTATGTCCACCATGGGTTTACTTTTCCTAGACCCAAGCTTTGCATGTGGCTAAGCTTGTATGTTTTCATAATGTGGCACCCACACATGGCAACAAGAGCTACAGATAACGCTACAACATTTTTATTTACAAATCGAAAGAATTATGCAAATTTGATCATTTAAATTTCCCCAAGGATTATAGCCTCACATTGATTTTGTACATGCTCAACCATAAATCTAACAATCCTCAATGTTACTACTAGCTAAGTTGCATTTCCAACAACATGATTCACATACCACAACCATAAGTAGAGCAAGTATCCTTCCTACTTGTATCGAGTTATGCATGTTGATGCTAGCCTTACAAGGGTCTCTAGAGTGTGCATCCACACCTAGCTCTAAGAGCTAAAGATAAAATATAACTCTTTCATGTAAATTAGTCCCCCCAACCTTGTGCTTTTTGCAACCCGAATTTCACATTGAAAGGTTGATGGAGATACCAATACTCATAATGACCAACAAGACATTGTGCACCAAAACCATTTGAACCACACGAGATCATGATAACAATCCTCTCTAATAACCCATAATGGCATATAAAGAATAGCTCAAACCTCCTTGTTAGTTGGCCATTCAATCAAAAAAGAGTGAACTAGGTTATATACTATTCTAGACCATTGTCAATGAAAAGCTAAATCACAAAAAAGCTTTAGTATCACAACACCACCCTAATACTATACGTCTCCAATACAACCCCAAGAAATAAAAACATTATCTATTAATAAATGTATAAGGATTGAGAATGCCTTATAAAGAAACCATGAGAGGACATGAGTGGCACACCAAATAATCACATTGTAAGTTCTCATTTCTTAATTACAAAAAATTGGACTCACTTGCCATCACATTTTATCAATTGTGTTGAGATGTTAACATCTATAGCACTAGGTCATTCCCACAAGTGACAACTACTATTATCAAACAGCACATATTCAACTATGTATACACTAGTGCCTTCTCAAGAGCAAAATCCCATCAACAATAAAGTTTTCCAATCAAGGCAAATGCAAGGATGTCTGGCTTCATGAGGGGACTACAAACATAGAACCATGATGTATGAGTAGCAAAAGGAAAGAAGGCCAACGTACTACCAAAGCAGAAGATAGAAGCATATATAGTGACAAAGTTGCATTTTAATACTATAAATATTTAAGAGGAATTAGTCCAGTAAAATCACAACCCATCTTCAATTTGCAAACCAGAAAGGATACATTAGGAAGTTGGAACAAGGGATAAACATGAGAGTGGTAACAATTGGCCTAGACACACTAGCTCAAGTGGTGGCGAGATGGTGCAATAAGCCCAAGGTAGAAGGTTCCATTCTCACAAGCAGCCATGAAGCCACCTTTTACCTTGTACAATGTGATTATGGTTCCACTAGGATGGTCACCAGGATGGATGTTCAAACGGGACCAAACATGGAGTTGGTATTTTAAAGGTTTGAGAATCCTGAGATTGCAAGTATAAATGTAAGCCCTGGTATTTATTTCATCCAAAGTCATTTCCCATCCAAAGAGGTAGCAATTGTGTGGATAGCTGTGCTGCGACACCATACATTGCACCCTAGTAGGAATCATCCCCAACACCACCTTGAAATTTGGCAGCTTGTAGGACTATAAAATTTGGCCGAATTATAGCAGACAATGGAAACTTTTTTTTTAGGTAGCACATGCACCATTCTGGGATAACTACGTCTAACATCATCATCATCTGAAAAAAAGATGGTTCTTTGTTGCATGTGCCTAATTTACAGCAGACAGTCGAAACTTTTTCTCTTTTTTTTGGTAGGACATGCACCATTCTGGGATAATTACAACGTCTTGCATGAACATCATCTGAAATGATGTTCTTTGTTGCATGTGCAACATACATATAGCTAGGTAGAGTACCTCAAAAGCACACATATCAAACATTTTGATCTGTCAGGCACCACCAAATCTTGACTTACATAAGAACCAATCAGCCTTCAACTTTGCAAAAGAATGCAAAGGCTCATTTGTTACATGGATGATTAATGCAAAGGTTCATCTCATCCTGAAATGCTTCAGCATGCTAAGCTGAAGTTGCTTTGCAAACCACACCATATAAACTCACACAGACAAATGCTGGATCATAACAGAGAGCCTAGACATCTTTGTGAAAGTAACAAAGCTACTTTTATCATCAAAGTTTACAAGGCCCACACTAAGGCGGGACAAAATTAGGTGTACATGAAATCTTACTGACTTTGGGATTTTACAAGCTGTATTGTCAAACCACAGGCACTCGAAATATAAATGGCAGGAAGAGCTAACAAACGACCCTCTAAAATATATTGAGTAAACTATCATCTCGTCTCCTTCAATGAGATGAATGAAAAACCTGACGTGCAAAATCAATAAATTGAATGGCTATGGATTCTCTGTTATGACTATAACATGCTTTGCTTGTTGATGTACATTCAAACCTAGCTCTACTTGGCCGCTGGCTGCCTATTGCAGCTCTCAGAGAACGATTGCAAACTTCAAAATTATACTGCAATCGCCCTCTTGCTCATTTCTTACCCAATCAACAGTCATTGGCTTCACTTTGATCATGAAGTTTCAAGCTCCTAAATATGAGAAGCCACAAAGATCAAGCATTGCTGTCAAGCACACCAGTATGCTATCTCAATGTCTGCTTTGACTTGATCAGCCGCTTCAAAGCCGTAAGCCAAGTTCCACACTCATCCCAGTAACTTGTCGTCAAGCTGACCTGAAAAAGGTCATAGAACAAACACGAGCCGGTATTATGTAAAGGCCACTGCACTACACTCAAGCACACACTTTAAATCTTTTACCACTGCACAGACACACACACCTTTTCCATACATACTTCAAGCTTAGAATACCTGCAACTGTAGAGCAGTTGAGTAATCCCCTGCATCAAGACTTTGGCATAGTTGGATTAGCTTTGCTCTGGGAGTTGGGGAAATATCTGCAGCATTTAACTTCGTGAATAGAATACCAAGCTTCTTTGAATTGTCTTCCATTTCCCGTTTCTTTGCAGGATTTGCTCTGGGCCCTCCCAGAGCTTCTGCTGTCTCATTAAAAAGTCTTAAAATGGTAGCAACCACAGGCTTCAGATCAGCTGGACATTCACCACCACAACATTCAATTAGCATCAAGTGTAAGCATAACAAAGCTGCACCACAGTGACTTGAAATTATCAAGCATACCCGCCACATTACTAGTATCTGCAGTCTGCAGATTTGGTGCCACCACTGGAGGAGCAGATGAATGTAGACTGGTAGGTGTACTGATGCTGCTTGGACTTTGTGGTGCCATAGCAGGGGTCAACATGCTTGGTGACTGTTGAACTACAGAAGCTCTTGGTGCAGAGACAGGCATAAAAGTCTGTGGCGGAGGTGCTGCTGTAATTGCTGGATTGGGACCCGGAACCATCATGGCTGAAACTGGTTGACTAGCATTTGTTGCCTAAATTTTCGCAAAAAGTTACAATACTTGCAATCGTCTTTTTTAACTTCACTTACCCTTATAAGATGAACAGACAGAAAGAAAACAAGGTTTTACCGTAAAGAACTGGTTACTAGATGGTGGCATGAACTTCGCCAAACTTGATGGATCAGTAGTTGCTGGCAACTTAACGGGTGGTGGCGGTGGAGGGGCAAATGCAGTGTGATGCATAGTCGGATGCAAAGTAGATGGTACCTGCAAATGCAGCCTTAGCTACACTACACATTTACAAAATCTGCACCGCCAGACATAACCAAATAACTCAAAGTTACTAAACTCAACAAACATGGAAATATACACGAATCAATGTTGGTTTTGCGAGTATGTTTGCTACACGATTAAATTGGAACTTCTGAAAATTAAAGATGCCTCCAGGCTCCACATGCACACGCATGCAAACACTTCGAGTAATTTAAGGGAGACTTTCAGGAAACGACCCATATATATTCCTGATCCTGAACTTTGCTTCTAAAAATTCAGTCATATGATTGCAGCTTAATAGTACAATGTGGCCTCCAAGAATGGAGACGCATCTCCCAATTCAGTACCATGGGTATTACTCATCATGAATGCAGCTGGTATAACAGACAGTCAAAATCGGCAATTTGAACTTCCAAGACAGTCAGCTTTCTTGTAAACTTACTTTCCTGACAACTCCCCCATTCTGAGAATATATCTGGAAATTTGTTTGGAGCTCCTGCCATGACTGTCATTTTTAGGAACATGCCTGAGGTAAGGAATGGATCTGTACTGTCATTCTGACAACTTCCCCTTCTGGTTATATATAAGGAGAATTGTTCAGCGCTCCTATAATAAGTGTCATTTAGGAAATGCCTGAGATATGGAATGGCTCAAACCAAGTCAAGTTTGGAGGAACTCCAGATCAGTAAAACAAGGCCTCAGCACTTGGATCAAAAATCAGCTGGGTAAGTCTGGAAGCTGGAAAGTCACCAGCAGGATCAATAAGAGGGAAGAACAGAGCAGAGATGAGTGGGCTCAAGTGCTGGAGTTTGTGAACTATGCAAAGGACAGGAGTAAATTGATAATACAACAAGACTATACCATCACAACAGCCTAAGACATAGCGGTCTATTTTTCATGGGTAAAAGTGCTCATTTTTTCACTTTTAGAATTGAAGAAAATCTTGCTAAACTCATCCCTATTTCATCAAGAGAATGTTTTCTGCAGCCAATTACAAAAGCACATGATTGTACCTGTGATGCTGAAGGAGGTGTTGGGAAAAACATCCCCGTCTGAGAATATGGAGCCTCTGGTGTTGGCATTGGTGTGTATGATCTTTCCTGAAAAAGGAAGAAAATCGATATTAGTTAGATAAAGATTACTAATGTCTCACCATGTTTGAACTCATATAGCAAGCCAGAGGGGGACTAAATATGCTATGCATTTGACAAGAACTGATTTTTTTTCAGTCTTCAGATGATACACAAGACATGGCTGGAAAACAAAGAATGACTCTCATATGCCATCAAACCGCCACGACCCAACAGTTTAGCCTATCTACACGGAATAGGAGACCCATGAGGTACATCATATACTCTTATAGCAAGCCAGATAGGGACTAAATATGGGAAGCATTTGATTAGAACTGATTTCTTTTTCAGCCTTCAGATGATACATAAGACATGACTGGGAAAAAAATATGACTCTCATACGCCATCAAGCAGCCAAGCCCCAACAGTTTAGCCTATCGATGATGAATAGAATACCCATGAGGGACATCATAGGACCTCTTCTTCCTCCGCAGCTTATCATAAAGTTTGACACCTATCAGCAGGATGCATAAGATACCTAGTTTTCACTTTTTCTGTTAACAGAGTTAAGAAAAGCCACTTTACTATTGATCAAATCAGACTGGCCCACATGCAAGCCCCATGTGAGTTTGATCATGGTGACAATGCTCATTTTCCCCCTTCTGTATTGGCTAATAAGATATCTTTGTAAATACCTGCATAAACTTGGATGCAGTGCTTATGCAAGTCTAATCACACACACGTGTACATGTGTTGATATATCTGTTTGAGTGCATACATGTGTCCATATTGTTGCACACGCTGTATAATGATGGTGTACATGTGTATGTAGCAGTGTGTCAGGGAATTACTCTAGCTAAGTCAAGAGGCCACAGGTGCATATTTTCTTTTTTCTTGAGGAGGGAGAGCCAGCAAGGGACACCCATACAAAGTCCACAACTCAAAGCCATACCTCTCTTATTCACTCACCTTGATCTGGTCTTGTGGAGCACCTTGGTAATGTGTTGGTTGAGTTGGTTGGGTCGGTTGATATGCGGCTTCTTGTGAGGGATAAGCAGGGTAGTTTTCCTGATCAGCCAAGTGTCAGAAAGGGGGGAGAGAGAAGTACAAATATCAGTGTAGCTTGCATGTGACAACCAATGCTGGACAAATGATGAAAGCACTTACCAAAGGTGGATGCGCAGCAAGATTCTGCCCCCCATCATAGCCAGAAACATTTTGCCCCACGCTATAGACAGCTTGAGAAGCGACTGTACTCTCCTGTTTCCTTTGTCCTGCCACAAGCATTAGAAAGTTAAAACAGATATAAATGCTGGAACAAAGAAAACCAAAATGTCAGAAAAACAAGACCACCTTCTTCACTCTTGTAAATACGATCTCTCAGAATCAAAAGCTCTTCAGGTGCTTCTTCAGGGACAACAAGATCTAGATACTCCAAGGCTGTCTTTGATATTCCTTGGCTAGCGAGCAAATCAGCATAGCTTGCCAACAATCTAGTCAATGAAGGGGCAACACGTTTTTGACCTTTGGCTAAAGCCAACACAATCATCTTTTCCATCACATCCTGAAACCACCAACAGCAGTTTAAGCCACAAGTGCACGTGCACAGACCAGCAGCACGCCAATAAAACCCAGTGCAGCAACAAACCAACCAGCATTCATTGTGTACTAGTACTGAAACCAATATACTTTCTGCACACATTGACAACAGGGAAGTGCTAGCATAAAACCACACTTAAAAATCATTGAGAGATATAGAAACTTCCATGCACCATTGTAAATTAGCTTACGTGAGTTGAAAAGGAACCAAATGCCAAATCTCTCTTTATGAATCGGCACCTATGACATGTATGTCATGTTGATTAATATGACTGTTTATGGGGATATATTATTACGATCAAGGGGAACAATGCACATGTGAGAAACACATTATGTAAGCACCCTATACAACATAAAATGCTTCACAATTAGAATATTCACTTATTTTCATGATTAAACATTCAAGAAAATGGAAAGAACAAAGTAAACTACAACCATAAAGGCATAAAAGACATTTAGAAAAGTCGAGGGTTGTTTGATACAACTCAGAATGAAAAGTCCCATTGATAAAACTGATCTCGGACAGGCTTAAAAAGCAGATGAATTTGCAAGCTAACAGCTTGCAACAGAACCAGAGAACTGCCTAAACTGAAGTGGCATTCAGTCAAAAGGCAGTAAGAAATGTGAGTCTTGTACAATGAATATGAAGCTATGCAAAAGGAACAATTTGATCAGCGTTTTTATCAAAAAACAGAACATTAACTTGTAACAGGGCCAACACCTGATTGATTTGATGAGAGCAGTGAGAGAGTGTTTGGCAAATTGTCAAAAATGTTAGAAGTCTACCCACTTCAAGTGGGGTTGTAGTCACACCATTACAAACTCCTATAGCAAATCTGATTGTCGTTATGGTGCATCTTGATCAGTTTGGGGATGGATTATGTGGAGGATTGATCGGTTGAAGCCCATTCATTACACTTCATCAGCAACAAGAGGTATTACTATCACTTAACGCTTTTAATCTCTCTTACTATCCTATTGTTGGAAAAGGGAGATTAGGAGTAATTGATCATCAAACTTGATATTAAAGAGCATATAGGGCCTAGGATAGGGCTGATTGTGACTGTTTAATATTTCCTTATCCTATCCACTCAAAGTTAGTATCAAGTGTAGAAACATGTTACATATGTACCCTTGCAACTGAGAATACTTGAAGCTCAGCACAGTCACGTCGCAAGCCCCCCCCCCCCCCCCCCCGCTCTGTCTGATCGCACCCCTCACTCCGGCTGATCGTTACCTCCCGCTCCGTCTGATCGCGCCCCCCTCCAAATCGCGGGCCGTTTCCCCCCCATCTCTCCGCCCCGCCAGACCACTTCCCCCTCGCCTAGCCGTTTTTACCCCGCCTGTCCGCCCAGACACGATTGTCCCCCATCTCTCCGCCTGTCCGCCCAGACGCGCAATGGAAACCTCTTGTCAAACGCCGGTGCACTCAGCAAGTGCCCCCCAGTCAAACACCTTGCGCGTCGTCCTCTCTAAGGAGCAACTCTTAGGCGTCCGAGCTAAGGAGCTGGAGTAAATGGAAACAGTGATTTATGGTCAGGTAGTAGGGCATTCCCCAGCCACGGCCCAGCTTCAGGACCGGCTTCACTGCACACTGCGCATCGGCACAGCCCAAATCATGGAGGCGGTCTTAATGGGCCAAGGGATCTTCATGGTCCAGCTCAGTTCGACGGACGCAGTTTGCAAGTTACTCGCCAGTTCACCATATGCGTCCACGAAGGGGTACATGGTCCCTTGGTACAGTGGCTTTTCTGTGAGGTGTTTGCACTCCACAACAAGTTCCTTCGGCACCCGGTCACCCTTCTTTTCCCCAGCCTAGCGATAGAGTATCGCCAGTTGGTGAAAGACTTTGGACGGCTCTTCGGCACTATCCTTCCCGCATCTTTCACGGATGCAGTGACAGCAACAGGAGTCCCAAAGGTACGGGTGCCAGTGAAAGAGGTCAAGAATAGTTCACAGTTCCTAGAGATTGAGGCAGGCGGGCACTCCTTTAGGCAGCAAGTCATTGTGACTGGGCAACCAGGGCAGTGCCTACGCTGCCACGACTTTGGGCATCATGCAGGAGTTTGTACGCATTTTGGAGCCAAGGCGGCTCTGCCGACAAGCCTGCAGGTGGACGCTGATAGCTTCACACAAGTCTAGAGACGACAGAGAGGAAGACAACAAGCGGGGGGGGGGGGGGGGGGGGGGGGGGGGGGGGGGCGCGCGCGCAACCAACTCCTCAGATCCAACCTCGACAGCAGGGAGCAAGCAGGTGAGCGACACCCCCCCCGGCAGAGCACTCCACAACCCCCCTGTCCATCCCAACCGGCAGGACCGCAACCCCCCACATCCTCCACCCGCGCCACAAACTGCCCCGCCTAGGTTCCCACAGCCCCCTCACCCCCCCCCCCAAACATCCCATGCACCCCCCCCCCCCCCCAACTGACTTTGGCCCACAGCACCCCCTTTCCAAGGCC
This sequence comes from Lygodium microphyllum, assembly GCF_053477565.2. NCBI lineage: Eukaryota > Viridiplantae > Streptophyta > Polypodiopsida > Schizaeales > Lygodiaceae > Lygodium > Lygodium microphyllum. The sequence goes on from NC_141153.1 coordinate 73,438,757, forward strand.
ACCAGCCCCCCCCCACACCCGCCATGCATCTCCCTCCATCCCACCATCCCTCGATCCTCTTCCCCCCCACCACCTTCCCTACCGAGCATCCCCCTTGATCCGCACCCGGTTCAGGTGATCCCCCCCAAACCCACCCCCCCTTCTCCCACACGAGGTGATGAGCCACACACACCTACCTCCTCGCACCAGCAGTCTTCCCCCTCCCATATAGCCACCAGCTCATTCGCCCCTGCCGCCCATCACACCTTCCCAAGACAAGCACAGCTGTTGCCACAGGAGTTCTTCCGTAGTGGCCCATGGTCCTACCTGAGAGTTGCGGAGCGCGGAGAGTTCCCACTACCTCTTGAGGTGGGGATCTTTGTGGTTCATAAGTCAAGGAAGGGCAAGGTCCATCTACTAGCACCACCGGATGAACCAAACAACGCCTTTTTTCTTCAGTCCTCTAACTCAAGGGAGTGGATGACTACACAAATATAGGAGGAGTTGAAGAGTCACGTGGCGGAGTTATAGGCAACTTTTGGAAGAGTTTGTTTTCTTCTATGAGGACTATTTTGACTCCTAGCACCGCTTATCATCCACAAACGAACGGTCGAACCGAAAGGGTCAATAAATGGCTAGAGATCTCTTTGCGACACTTTTGCCATGATACACAAAATGCATAGGATCATTGGCTTCACCTTACAAAATTTTGCTACAATAATACTCATCACATGAGTATTGGCAAATCTCCTTTCAAAGCATTATATAGTTACAAAGTTCAAGTGTCTTCCGCGTTGTTTCATGATGATGTGAATCCTCATGCTCGTGAAGAGTAAGAGAAGATGAAGGCTCTTATGAAGCAATACAAGGATAATATTAGAAAAGCTCAAGAGACAATGAAATCCTATGCAAATGAGAAACGAAGGCATGTGAAATTCGACAAAGGTGAATGGGTTTTCTTGAAGGTTTCAAGATCCCATTATGCTTCTCTTAAAGGGGAGCATAATAAACTTGCCCATTGCCCATTGGTTTTATGATCCATACAAAATAATCAAGCAAGTTGGGGATCTTGTGTATCAACTTGATTTGTCTTCAACTACTCATATCCACAATGTCTTTCATGTATCTCAACTTAAGAAGCATGTTGCCCCTGAAATTCAAGTTCTTGAAGAAATACCTCCTCTTGATGAAGATGGTTTGATTATTTACAAACTCGAAAAGATTGTTGGCAAGCAAGAGAAGGTTCTAAGGAACCAAATTTTTATGGAGTATCTCATTAAGTGAAAGGGTTTGCCTATGGAAGAGTTTTCTTGGCAACATGCTTTGTATTTGGAACAATTTCCATGGCTTCTTCAAGAAGATACCTCACTTATTGATAGCAAACAGCTTGCCGTAGTAAATTTCTGTGCAAAAGTTAATTGCCTTATCTTCATCAAAATTACATTTTGACAATATGGCTGGATACTACATATTGTCATCTACATTTCCATAGTTCGCACATGAAATTTGGACACTTCTACTTCAAGTTATGGCCAAATTTGTACTGCAGCCTGTTTTGGACAGCCTACAACACTTTCTTCAACATATATACTTCTCCTTCATCGACTTATATGATCTTCTTCAACTTGAAGTTTCATTTCAACATGGATCTATATGCTTCAAGCTATCCTTGTAATCTTCATTGTATCTTGTCCCGATTTCAGCTTTGAGGACAAAACTCTTTTACACCGGGATGGCTTGTAATAAAGCAAATTAATACCTTAGCCAATATTTAGCCTTAGGGCTAGGGTTAGATATAAAAAGTACTAAGTTGTAACTTGCCAAGCATCTTTTGCCAATTGTAAACATTTCTTATTTGAGGTTTCCCCCTCCCACCATCAATTGAGGGTGCACACTCTTTGGCCACCATGGCATTGGGGTGAATTCCTTACCTCTCCATAGCATGAGGAGGATATCATGCTGCAGCTTTCATGAATGATTCTCAACCATTGTATCAAGTGGTAACATGATTCATGGCAGCCTAGCTACCTTGGTTATGGCTTTCTTGACATTTTAGTGTGTTTCTTTTATTTTCAGTATTTTAGCTTGCTATGGGAATTAGCTTCTTTACACAATCATATTCCCAAGCCAAAAAAATAGAAACTATCTCCATCTCCTTATTGACTAGTTTGTTAGTCCACTAAGAAAGAAACTGCTATGTAATCCTCTAGCAAATAGATAACTTTGCTCATTAACAAACAACACAACATTCCTTCCACCAAGCATTAGCACAAGTTGAACTGGATAACTGGATTGCATAGCCTGGGCAATGATGAATTGCTACTTATAGAAGATTTGGGATCCCATCGTTAAGCTTCTGATAGGCTTCTGAGCCTGAATGTCAACCATGTGCAGATCAAACAGAATCACCAAGCCTTCCCACTCAGTTATCTTGGAAGCAGATCCCAAAAATGATTAAACAAATAATCACTTCGGTTTCAATTAACCTATTCACACAAGTGTCCCATTCAATGAGGATAAGATTGACCAGTTGCTAGTTTCTACACACCACCAAGAGACTCAATGTGGGAGAGCAGAGAGCTGGGATAAGAGCCTGTACGCACACACACATATCCATGCACCCTTTACTGCCCAACATTAGAGGAGCATAAACCTTGAACTATATTTCACCAAAAACCACATGGCAACCAGTTACAGGAGTCAAATTAAAACCTTGGCAAAATCAGAGCCTTTACCACTACCAATGCATGATAAACAAGAGTTTTCATCTATTGTGACAAGGAAGATAGGTGTAAAACGTCAGGTCAGTCTTTACTGAACACCTCAATAGATCTCCCTCCGTCCAAACTCCTTTACACAGGAATCCCCACTCCCTTGAGCCCATCTGGTACTTATACCCAAACCTCAAACAAACAACTTTTTTCCAAACATTAAGTTTTTTATTAAAAATTTCCAGAGGCATATGATGCAAAACCTGGAGGAGCTTCATGAATATGTCCCCTGTTGAATGAGACATAAGCTCACGACACCAAATCTTCACAACCTCCTCAACATTCGCTGCACAAATGTAGCAAAGGATAGCAGCTTGAGTGCTACCAGCTGCATCCAGTTTTGCTGCCAGTGTGTCGCAGAGTAATGACCAATCTTGAGATTCTGCAAACTGCAGATTTCTCATATTATGGCCTACAATTCAAATTGTTAATACCATATTGTGTGATAGGTTAGGTGATTTTGAAAGCTTACAGAGCAAAGCAAAGCAAGTGTCTCCTTCCAAGCAGCCAATGGCCTGCTGTCTACCAGATTTCCAACATCACGGGCAACAACAGCTGCCATTACCTGAAATAAAACCAATTGCAAATCAGAAAAAAGGAACTTTGCCAAATATAATGGATCCTTGTAGGCTCCATGCAACAGTTTCAAGAAAACTAAAAGCAAACACTGCACGGATAACCTAATTATGGAAGTCTTATAATGAAGCACTGTATAAATAGCGCCTCTGAAAGGAGAGCATAATTTATATCACGTTCATGGTATCTTATAGTTGAATAGCTGATACAAGCAATTTCATTCTAGATCTACCTCACAGAGACTGCAATACTGACAAAAGACTAAGTCTGAAAAATGATTTTCTAATACTCAACAGGGCTTGTTTCCTCTACACAAGATTTCATATTGCCACAAGGAAATGTCACAGACTTTTTTCTTAAACATTAGTCAGATAAGTCAATAAAATCTCCACAAAGTAAAGAGCCTACTAAAAACATCCCCCACAGATTATTTAACATAAGGGATAAACATCTTGCCCTTGAGTACTAATGTTCTGGCAAATGACACCCTAATTGCCCTCCATACAAATAATAGGCACACTACATTTGCAAAGTATAGAAGCAAAGAAAAGCATGATACCTCTTTATAACGCCGATGACTCTTTCTAATATGCTCTCTTAAGGTCTTTTCATAAAGATCTGGACCACCCACAAGAGCAAGAACTAGTGCATCGGCCATCCTATTTGCATAGAGACAATGCTTTACAGCTTCCTTGAAATCTCCAATCACCAGTGCATGTTGCACTGCTCTGTCACAATCATCTTCATCATCTGCCTCAACTTGTTCTGCATCATTGAGTGCAATACTTTCCTCAACTTCTTTTTCAACAACTGGTAGTATTTCAGGAGAAACCTGTCCTTTAGGAGTTGAAAGGTTGTTAAAAAAATCTGTCCCATCGTCACTTGGATCTCCTTGTAAACCTAGCTGAGGAACATTGGGAAGACCTGAGACTTCCTGAGTTTCAAGATTGCCATTGACAAGGTCTAACTTCTGGGCCATCTCTGTGTTCAGATCCTTGATAATGTTTTTGTCTTCTTGTAAAGAATTTTGCTCATTTGTCTGCACAACAAATCCCAAGTGACCAAGAAGCGATGTGCGAGCATTTTCCTCGAACATGATTTTCAAGAAGCTCCAGATCTCCTTCTCCTCTTCAGAGCTGAAACAGAGTGCTGATTAGAAACAATGACCTTAGAAAGTTTGAAAGAAACTATAGCTAGCTGGATAGAAACTGCCAAACTACCTAGATGTTTGAGCCTTTTTTTCACACAAATTTCTCAGTGAAGACTTGTTGCTAGGGTCCTCAATCGCAGCTTCAAACTCTTTAGATCTATTGATGAAGTCCTCCTCCGTGATGACAGTGTGTATAGTTATCTGTGCCAGAAAATCCAATAATACAACATAATTTATCACCTATAAATTCCCCAACAAGAGAACTCTTATCATCGATGAGTTCTTCAAAAAAAATGAAGCTAGACTGGGAGGAGGGGATGGGTCAGGGAATGCATTAAACACCAGATGAAGATTGTGACAAACACCTCTTGTATTGCTGACGGTCCAGAAGGCCCCTTCTCCTTCTTTTCACCATAGCCAAAAGATACAAGTTTTCCACCAAAACCAAAATTGACACCAACAGGCCTCTTCAACCATTTGGGAGCTCGCATAGATGCTGAACCAGAAGGCATTGTTCATCTTCTTTTCGTTCAATAGCATATTTTATAAGATACAATCATGTTTCACATACCTGGATACGTTGTAGCTCCTAATGATCCACCAAATACACCTTCACTTGGCAGCATTCTACTGCAGGCCTGAGCTGGGGGAAAAGCAAAAAATGAACAAACAAACTCAGACATGTCACAAGCACCTTGACCAACAGCCTGCATCATGGATAACCTGTTTAAACTTGACCAAAAATTCATGCACCAATTTGAAAGCTCTATTTCTACAGGAAAAAGCTTACTTCCATGCAGCTGTTTAGACAAATACAAGCTCAGAGATAGTGTCTCATCCTCTCCTTTGTGCACAAGTTCCTTAATGAGTGGACAGTATGCACTTCACAGCGTACACACAAAACCATTTGATGCCTTATGCAGGATGTAAGCTGGAAGGGATTTAGTGCCTCCACAAATTTACAAAAGCTAAAGAAAGCGACAGACTCCAAACCTCCCAATAAAATCTGTGTTTCAAAGGAACTTAACTATGAATTACCTTTATCAATCAACAAAATTGCAAAGGTAAAGATTAGAAGTTGAAAGGAAAGGATATCTAGTGCCTTTCTGCCAGGACCTACTATAAGGGACTCTTGTGCCTTGTTACATATGAGATTGGAACAGAGGAAAATTTCAAAGGTGGGCATGTGTTATTAGACAGCAAACTTCTTAGGAGGTGGAAATTTTCTAAAGGAGGTGGGCATGTGTTATTAGGCGGAAAAATGCCTCAGAAATTTTAGCTATTTTTTGCAGGCCCTGATGGGAACCTTGCCTCTAAACAGCAAGCAAGAAACAAATTAAGTTTTTATAATCCACAAATGTATCAGACAATAAACCTGTCTTCAGTTGCATATTTTGAACGATATAATCTTCAGTTTTGCTTTCAAACAACATATTGAGTCTTTTCTGAATTTTCCAGTGGGATGACCTTGCTACTACAAAGATTATCAGATGCTCGCTCTTAAGTGAGGACAGATACAGAAATTCGTGCAGTTATGAATCCAGCTAGCATCAACCCTTTGAAGTAACAGGCTATTGCAGGGAGTTAGCTGTATGTGTCAAATCTCGAATTTGGATGTAAAGGAAATCCTGTTAATCAAGAGATCGTTACCTAGTTTGTAAACTAGGGAGCTTTGTCTACTCTCCTAACTTTCAATATGTGAGATCCTTTTCCATATTATTTTATTGGAAACTGGGTTCATTGACAGATGTACAGACCAGACATGATCTTGCAATTGTGCAGAAACTTCATAACCTATTTTACTGTCACTGACAATCATCCAGCTTGAAGATCAGCTTTTACCTCGATGTTATATAAGTTCACTCTTCCATCGAAGGATGATGTGGATAAAACACCCGCAATGCGTGGGGACCATTGAACATCAAAATTCCAGTTGTTGCTGACAGGAAGCTCACAGATTATCTGCACAATGACCAAAGAAATAAACTCAAAGGACCAAAAAGTGTGAATGCTGTTAAGATGGACGAAAAAATTAATACCTCTCCAGAACTTGTGTCCCAGCATAGAGTTCGATTATCTTTAGCACAACTTAGGAGAAAAGTGCTGTCAATTGGACACCATGCCATTGCTAGGACACCTGCCACAATGAATAGATTACAAAGAATGTTTTATGTCCTCTAAAGAGACATTCTGGACCCAGAATGTGCCGTTTACTTGTACCTTTGGTATGTCCAAGAAGCTCCTTCACTGGCGAAACAGAGTTACGCAGGTCCCACACCTGTCTCAAAATGCTTCGAAGCTCACAAGTGCTTCATATTTGCATGTCAAAAGCTTTCGAAAGAGAGAAACGAAAAACTAACCTGCAGAGAAGGAGATCTATCATCGTCTGAGGCAACTATAAGCTGTGTTGCCACCTCAGGATTCCACTGCAATACTGAACAGCGTCTTCTGCTATTAGGATCTGTGAAGCTACAAGTAACAGGACAAACAGAGCCTCAGCCATGTCAATAACAAATTTTAGAGGCCAATCACCTTCAACACAGGAAGCTCACTCCCTCCATCCCACTCCACCCCACAGAAGAAAAAAGGAACCAGTTCCCTCTCCACATCCTGCCCCTGGCCTCCCTCCCACAACTACATGCTTGATACAAGGGACTACTAGCACCTTGCTAGCATATATGTTCAATAGAGAACTGTGTAAAGCGTTCCCGAGTTAGGCCACCATTTCCCCAATCCACAACGACACCCCACAAAGTTCAAACCCAGCAACTATGGAGGACCATGATAGCCAAGTATTTGGCACTCTTGTGAAAATGTAAAAAGAGCAGGTAGAGGAGAGAAGAGGGCATGTAGTGGCCAGACAAGCTGGTTTCAAATGAGGATAGTCCACCCTTGACCAGGCACTCTAGGGTTGGGGCACTAGGTTCTTGAATAGGACTCATGTCTCAGTTGTGAGAAACTTTTTATGTGATGATTCTTGGACTCTAGACCTTAGGCAGCTCTATCCACACACTGATAGTATGGGCTGAAGGTATATCAAACATCAGCCCTTGCAACGGGAGCTTCACTCAACATGCTACTAGTTCCGCGCTCGGGCCAAGAGGTTTGGGTCTACGACAAAGACATGAGTTCAATGTCCTTCCTCTATGATTGTTTTCATGCTTGTATGGCTTGTGTCACGTCATGGATGCAGGTTGGAGATCTACGAGGACATTTCATGGGCGTCAAACCAGCAACCTGCTCTCTACCATGTGACACAATGACATGCACAATAACATTGGAAGCTCATGAGACCATTATGGTCCATGCTCAATGAGTTTATTCCACTTGAATTTCTTACTTTTCATTACTTGTGTGCAGAGATTGTGCTAGTTGTAGCTTCATGATTTGGTTCATATAGTAGTTTGCATGTAATCTCCTCCCATTTTCTACTCAAAGTGCACATGAGGTAGCCTAAGGATCTTGGTACTTGCACCAACTGGCTTGAAAGCCCAACTTCAGGCTAAATGGACCTCTTCTTGACATACAGCCCCGATCTGACAAATTGCAGGTGACAACAGCTAGTGCACTCTTGTTGGGCAGTTATGCACATGAATAGTTCAAAGTCAGCTGTTCCCAAGCTACTCCCAAGCCAATGAATTGCACATGGTCAGAAGACCAAGACAAAGCCCATGCAATCAATGTGGCAAAGGAGTGTACTATTTGGGTGCTTGCGGGGCAACAAACCTCCTGTCACACTTTGACAACCCCATTTGACAGCACTGTGTCAGACAGCCCATCCACAAGAAGAGATGACAAATTTCAGCATGATGAAGACTTAGATGACATGATGCCACATGTTCAGCCCTACCAAAATCATCAGCCACATGGGACTAATTCACTTGGTCATTATTCTTTTGGCAACAAGAAAAATGGACAACACTCCTTTAACAACAAACATTTGACAATTTCTCTCATAAACAGCAGTCAATCAGTATACCCAACAATAATGGATAGCATTATTACCATGACAAAGAATACAAGGAGAAGATTAGCATACCTCAGTTCAAAGGAGATAACCCTTCACCAACAAAATTAGAAAAATGAATCGACAACCAAAAATGTACTTTACCTTCTATCCACCTAATGATGAAGCAAAGATATGCCATACAACCCTACATCTTGAGAGATTATACACACGTGGTGGAGATAAATGAGAAAAATTGGGTAAAATTTTCAGATTTGAAAAGATTTTAAATCAGCCATGACTCAAATATTTGTGTTTTCAATGGAAAAAGAGAGATTAGAACGGAAATGGTATGATCTTAGGCAAAGAAGCTCTACAGTCAAAGAGTATTCCAACCAATTTTCAAATCATTCCATGTACGTTGAGGGTATGTCTGATTTAACAAAAACATTTTTTGTCTTAATCCAAACATTTCAGTAGAGATTGGGGCAGCAAAGCCTACAAATGTACATGCAGCCATACAATATGCTGAATGATATAGTCAAAAATATAGAAGAGAACTGAGCTCTTTTCAGCCCAAAACAGGAGCTACTTTTCATTTAAATCAGCGAATGAGAATTGGAATGCAGTTCAACCAACAGAGAGAGGGTTATAGACAAGAGAACATGGCTCCAAATACTTTCAGCAAGATTCCCACTTATCCTACAACATATACTTCTAAACAAGGCAACAACTTTACGTATAATGTTGAACCAAAAGGGAATTTTTAGAGAGTTGAAAGTGGAACTAAACAATCACCCAATAACATCAGTAGCAAGCTCTTTTCTAATGATAAGCTGAAAGGATTATGTTTCAAGTGTAGTGAGAAATGGTCACCCGATCATAAACAAAAATGCAAAGCCAACAGTGCCAAGTTTAACATGGTGATCACAAAAAACTCTGATGAAGATAAGACACATGAGGAAAGTCTATTACAGGTAGAGGCAGTTCCTACTTGGACTCAGACGCATAACCATGGTGACCAGTACACACAGGAGGATTTAGAGCCAGTCAATAAGTTTTCATTTGATCCAGGTGGATTACAGATGGATGACTCTTCCATTATTGTATATTCACCCATGCTATGTTCCATATCCCAAGATGCTTGGATGGATTGCAAAGAAACGAATACACTTCATCTCAAGGGCACTATCAATTCTAAGGTTGCTCATATTCTAATAGATACGAGCAACACACACAACTTTGTCAATGCCAAATTATTGTATAAGCTGAAGTTATTGCCTCGAGAAATGAACTCTCCACTAAAGGTGCAAGTTGCAAATGGAGCTCAAGAGTTGAGCAAAGAGATATGCCTACAAACTCCCATTGAGTTATCTCAGTCTTGCACCATTATGATGGACTTAATTGTCCTAGATATGGATCCCAATGTCATCATTAGGCTGTGATTGACTCAAAAAGCCACGTAAATTTTCAGTGAATCTCAATTGTATGCTTATGGAGTTTACTTGGAATGGGCACCAAGTAACACTTAATGGCATAGAGAGAAAACAAGTGAAAATAATTAACAAAAAGAAGATGAAGGAGAAAATTAATGCTATGTCTTGTATTTTTACACTTCTCCTTTCGAAGACAGATGAAAAGCACCAAGCTTCTTCACATTAGGAGTGTGATCCATGTCTATGTAAACTTTTGGAAGAGTTTAAAAACGTATTTCAGCCTCCTACATCATTATCTCCTAAGTAAGAACTGGACCATCCTATTGATTTTGAACCTGACACTGAACCTATCAACAAACCACCTAATAGGTTGTCAAAGTATGAAAGAGAAGAAGTGGAGAAACAAGTTAAAGACTTGTTGAAAATTGGATTTATTCAGCCTAGTCAATCACCTTTTGCTTCTCCCGTATTAATTGTCAAGAATAAAGATAGCTCCTACAAGATGTGCATTGATTATAGAGAGCACCATAAAGAATAGGTACCCAATCCCCCACATTGATGATTTATTGGATGAACTCAAGGATATAAAGGTGTTTACCATGATTGACTTGAGATCAAGATACCACCAAATCGGGATAAAGGAAGGTGATGAGTATAGGATGGTTTTTACGACAAAAAGGGGTCTATCTCATTTCTTGCTTATGCCATTTGGGCTTTTTCAATGCACCTGCTACTTTCCAGACTCTCGTGAACAAAGTCTTATAACCATTCTTGTATAGATCCATCTTGGTATTCTTCGATAATATCCTTATATATAGTAGGAATAGAGAGGATCATTTACAACATGTCCACAAAATCTTCCACAGATTGAGAAGACATAAGCTTTTTGCAAAGAAAAGCAAGTGTACTTTTATGGCCAATGAGATAGAATATTTATGTCACATTGTGGGAGAAAAAGGGATCATGGTGGATCCAAAGAAGGTACAATGCATCAAGGATTGGCCCATACCACAAAATTCTACTTCATTGCAAGAATTTTTAGGGACTATCCTCTTTCTATAGGAGATTCATCAAGAATTATGCCCATGTTCCTCTTATTGATAGATTAAAGGAAAAACCTTCTTTTGGGATACTATAGCCATGAATAGCTTCGATGAGCTGAAAAGTCTTCTTATTTCAATACCTACTCTAGTGTGCCTAGATTTTTCCAAAGGAGTTTAGTATATATATTGATGCTAGTGGTCATGGTATTGGCGCTATTTTATGCCAAGATCATGGTGTTTTTGCTTATGAAAGCAAGAAGCTAGATGATAAAGAAAGAAAGCTCCACATCTATGAGCAGGAAATGTTAGCCATACTTCATGCCATTAAGAAGTAGCATCACTACATTTATAGCAACCATTTCAAAGTCGAGTGATCACCGAGTGCTGAAATATTCTCTTTCACAATCTAATCTTTCTCCTAAGCAAAGATGGTGGTTACTTACACTACAAGGCTATGACTTTGAGATTTCCTACGGCAAGGATAATGTAGTGGTGAATGCATTATCTAGGATGTGGGCATGTTCCATTTCTACTATTTCTACCCTTCATGAAGATTGGATTGTAATATGCCCTAATAAAGCCATATTGAACTTTTTTTCTAACATGTGTAAATAGTGTTTCAAAATTATTTTTAGGTCATTTTCAGTGTTTTAACCAATTTTGGTGATGGCCATTTTTTGTCAAAATTTTTTTAACTTTTAGACATACAACTTATCTCAGAACCTGATTTGTGATCAAACGGAGCAAAATTTGGTCAAAGTTTCTCTCACGGAGTTTGAAGAGAAGATCGAGAAGAATATCTTGTTATCTCACAAGCTTGGTCCAATTTTTCACAGGTTTGAAGATATGAGCCTTTGAAAATAAAAAATAGACTTTTGCAACATTTTCTATTTTTTATTTTAAAAACATATCATGTTGTTTGTGCTTTCTTTCCATTTTTAGCAAATCTCCATGCAAGTGCCGATTTGGAAAAATCGCATCAATTTTTGTATGCGCTTTTCTCGAAAAACACATCATTCTTGGAAAAGCCTATTTTGACATGTGAAGCCATTTCGACTTAGCAAACTATCATCTTCATCTTCTTCTTTTTCCAAAATCCGAGATTGAGACTATAAATGTGATTGGGATTGAGATTGTAAGTGAGAGTGAGATTGCGATTCTTTTTATGTACATGATATCAGCTCGAGGGTGGTCAAGAGGTTTGAGCTCCATATCAAAGTACATGTTCTGATTGTGTTATCACTGCTCCTTTGTTTCTTTCAAATTATAATACAAATTTCTCTTTTTCTCTTTCTACTTTGATTTTTATCAAATTGCGACTAGTCATGTTGCATGGATCCAAGATATTCAAGAGGAATATTTGTTGAATGAGCACATTGCCAATATAATGAAGAAATTATAGCAAGGCAATGAGTTTTAATTTCATTATTTCAAGTGGCAAAATGGACTTCTTTAATTCAAAGAAAGAGTGTGTTTAACTCCTCACACATCATTTAAGCAATACATTTTACAAGAGATGCATTCTTCTCCTTTGGCAGGACATACTAGATTATTCAAGACCTTTGATAAAATCTATAAATGCTTTTATTGGAAAGGACTTTGGAAAGATGTCAATTTGTTGTCTGGTGGTCTACTTCAGCCATTACCTATTCCACATGGTAAATGGACTATCATAAGCATCAATTTTATTACAAGATTACCTACCACTAAGCAGGGTTGGAATAGTAATTGTTGTTGTGGTTGATCGTCTTATCAAATCAATCCATTTCATACCTACCAAAGTCCAGTATTTAGTCAATGACAAATCAGTTCATGGAAAGAATTTTCAGACTTCATGAGTTGCCTATGAAGATTGTTTCTGAGAGGAATACAAAGTTCATGGGGAATTTTTGAAAAAGTCTCTTCGCTTCCATGGAAACCAAATTAGCTCCAAGTACAGCTATCATCCACAAACAGATGGACATACTGAAAGGATCAATAAATGGTTAGAAATCTATTTGAGATACACTTTTGCCATGGCATACAAAATACATAGGATCATTAGATTCATCTTGCTGAGTTTTATTACAATAATACATATCACATGAGTATAGGCATGTCACCATTTGAGGCATTGTATGGATACAAGATCCAAGTACCTTCAACATTGTTTCACGATGATATGAATCCTCTTACTCGAGAAGAGTTAGAAAAGATAGAAGCCTTAATGAAGCAATGCAAGGAAAATATTCGAAAGGCACAAGAGACTATGAAATCTTATGTGGATTATAAAAAAGGGCATGTGGATTTTGAAGAATGAGAATGTGCATTCTTGAAGGTACCTAAATCTCATTATGCATCTCTTAAGGGAGGACATAATAAGCTTACTCATCATTATTATGGTCCATATCAAATTACAAGGAAAGTTGGAGATCTTGCTTACCAACTTGATATGCATTCACAATCTTTTTCATGTCTCTCAACTCAAGAAGAATATTGACCCTGACATTCAAGTTCTTGAAGAACTAACTCCCCTTGATGGAGATGGGTTGATTATTTATGAGCCTGAAAGGATTCTTGGCAAGTGAGAGAAGGTTCTAAGAAACCGTATTGTCATGGAATATCTTGTCAAATGGAAGGGTTTGCTTGTGGAAGAGTCTTCATGACAACATGCTTCATATTTAAAACAATTTCCATGGCTTCTTCAAGAAGATACTTAGTACACTGAGCAATGGAAAGCTTGTTGTATTAAATTTCTGTGTTGAAAATAATTGGTCTATTGTGATCAAATTTGACTTTTGATAATATGGATGGATACATTATGAAGTATACTTCATTTGTATACCTCATATCGATCAATCCGACATTCCTATCCAAATTTATGGGCCATTTTTTATAGCTACTCTGTTTAGGACAGCATGCCGAATTTCCAATATTTGACCCTTGATGATGCTTCTACAAGGCTACTTCAACATTGGTGTCTCATTCTTGATTATACCATCCATTTATCATTTCAGTCTTCAAAGTTTTAGGACAAAATTTTTGGGGTACGGATGGATTGTAATAAAACAAATTTTACACCTTTAGTTTAAAGGATCGGCTTACTTTAGGCTAAAGTATAAAAGGTAAGAGGGTGCCAATGTAAGGATCTTTTCACATTTGTAAATTTATCCATTTCTTGGAGCTTGAGGATTTCTTACCTCCCCACCAACATTGAGGATGAATACTCAATACCCACCATTGCAAGAGGTGGATTTCTTGCAGCAACCTTCATCATGGTTTTCATCGTATCTGATTCAATTCAACTATGGCTACATTGTGATGTAGATTAATGCAAGGTTCGGCTATGGCTAATTGTCTCATATGTTGTTTCTTGATTTTCTTGGTATTTTAACACAAGATAGGTTTAAGTTCATTTCAAATGCGCACACATGGATGGCACCAGCAAGGCAGCAAGTTTCCAAACTGTACAATCAGGTGAGTATCACCTCAATGAACAGCATTATGGCCCTGCAAGCAATAACTCATAATCCAAATAGGCTGATTGTGTTGACAGTGAGCACCCTAATGGAGAAGCAGTCTCCCTAGTTTCCAGGCAGCAGCACCCGTGGACAACCCGTTTCAGGAAGAACCCATAGCCTTGGTCAAGTGGAGAGTCCCATTGGAGTGGCACCCTAGAAGTGCCTGTTTGGAAGTCCATTTGCAGCCCGTTAGGCACCTATTGGCAGCCTGTTTGGCCACCCTTAGGCAACTTGTTGGCAGCCCACTTAGCAACCTGAAAAATGCCTGAAAAATAGGATAATTTTGCAGCTTTTTTTGGTAGCTCAACAGATGGGACTGAGGAGAGAGAATGCAGCACGGGGTTCCTTGCATAGTACTTGGGATGATATCATGTGAATGAGCAATGGAAGCACAGAGAAGAGAAGAGAGAATGAGAGAAGATGAAACGTAGGTAGAAGCTGAAGGAATAACACTCTGACCTGAACTCATACAAGGTTGTGAACAATCAGCCCTTGCGCGTGTAGATGCCATGTTAGTGAAGGCACCGAACTGATGGCAGAAGAAGGAATTTGATGGAGGAATATAAGAGAAGATGCAAATGGCTGGCAATAATGACTGCGGCAACATGTGAAAGAGGTGCATCTCATGTTGTCAAGGAGAATCAGATGCACATGACGATGGTAGGAGATGACCAGCTCCTGATCCTGGCCAACCAGCTGCCAAAAAGTGCCAATAGCCTAAAAAGGGTATAAATGCCCCTTAAAACTCGCTGACCTGCCTGCCCACTCAAAAAGACACCATAAATTGCCTGTCCAAAATGTCAACCCTGTTAGGGAAAGTGTGGCTCAATATGCATAAATTGCAACAAGGAAAGATGGCTATTGTTACATGCCTATGGGTCAATGGAATGTCATCTATTGTAGAGGAGAGTAGGACTTGAACAACCAAAGAAATAAAACCTTGTTACATGCCTATGGGTCAATGGATGTCATCTATTGTAGGAGGAGAGTAGGACTTGAACAACCAAAGAAATAAAACCTTATTAAAAGAAATATGAATCCTAATCTCCACATGATGTGTGTATGATGAAGGCACTAACACAAGGACAAGATAGACAGACAAAGATTGTTTCAAAGCTCCAAATGTCCTTGTCTAACTTAGATTGAGCTTCACAAGTAGAAGATGAACACTTAGAAAGACATGAAGACCTGTGTGCTAACACATCCACTAGAGGCAATGCCAATATTTTATTTAAGTTCTTGCAAGTCTAGTAGTGTGACAAATGATCAATTATCAAATGAAAGTGGCATAGATTTTTTCTTACAGCAATAATGTATGTGCCCAGTTGGAGACTCAAAGGGTGTCACCCTTGTGTCTGAGTGAAGCAGTGCAGAAGTGTGACCAAAACAAAGTGTGAACACAAAGAGAAGAGAGAGAGAGAGAGAGAGAGAGAGAGAGAGAGAGACAATGAAACGCAGAAAATCTCCAATGAAGTATGCTGTATAAGGATGCAAATATATACATGGGTGTAGAGAGAATGTTTGCGTATGTCTCCACCTCGAAGATCTCATACTTGAGAACCCCGAGGGGAGTCTCCACGGTCTGCAGCCTGAAAACTAATAGCACAACTGTGAAAGAATGTGAAAACCGGGGTAAATAAATAGGCCACAGAAAATACACCAGAATAATGCACGTATGCAGCCGACTGGACAGAAAACTGTCCAACTGCACAGTCCTGACTGCAGCCCCACTGCCTGACCTGCCACATGTCTTCAGCCTGTCGCCTGCTGACGTCAACTGCCATGTGGACTGCCTGACTGCAGCCCCACTACCTGACCTGCCACATGTCTTCAGCCTGTCGCCTGCTGACGTCAACTGCCACGTGGACTGCCTACTGCACCTGATGCACCTACCTGTCCAGGGAATGTCAAGCTCTAACACCCCCTCTTAGATCCTCAACGAGGCAAAAGGCTAAGGGATCTGGAGTGTTGAAGTAAAGCCTAAGGAAGCACCTTCGTAAACAAGTCTCCAAGATTGTCCTCTATCTTGCAATAGACCAGGGGAATAGTCTCATCCAAATCTTCTCCCGAATGAAATGGTACTGGATCTCTATATGCTTCGTCCAAGCATGAAACAGAAGGTTCGTGACCAAGGCAATGCAACTCTCATTGTTGCATTGAAGAACAGTAGAACCTCTATGTGGGCAACCAAGCTCCTCCAAGAGCCTGTGAAGCCACACTGTCTCACATGTAGTAGAAGCCACCGCCCAATACTCCACCTCAGTCGAAGATAGGGCAATCATGGGTTGCTTCTTGCTGCTCCATGAAAAAGCACTAGCAATCAAGGTAAAGTAATAACCTATCATGGACTTCCAATGATCCACATAGCCAGCCCAATTTGAATCACTCCATCCTGTAAGGACCAAGTTTATAGCACCTATACCTGCTAGATAATGGATCCCAAGAGGAGTCGTCCACCATAGAAAGTGCAAAATCCTTTGAGCAGCCTGCCAATGCACCATCTTGGGTTCACTCATGAACATGGCCAGCACACCTACAGCATAACATAAGTCAACACGAGTATTGAGAAGGCAGATCAAGGCGCCAACCAACTACCTATAACAGGTAGCATCCACCAAAGGAGAATTAGAATGAGTGATAGCCTTCTAATGCGGGTCCATAGAAGTTTACCAATACAAACAAGCTAATTAGAAACAAATTCCCCGCCCTCATCCAATCGTAAGGTCTTCAATTTCTGACCTGATCGGTTCTCCTCAAAGAGTAACCAATCCTTAAAGTTGAAGAAAGCCTCCGACTTCACCTTCAAGAAATAAGCCCATATCATCCTGCTATAATCATCCACAATTCGCATAAAATACAAGCTCCCTCAAAGAGACTCCATTCTCATTGGTCCACAAAGATCGATAGAAACAAGCTCCAAGGTTATTAAAGACAGCCTCGAAGCCTTGCTGGGAATAGCATCACAAGTTTGCTTCCCACAGATGCAGGATACACAAGGCTGTTGGCAAGCCACAATATCCGGCAAACCTCGAACAAGATGTCCCTTCAACGCCTTCCGAAGGTAATCATAGTTGAGGTGGCCAAACCGAGCATGCCAAAGCTAGGACTAAGTTTGTGAGGTAAGAAGAAGAGAAGTCAAGGCAGAAAAAGACCACAACTTATAGACTCTATTCTCCTCATAACATGGAGAAAGAACCTGTCTCAACCCATGATCAAGAATCCGAAAAGAATCCACATCAAATTCAACCAAGAGGCCGAGGGCACAAATCTTGTGCACCGAAAGGAGATGGTATCCCAAGGCTGACACATAAAGCATCTAAAATGTATAGGCACCACCTCCCCATTTGAAATAAGATGCATGTCACCCCGTCCATAAATAGGAATAGTGTAGAGAGAGAAAATTCTGATATCTGTTGCGAAGAACTAATCAAAAATCAGCAGTTGTCCTGCTGTACCAGCCCCAAACGGATGCACCAACAACAATAGGAGCATCAGAGACTGTGATCTTCAGGAGAAAGTGCATCAGCAGCAATTATCAGCTTCCCAGGGTCAAGAATATGCAATCTCCATCACCAAAATGGTCTCCAATGGCTGGGAAAGGGCCCCAAAAGCTGGCAGCAACAGTTCAACACCTCTTCCCAACGACTCCAAAATGAAAAAAACGAGATTTCCCTCTCCCTTCAGCCCTATTTAGCCTTTCCCCCACTTGCATGGGAAAGTTTTGCCAAGTGGCAGCTTTCTTAATCCATTTTCAGTAATTTCCAGCCATTTAATTAATTTTCAGAATTAATTAATTCTGAAAATTAATTCAGCCCTTAATCCTGCCCAGAAAATTGACCTTGCCCATCCAAAAATTAATTGGTTAGGCCATTTGCAACCCAAAGTGGTCCCATGTATTAATTGACCCTTGGACAAGCATTAATCCATTAATTAATGCCTAGTCCCTAGTGTCACCACTAATGGTCCTAGGGGTGAACTGACACCAAAATTCACCTAGAATCTAACAAGTGTAACTTGTTACAACTTTTGCCTTTGACATCCATCTTTTTCACAAGGTCCTTGGGCCTTCAACTGTAACAAAGTAGCTTGCACCTCACATGTGCAACACATGTGCATCTTTTAATTGCACATTTGATTAATCCTTTAATCAAATGTCAATTAAACATAAGCAAAGCATTAAATTTTCACATCCTCATGACAATACATTTGATCAAGCTCTAGCCATAAGAGAGAACAATTGTAGTGCATGAGAGAAATAAAGACGAGTGGATGCAAGTATTGAGTTTGTCCCAATGTGCCTGAGCCTTTGTCAACTCCATCTTATCTCACTAGAAGAGAGTCTGGACTTGTCTCGTGAAGAAGAATAATGAATAGCCTTCGTAATAAGCTCCGCCAAATCATAGAACTCCAAAATGGCAAGCATCATAACCCACCACATATAGCAGTTCTCACCAACGAGCTTTTGATCTCATGGAAGAGCCAGTAAGACAGGCACTTTTCAGTCCATGTTCACCTGAAACTCTGTTTTAGCCTCAAAAGACATCTTCATCTACAGTGCCTGCACAAAACACAAAAAGCAACCCCCTCTGACTGTGTAATAGCAACCTACTAGGGCTCTTTGCCACGTGTCCCACTCTTTCATCACCCGTCGGAGGCGATAAAAAGGTAAAATTTGCACTTGAAGGCCCAAAACACAACCTTCTTTCTTATCTAACAACAAAAACCAACAACAACTTCAGCAAATCTTCTCCTTTCTCGCACAGCCACGCTCACCTCAACCTTGTTCTGATGCATAGCCCTGTTGCTTACCCTTGAACACTGAAAATGCAGCCTTGTGTCGTGCTGAAATCTCCTCTTTAAGTATATCTACCATTGGTCAGTCCTTCAATGCTTTGATACCATGTCAAAGTGAAGCAATGCAAAAGCGTATGACCAAAACAAAGAGTGAACAAAGAGAGGAGAAAGAGAGAAAGAGACAATGAAACATAGAAAATCTACAATGAAGTATGCTATATAAGGATGCAGATATATACATGGGTGTAGAGAGAATGTCTGCGTATGTCTCCACCTCGAAGATCTCACACTCCATGAACCCCAAGGGCAATCTCCACGGTCTGCAGCCTAACAACTGGTAGCACAACTATGAAAGAATGTGGAAACTTGGGTCAATAAATAGACCACAAAAATACACCAAAATAATGCAAGCATAGTTCGATCGCAGCCCCACTCCCTAACCTGACACATGTCTCCAGCTTATCGCCTACTAACGTCAAACTACGAAGTGGACAGCTTGCTGCACTCAGGGAATGTCAAGCTCTTAACACCTTGAGCTAGGGAACTAGTAGCACGTCGAGTGAAGCTTACATCACAAGGTTGAGTTCCATATGGTCAATGAACACCGTCCTAGTGTGTGGATGGAGCCACCTAAGGTCTAGAGTCCAAAAGTGATTGCACAAAAAGTGTTGTACAATTGAGCCTGGAGTCTATTTATAGAATATAGTGTCCAAACCCTAAAATGCCTTGAACATGGTCACACTACAAGACCTTTTAGCTCACCCTAAAGTGCCTTGATATTTTTCATACCTAGCACAATGTCCACAGATATAGCTTTCCCCCCTTATAAATGACTGTTACCCTTAGCAATATCTATCATGGGGATGTGAAATTTTGATGCTTTGCTTAGCATTTGATAAGTGTTTATTAAATGTGCAAATGTGAGGCACGTGATGTAAGTTGTATAAGTTGTACTTGATAAGTACTAGGTGGTACTTAGTGACAAATTTTGGCTTAGATAATTTTATTAGCTCTTAATGTCGGTGATGACGATAGGAACTAGACATTAATTAATTAATCAATGGTTGATGGAGCACCATCTTTCTCCTAGCAACCAAGCTATGTGCCTTTGGACCGCCTAAGCTTAGTAGACTATAGGTTCTATCTTGAGCTAGCTGCTAGATCCTACCAAAGTGAGGATTTATTTTGACAATGCCCTCTTAGAGAAAGATACTTGCTAGTTATCGAAAAAGATCAAGCATTAGCAATTGGGTAGTTGCATCCTCATGTGTTTTGTCCACCTTGTTTTGCAACCATGAAGGTTGGGCTGATTAGAGAGGATATAGGAAATGGTGATGCGTCCATGTAAGGGATCTAAGTGTTGTATGACAACAAAGTTTTAAGCATGTGCATGGCCATCAATAGCCTCTTCTCAGGTATGGTTACTGGAAGAATTTGACTTGGACAAGGAGCCTCTTCTCTTCAACCAACAAGGAGATTGAAGAGACTCCATAGGAGAAAGTGTTTTCTTTTTGGAGTTTAACTTGCTAGTCTTTCTAGATGACTTGCCCTTGCCCTTACCCTTACTCTTAGTTGAGGATTTTTGTGGAGGGGAGTCGGGGTATGGTATGTTAGATCTCACTCTCGAGTGTTAGTGAGCTTATGGCTTTCGAAAAGATAGGTTGGCTGTCTTGGGTGAAATTACATCAACACATAAACATTGATCAAGTTTGTTTGGTCAAACATGCTTGCTCTTGTTGCAAAGTCCATTGTATAGATGAGAGACAAACTTAACACCACACCACCTATGTAGTCCATAGCTTCCAAACAATATTAGTGATATCAAAAGTCACATAATACAGAAAAATATGACTTCTGAGCCTAAATCTCATCTTTTTAGGACTCACAATAGTGCCATTAACCAATGTTATTGGCGCTAATGGAGAATCCATATAACCACATGCAAATGGAGACAACCAAAACGTTGCAACGGTAGAAGGTGCAAACACATCTGCATCAAGTACATAAGAAACGATGTTACAAGAGATGTTGCTTTTGGGGTCATGAATGAAAAATAGCATTGGTGATATAGCCCATATGTGTGTAGAGTCCGTAGTATTTATTTGAACAACCTCCGTGTGTGCTAGCAATACTTGTTCTCAGATGGAGAGGCTTGGTGTTAAGGCATGTTAGCTCATGTAGTAATGAGGAGGAGGTTATTATTGAACATTCATTAGATTCTACTCTTCTCCCACTTTCTGCATTTTTGTCTGAGTTATTGAGTTTTAGTTGTGGTCATAGATTGTGTGTTTTCTCAATGCAAACCCCTAGCATATCTTCACATGTATTAGATACAGTGTTCTTCTGAAGAGTATACTCTGGCTATCATGAAGGCTTGGTTTGTATGAGTGACACAAGGACACATAACCACTACAAGATGGCTGAGACACCTTTATCTTGGGAACCCATCATACCTTCTCGGGCTTCTCATTCACTGGAGTCCCTGAGGCAGTATTATGCTCAATGAGGACAACACATCCTCCCCCTTATCTTCATCCACTTTACCAGATGTTGAGCAAATGTGGAAAGTGGAATCCACAGTTCTTGAAGAGAAGACCGCCCCTCAAACCTTCACGACAACTTTGGGAAAAAATATATATGGGTTCGTGTCTTTGGCTCTAAGAAGAAACATAACACCAACCAAATGCTTGCAGCTTGGCATCTGACTCAAAGGGATTTGATTTGAATTCAGCCCTAGCTGGACTGTTGAGCACTTGTACTTCATTGAGTTTCCTTTTGAGTAATATAATTAGTCATACCTTTTTTCACGAAGAAAACTCAAGGAGTGAGGGAAAGGTTTGACCATACTCATCACCATCATAAATAGCCCAAGTGAGTAGGAATTGAAGACAGTTGAAGTAATAAGAGCAGACCCACCATGACCCTCTCTCCAAAAGGGTTGGCTACCGTTTGGATGGATGAAAGAGAGGTGCACTAGAGGTGTGTTCCAAGGCTTGAAACTAGCTCACCATCATAGAGGCCTCCTTCTCAATTTGGTATTCATGTCTGCCACATAAAGTCCATAAGAATCTCTATTCAGGCCACTCATTGCTGAAACTGTGCCTTCATGGCAACTGTATGGAAAAAGGGTACATGGGGTTGGCTCTAATATCAAACATAACACCGACCAAATCTTAGAACTTGGCACTCAACTCAAAGGGGAATGAGTAAAACGGAACTCCATGAAACTTGCAACGACATTCAATGCCTGAGGCCCTACACATACAAGGGATGGAGCTAATCTCCCATGCACAAGGCTGATCTGTTGCAAACAGCAGCAGGGAATCAGATGGACCTGCCATATCATGATCTACAATTCTGTTGCTGCTGTCAACCCATCTTTTACGGGTTCTTCCATCCTTCCCTTCACCACTTCCTCTCAAGGACAGTCTACTGTTCGAGACCTGCCATATGACCAGTCACCGACAAATCCACTGCTGACCCCCCATCCTTCACCGATTCTTCCACCTTCCTTCCTCCCTCCACATACTGGAATCTGGATCCACACGACCTTCACCCCCTCCCCCCGCCCCCGCAGGACTCCAAAAAGAAGCGCACACAAAACACCACCGTGTGTAAAATTTCTCAGCTATAGCTTTGGAATCTCCTTCAGAAAGAGCGTTATTCGGAGGAAAGTTATTTTGCTGATCTCAAAGGCCAGACATTAGTCTAGCCCACCGTCCTTCCCTCACAAAACCTGTGAATGCAGCTATTTAACATTCAGCCCTCTTTCTAGCCAATGGCATCACACTTCCTGTTGCATGCATATCTATACATATGCTGCATGAATTCTCATTGATTAAAGATCTAGCCATGTCAGTCAAAAAAACAACCAGGTTATTCTATACATAAAGAACAGTTATTCAGAGGCCTTGAAAACCCATTGTTGTAAGTTATAAGTAGCAATGGAACCCAAAGAAATGTTTACCTTAGCACAGGCTTCTGTCTTTTCAAATCCCATACCACTGCAATATAACCATATCCTGACATCACTCTCTTGTAGGAAGGAAGTAATTGTTTTAAATCAAACTTTTGTTATCAAATTGCACCTGAGAGGCCACTGTAGGAAGTTGACGCCAGAATGTGGCCCACTTTACGGTTCCAAGAAACATAAGAAATTTCTGTTTGTCCTTGAGCCTGAAAGATCAATTACCAATCAGAGAGACTCCACACTGGCACCATAGCCAAAGCAGACAACAAAGTAGCAGCTTTTTCCTAGTCATCAAGCAATTCAGAGACCATGCTCATCGTCAACCAATTCATACCTTCAGAGGGGGGAAATGTGAAGGTGAACTGGGATTTACAAGATCCCAAATATTAATTTCTCCATCATCACCCCCAGAAGCAAGAAGGTTAGGCGTAATCACATTGAACTCCAAACCACGGACCTGCATAAGTTTGGCAATCATTATGAATCAAATGTGTCGTGCTTTCCCACATAAATAGAAAAAAGCAGCCGAGTCTGTTGTATAGAGAGGTAGAAAACACAAAACAACTACAGATCTTTGCATGTGTGATTTCTGCAAATCCAATTCCACAGGCTCATGCAACAATGAGACTTCAGCATCAAGCTGGATTATGCTTACAAATTCAACTCATAAACTTACTGTTATTCTTCCCCATGCCTCCAGCATACTCGACTTGAAACTATGAAACTATAAACACAAATGAGCACGGATCGATTTCTCCAGATGGGAAAAAAGATATGTTAGGCACTTACATGGGCAGTGTGTTTCTGCATCTTCGCAAGCAATGAGCTCTCACTATCTTGGTCATTGCTGCAACAAGAAAGAGTGAAACATTAGCTCAAAATCTCGCATCCTGGTTACTCGTGAAATGTCCAATGCTCTCGAAAGATTCAGTAAAAAAGATGCCGATGTTAGTGATGACTGTCCACAAATACCATGCTGCTTTTCGTCTTGCAGCTGCACAGGCAATCACAATCGTTCTTAATTGTGGACTACATTATAACCAGTGAAGGTTAGCCACCTGATAAAAGGGGCCGGATTCCATATCCCGATACTGCCGTCTGCATGGCCGCCTGCGATAAGACCATAAGGATACTCCTCTCCGCCAGCTCCAGCAGTTCCCCACGAAAGCCTGTTGAATTTCTCGCTGGCGGAGTAGGAATTGAGCAAAGGGAGCTCCGGATCGGGGCTCGCAAAGTCGACCTTGAAGACGTCGAGGGAGGCAGAGGTGCTGAAGGCGAGATCGATGGCGCCAGCCATGGTCCCTGTGGCGAGCACATCGATAGCGGTCGGGGCAAAGGCCACGGTCGCGGATCTGGCCACGGACTTGAGGGCCATGGCGGCTGCTCAGATCTCTTCCCTGCGTTTGGCGAACAGGAAATTCACGATGGTCGTGGGCGATGGCGATCTATAAACAAGTGAGGGGGAAAAGGGGTCGAAGGAGAAGAGGAACAAACAAGTGTTGCAGCAGTGAGAGAGGGAGGACCAAGTGCATTGGCTTTACCTCTTGTTTGGTTTTAACTCTCGGGCTCATACAAAAGTTTATGGACTATACAAATACACACAGGAGAGAGAGTGTGTGAGAGTGGATTATCTCTTGTTTGGTTTTGATAATCAGGCTCAAGTTTCTGCATTAGAAATACAAGCCCTACTCGAGATAGACACAGAGAGAGCGAGAGAGCGAGAGAGAGAGAGTGTGTGTGTGTGTGTGTCTCATTAGGACCGTTCATAATTAAAAGCTAAGTCATTAGAATTGCTCACAATTGAAAGCTAAGTGTGTGTGTCTCATTAGGACCATTGATAATTAAAAGCTGTCCTTAGAATTGCTCACAATTGAAAGCTAAGTCCTTGTAGGCCATGGCATAATTTGAATGGATTAAAACAATAAACCATGTTTCTTTGTTTTAAGCTTTATAGCAATATACCACATTTTTTGTTTTAGGTCCTCAGTCTCTCTCTCATCCCTCACTAGTGGCTTTATAGCAACTAGCCTTCCTTGCGCACTCTGCAACACTACCGTAAAGTGATATCGTAATATAGCTCTACTTCTCTTACTTCTTCCAACCCTACGTATTGGAATTTAGAATGTTAGGATATTGGCTTCTCTTTCCCATCTCCCCCCCCCCCCCCCCCGGTTTTCGTTTTGTTTTCTATTCTTTCTTCTTTCTCCCCCCTTCTTTCCTTTCCTGTTTCTTTTTTCTTCTTTTTCTTCTACCCAGTATAGTATGAGATCCGACGGATTTCACTACTTGTTTAGAGGTAGCTTTGGCCCACTCGCTAAAGTCATGGATTTCACTAATCAACAGTGCCTTTGCCTCTTTCTCCTCGAGATACGGCGACTTTGAAACACCCTTCTCAAGAGTATAGCAACTGTAGGACATCAAGGCCCTACCCAAAGGCAACTTACAAATTTCTTCAAGAGGGAGACCCAGGAGGCTTCAGCATAGCAACAACTCTAGCCATCTACACATACATGAGGGATACTAATTGATCAAGTTGCCCAGGTAAGCCAATCCAGGCATCGTAGACCCAAACACAAATGTCGACGACACCTTTGTGGCTAGATATAAGAGGTCGCTAAGGCTAGAGCTAGGCCCTCTACACCTCTATGAAATAGCTTTATTGTACTGTTCATTACACTTTTCATTTATTATTCTCTTCAAACAATTGTATTGACGTGTAGATGATTGTAACTCATAATCTTATAGGTCACTTTGGTCTTTTGCAAATGTTAATATATTATTTCATCTCTCTCTCTCTCTCTCTCTCTCTCTCTCTCTCTTTGCTCTCTCCTTTTTTTCCTCTCTTGTCTATCTCGCTTTTTCTTCTTTCTTCTCTCTGTCTCTCTCTTCTTTTTTCTCCTCTCCCTATTTTACTCACTCACACACCATACACCTCACTCTACTTTCTCTCTCCTCTCTCCTTCCTTTTCTTCATTTTTCTCTCCTATCTCCCTATCTCGCTCTCCTCTCTCCTCCCTTTTCCTCACCTTGTTTTTCTCCTCTCTTCACTTTCTTTTTTCTTCTCTCTTCCCCTTTCTTTTTCTCTTCTCTCACTATTTCACACACACACTCTCTCTCTCACTATTTCACACACACACACACACACACACACACACACTCTCTCTCTCTCTCTCTCTCTCTCTCTCTCTCTCTCTCTCTCTCTCTCTCTCTCTCTCTCTCTCTCTCTCTCTCTCTCTCTCTCTCTCTCTCTCTCTCTCTCTCTCTCTCTCTCTCTCTCAGCGCCCCATCATCGCCCGTCTCTCCTCGCCGTCCGTCCCTCATCCGAGTCCCGCCCTCGTCCGAGATCTACCCTCCTGGCATTTCTAGTTGAGAAAGGAAGAAGCTTATGTTAGAATCAGTCCCCTATACCCTGTTAGGCAGTGCATTGTACAAGAAAGGCAAAGTTGAAGTGCTCAGAAGATGTATTGCAGGAGATGAGATTGGGATTGTTTTGAAGGCCCTCGTCCGAGATTAGCCCCCGTCCGAGTTCCCCCCCCCCCCAATCTCGTCTGAAGTTCCCCCCACATTCGGACGTCTCTCGTCCTTGCCTTGCCCTCGTCCGAGTTCCCCCCACAATCCCGTCCGAGTCCACTGAAAATCGGACGCCCTCTCGTCCGACTCGGACACTGCCACGTGGACTAAACTGTCCAAGTCTCCACAATCGGACGATGCTCGACAGGAGTAGTCGCCATCTCTCCTCTCCTCACAAACCCCGGCCTCGGCACCCATATCACCCCACTGCCACTAGCCCTGCCCATACCCGACTTTTTCACCACCTCCCACCACCGCCCATCACGCATCCTCAACCACAATGAGGCCGGATGCCCACATCCCCTGAGCAAGCCCCGGAACCGTGAGGAAGGGATGGGCTCGAACAAGACATCCCCGTCACCAAGCAGCCGCACAAGGGGGGAGAAGAATGAGAAATACTCAGCGATTTGGAGCAGCATTGACAAGGTGACAGACTACCACACAAGGAAAGGCATGGAGGCCCTCCGAGATGTATGCAAGGTGCATGACCAAGACATCAGCAACATCAAGGAAATCATGGCAGCAATGTGCGCGGAAACTGCACACCAAATCAAGGAGGAAATAAGCACGAAAGTGCAAGAATGGACGAACGAAATCTACGCTGAGATCACACAACACTTCACCTCCTGGAAGGTGGACATTGAAACGTCCCTCCAGGAGAGAAACAGGGTGATCGAAGAACTGAGGCACGAGCTCGATGAATATAGAAACCAGCTGGACCTACTCAAGAAGGAGGAAGGAGAAATCACCGAAACAATTCCCACCAAGGTGCAATCCGAGATCAACAAGCTGAAGACACAAGTAACAAAGGAGCTCAACACGTGGGCGAATATAGTGAAACAAGCACAAGCCAAAGTGGCCGAGAACTCCAAATGGATTGAGGTAGCCAAGAAGTCGCCAACAAAGAAGGAGGAGTTTGTGAATGCAGCACTGGAGGAGGAGAAAAGGAGAAAGCTTAGAGCGCTCCACATCCGGGTGGTCGGATGGAAGGAAGGGGATAGCCCCCTGGCAGATGCCCAACAGATATGTGGAAAGCTGGGAGTAGAGGACCCTCAAATAGTGGAGAATGCATGGCGTGTAGGGAAAGACCTCACCAAGGGAAGGCCTCTTATCCTCAAATTTGCCAACTTAGAATCCAGACGAGCCTTCCTCTCTAAAAAGATAGCTCTAAAAGGGAAAAATTCTACCTGGAGGATGACCTCACACCCGCACAGGTGGCACACCGTAAAGAATGCATGCCACAGATCCTGGAGGCTCGCAAAGCGGGAAAATGGGCAGTATACAGAGATGGTCGGGTCATCATCACAGATAAGCGCCAATGACGGGGCGCGGCCTATGAGACCCACCTAAGTTTTGCAGTGTGCAACGGAGCTATGAAGACAAATGCAGGATTATTCCAGGAGACCTTCACCGGCAAGGACATCGTCCTCTACACAGAAACCCACCAAAGCCCAGGCACCTACTTACCAGAAGTGAGGGGATATAGATGGGAGACAGCATGCCACCCTAGAGCCCGAACAAAAGGAGGGACTCGAGGGTCCGGAGGGGTGGCTGTGTTGTACAGGGAGGAGCTACAGCCCATGGTGCAAGTCATGCGGAAAGATGAGGAAGCCCGGTTCATGTGGATCCAGATACACACAGATCGCCCCCGAGACATATACATGGCGGTGTGCTATTTCCCACCAGCACACTCCCCATACGCACCACAGAAGGGCGAGTCACCATACCTACCACTGTACGAAGATATCATGCACTACTCCAGCTTGGGGGATGGCATGTTGGTTGGAGACTTCAACGCACGCACAGCACAAAGGCAGACCCCCTTCTTCGAGAGCGAAGACCACATGTACAAAGAGATTGCACCGGAGGAGATAGAACTCAACCGGGCGTCACAGGACACAGTTGAGTGCACCAAATATGGCGAACACCTAACTGGTGTTAGGGGGGGCACACGGACTAGCCATCCTCAACGGCCTCGACAGATGGCCCGAGTCAGATGCCCTCACATGCTTCCCACACAAGCACGCGGCCAACTGCATCGGACGGGGGGCACATGGAGCACCCACACAGAAACTGGGAGCAAGCACAGTGGACTATATCCTCGGCCCTCTATCACTTATCCCCGACGTCTAGTCCTTCAAAATATCACCTCGCCCACTCGCAGTGGCTGCCGACCATGCATACCTACAATTTGATATAACCTACAGGTATGATCTAACCCCCGCAGCAAGCAACCCCCCAAGATTCCCCAGGTACCACTTTACCAAGCTAACTGCGAGCGCATACTCCGACCATCTCTATTGGAGCCTGCAAGAAATGAACCCCCACGCACCCCTGGAGGAGGTCACAGCACAGTTGGCGGGCACACTACACACCTCAGCTGCCGAATACTTCCCCCACACATCCCCCTCCCCCCACCCCACCCCTCCAAACAAGAATGTCCCACAGAATAGCAACCCGGCTTCGTCTTCAACAGGACACGAGTGAGGCTCACGTAGAGACTACAGGAACTGGAGGTACCAACCGAAATACGATGGGGGATACTGGCACTATACGAATCGGTAACAGGCCGAGTTCGGGCACTGGGAGGGCTGTCAAAGGAGATCACCAGAAGATAGATTGGGCGAGGTGGGATCGAGCCTGGGAGGGACACTGATACCTAACTTACTATATGCGGACGACATAGTCCTCATCTCCAGCACACTCGAAGGGCTGCAGCGCCAACTGGACGCACTATAGGCCTTCTGCCAAGACAAAGATCTAACTGTGAACCTGGGGAAAACCAAGGTCATGGTGTTCAACACGTCAACCCAATGGCTCCATCGGTCGGTACCCCCCTTCACATACGGTGGAGAAACCGTTGACGTGGCCCAAAGATACATCTATCTGGGGATTACATTCTCTGGACCGAGATTTACCCTGAGAAAAGCCATGGAAGATAGACTAACCCGAGGCTATGCAGCCCTCGGGTCAATGGAGAACCAATGTGCCCGCAAACAGTTCCAGGAACCCCGGACAAAACTCTAGCTTTTTGACACCTTGGTCACACCAACCCTCCTGTACGGGGCTCCCATATATGGGGGTCCAATCTCTACCACACGCGGAGGGCCCCACAGGATCAGCCCCACTGCCTGAGGAGGAGGCCACCTATGAGGGATGGGACCAGATGGAGAGACCCCTAGTACTTATGATCTCACGGACGATCCGAAGCAAGCCCTCCGTACCACACGAGATCATCCACCCAGAGCTGGGGGCACCGCCCCTCGTGGCTGAGGCCCTCTTCCAGACCGTGACCTTCTTGCGCCGAATATGGGACCTGCCCCGGCACCGGTACCCCAGACTCGCCATAAAGTCATCCAAACAGCTAGCAACACAAGGGGACACTGAGTGCTGGTATGCCTGAACAGAGACCTGGCTACGGCTCCATGGCTTGCACATGGACCACCTCCCCCCACTACAATACAGCCTAGCCTGCCCACACCTGGAGCTCAGCCGAGAGGAGGTAAACCGCATCACCAGAATGGATATCACCCAGACAGACACCGCCAGGACATGGGTGACCCCTACATCGGAACTAGGAACCAATAAGGCTTTCTACCGAGAACACTTCATGCATATCTCCCCGGACAGCTTCATCACCTGCCCAAGCTACATGGACACACACCTGTCTCACGGGGTCAGAAGTGCCATCGGACAGATCCGCACGTCCTCACACCAACTATGGGTTGAAACGGGCAGATACGGGGCCAACCCCCTCCCCCCAGAAGGCCGAATCTGTCAGCTCTACCATCTTGAGCCAGAGACAGAGGAACACTATATCTGTAGATGCCCAGTGTACTACGAAATCCGGGGACGCTTCCACTGCCTATTCAACGAAGGATTCGGACCACTCTCCAAGGTGATGGAATTCAAAGACCAGAGATGCCTGGGGCTCTTTCTAATGGAAATACGATGCCACAGAGACCACCTCCCACGAACCACGGAGCAAAGACAAGGAGCCACCAACCAACGCACACTCAATGACTTCTACCAAATACCAGCTACCCTCCCCACCACCGAGGCCCCACCAGCCCAATCAGCCTCCCGGCCCCCGGGGACCACCTTAGAAATAGCCACAGCGAGGGATAAAGCCCGGCGACCATGCCCTGCCGCCCCCGTCCCCGCAGAAGACACTGGTCGAAGATACAAGGGATACTACGCCGCCATCGGAGGGCCCTGCCCCGCCGCTTTAGCCTCTCCATGCTAGACCGACCCATGCGGGTCATCTTAGGATGAACACCCCAGGAGCAGTTCCACACCGCACTGGGAGTACCTCTAGATTGTATCTAGTCCAGATATCATTTTGTACCTACTCAATTTAGTTCGACATAGCATAAATGTTAGCTTCACTGGGACTTTTGAAATCTCCCAGACATTTGTATGCAACATTTTGGTCTCATAGGCCAACTTGGCCTGTTGTAGACGTTAATATAACTTTCTTTCTTCTTTCTTTTCTCTCTCTCTCTCTCTCTCTCTCTCTCTCTCTCTCTCTCTCTCTCTCTCTCTCTCTCTCTCTCTCTCTCTCTCTCTCTCTCTCTCTCACACACACACACACACACACACATTTATTTGTCCTCTCCTCTTTTCCCCCTCTCTCTCCTTTTCTCTACTCACTTTTATTTTTTCTCTCTCCTCTCTCCCTTCCCCTGCCCCACTTTTTAGTCTGATCTCTATCCTTTTTTGCTCTTGCTTCTCTCATATTTGCCCTTTCTCTCCTCCTCCCTGTGTGTGCGCATACGCATGTATGCGTGTGCGTGTGTTTTTCCTCTCCCTTGTCTCTGTCCTCCCTCCCCTTGCTTTTTTCACTCCCCTCTCTTCCCCTTTTATACACACTCGTTTTTTCTTTCTTACCCCTTTCTTGCTCCTTTAGTTTTTCCTCATCTCTATATCTTTCTTATTTCTTCTCTCTGCTCAACATACTATGAGATCCAAGGTTGATTTCACTATTTGTTTAGAGATAGCTTTGACCCACTCACTAAAATCATGGATTTCACTAATCAATAGTGCCTTGGCCTCTTCATCCTCGAGATACAGTGACTTCAAGACACCTTTCTCATTATTATAGGAGCTATAGGACATTGAAGCCCTACCTAGAGACAGCTTACAAATTTCTTCACAAGGGAGACCCAAGAGGCTTCAGCATAGCCACAACCCCATCTATCTACACATACATGAGAGCTACTAATTGAGCGAGTTGTCCAATTGAGCCGATCTAGGCATCCTAGACTAAGACACAGACGTCAATACACCTCCAAGGTATGTGGCCCTATTAGATCTGCATACCACTACATCACTCAGTGGACCCTTTACATTACCATGTGCTCTATGTATACTTGGTGTCCTAACTAAACGAATACCAAGCTTATTGTCCAAATTCTTTGAATCACTAGAATTTCCATCAAACCCTAAATGACTGGCAAATGCATCATTACCATCTGACAGTTTCTTCTTCCCTTTGTCTTTACCCGCAACACTAGTAGATGCACTTAAAGATGACCAAAGGGCTAACTGTAGATCTAGTACCAGATGATGTTTCTTGTCCACTAAGACTCTGTGATTCTTGCTTTTCTTTTTGCACATGACTACCATGATGATCATCATCATCATCATCATTATCCAATGCATCACCACTAGATGCATACCAACTGCTCCTCTCATAAAAAATAACATCTTTGCTCACTTTGAACTCACTTATGAAAAAACAATACCCTTTTGCTCTAAAGAGTATCCAATGAAAATATAATTTTCAACCTTTGGATCAAGCTTATTTTGCAGCTCATTTGGCATATGAATATATGCAATACAACCAAACACTTTCAAGTGTGATACATTGGGCTTCTTACCTGTAAGGCATTCTTTGAGAATCATAACATTTTGTTACCTGCATGCTTGCTATTAGTAATGACTAATGAAAAGAAACTTGTGTTGCAAGTGGTAGAAGTGCAACTTGGTTGCCACCCCTTTCACCATATCTGATTGCATACCTTGTTCTTTCTTAGTAGTTGATCCCTTTAACCATCCCAATCATTGAACCTTGTCTATAAACTAAACAATAGGTGTCTACCAGGCCTCCTTTAGGGTGTTGCATATTGGAAAAAAGAGAAACCAAGGCTATGTTACATTTTTGGCAAGGATCTAAGGGCCCATAGTGAGTCAATAAAAGCAAAAAGTACATTTGATGCTTGCTAGAGACCTTGGTCGGCCCAATGGTTTCCAACATCATTGTAGCCTATAGAGGTACTCCCACAAGAGGTTTGTAAGGTATTTGAGGGAAATGGAAGCCTTGAATGCTTGAATCATGAGTTATCAAATCATAAGAAGCCTAAATGAAATAATGGCTTAATAGGAAATGAGAGGTATGCTCAATGTCAATTAGACTCACTTGGATGCTTCTATAGCCACAACACAACCCATAAAGGTAGGTTGGTAAGTCTGGTCATGTGCCAACAATCTAGTCTATTGTACATCCTACATATTGCAATAGTAGTAGAGGAGACTTAGCATCTCTTTTCATACATTGCTAAAAAGTGTATGAAATGTCCATTGTCAACAACAACTGTCTCTAAAAAGGCTAGAGAAAACACAAGAAGAAAGAGCTATGGATGATCTAACACCTTTCCTAGTCTTTAAAACCATTTGAGACTTCTGTCGTGTTGATACACAATTGCAGGTGCTAAAATTATGGGTGCCTCTCATTGAATTCAATAGCATAAGAGTTTGCTTCTTAACATAGTAGTTGGAATTGATGGCAAGACTACCATAGAGATGACTCCATGCCCTTTGCTCGAGTGTTCTCCCTCTTGGCATCCTTCTTGAGATGTAATTAGACCCATCCTTAGTAGGAGCAAGGAGAATAGAATTGGAAAGATAATCTCTACAAAGTGCAATTGTATCACAGTTAACTCATGCCATTGTAGCTTTATCTCTCCCATGTTGCTTTGATGGCCTAGCAACAGATTTGATGTAGAGCTTCCAATTCTTAGAATGATCTTTCTTTAATGTGGAGGTTTTTCACTAGCTATCACAATCCAAAATATCAAATAGCACGAGAGACTTTAATTTTTGAAGGGTAGCCACTTGCTGCTCCATTGGATGCATTGACATGACTTAGATGAGCTCTCCTCCACAAATTGTCCTTATGCTTATTATACCATGTAATGGTGCTAGTACTCCTACTTGATGATCTCTCCATAGCATTTTATAGTTTATATATTACCATCAACTCTCCAAGTAGTGCATAGGTATTCTTGCACCCTATGGCAAGCTTCTTAAGAGATT
This sequence comes from Lygodium microphyllum, assembly GCF_053477565.2. Lineage (NCBI taxonomy): Eukaryota > Viridiplantae > Streptophyta > Polypodiopsida > Schizaeales > Lygodiaceae > Lygodium > Lygodium microphyllum. Next base: position 73,472,809 of record NC_141153.1, read on the forward strand.
TTTTAATAGTCTTGGCTTCATGGGCCTATAGATATTACCACCTTTATTGTTGCTATTTGAGGTTTATTAGGGTGAATGATCTCATTGTTGAACTATGCTTCATTCTCTTTTCTCTTGGAATATTTGACATATTTATTCTCTTTCCTACTTCCCTTCTCATTCTTATCTCCATTAGCAAGTTTCTATAGCTCCACACAAGCTTTAAGCTTTTGTGCCTCCTTGTGAATAGTAGGTTTTTCATTGTTCTCATTGTTCTCTTTTCCACTTTCCTACTTTTCTCTGTTTTTGCCTTCTTTTTAAATGCTTTGATTGATGGCAAAGATCATATGTATCCTTCTCATGCTTTGCTCCCTTGAACTCATAATATTCACATTTCACACGGAAACATTAGTTTGAAACTTGTATGCATGGCTCAATTTGAATATTGAGTCTTGTTATTTTTTAAAGAGGTGATATCCAAGCTTCTTTCTCTTTTTGATGGAAGATTAAGCTCGTGCGTGCGTGCGTGCGTGCGTGTGTGTGTGTGAGTGTGATTAGAGATTATGATTTAGTTTGTAGAATATAGATTAGCATATATTTAAAGTGGTAAATAGAGTAGAAATTTATAAATGTAGACAATATGTAATTATATATCAATATTGTAAAGAAGAGAATGTATCTAGCCTCTAGTTCCCATGTGTCTTGCTCATTACACTCCATCCCGAATCCTGAAAGTTTTTGCTCTAAAAAACAAAAGACTACTAGATAGACTTGTTAGAGTGGGTAGTCAGTGGGGCTATAGACTACTACTCTGATCAGCAATAGAAGGAGAAATTTTGATAGTAGGGGTGAGAGGCACATATCCGGGGCATAAGGCTAGGTATAGCTAACATGCATATTGTGGTGGGTATAGTCACAAGAGAACAGTGCCACCAATTCATTTTAAGTAAGGGCATGAAGACTATGGACCAGCATGTTGTCCACCACATGCCTGGTGAGGCAAATCTGCCATAACTTTTGATGGATTGCTCCAAATGGGACATGCCACATGTCCCATTTTAAAACAATCTGCACTCTACATGTAGTAAGGGGTCAAAATAGGGCATATCCAACTAGTCTTTAGCTCATTGGACCTCTTATAGGTGAGGAAACTCTTCCACAATAGTGGCTGGGTGCCAAGAGGCTTCTTCAAGGGGTAGACCTTGCCATTTGATGAGGTATTCCTTGATGAATCAAGATCTCAAGTATTTATCTCACTACCCAATGATTGCTTTGAGGATATACTAAATGATGCCTTTTTCGTCTATGGGAGGTAACTCTTCCATATAGTCCATTGAGATGCCAATGAAGGGCTTTAGCTGACTGATATGAAACACATTGTGAATCATGTCGGTGGGGGGAAGCTCTAATTGATAAGCCAAGTAACCAACTCTTTTCAAGATCTGATAGGGGTCCTAAAAATGATGGGCCAACTTGTTACTGCTACCCTCCTTGAGAGTGGAGTAGTGGGACTCAGACACTTTCAATAGGACCGGCTCTCCCTCTTGGAATTCCAAATACCTTCTTCTCTCATCATCATAAACCTTCTATGATCTTGTGCTTTTCAAAGATTCACTTTGTATTGCAAAGGGATTGCATGTGCTCTAACTCCTCTTTACTTTGGAGGTTAATCTTGTCATTGAATAGGATTGTAGGAAGGGAAATCTTATACCCATATAATGCCTTAAAAGAAGAAACTCCAATGCTAGAGTGAGTGGAGTTATTATATGCATTCAGCCAAGTGGAGTCACATATCCCAATTGTGTTGCACATCATGGCAAAAGTGCTACAAGTAGGTTTTAAGCCATATGTTGACCCTCTCAATCCGATCATTAGCATGTGGGTGGTATGCAATGGATGGGATATCCATAGATATGAAAACTACATGCCAAAAGTTGCTCATAAACTTAGCATCCCTGTCATACACTGTGACCTACAATAACCCATGCAATTTAAACACTTGCTCCATAAACCAAGTGGCCATCTAAGATGTAGTATACTGAGTTTTAGTGGGAATAAAGTGTGCAATGTCAGTGAGTCGTTCAACTACCACATATATGTTGTTCCATCCTTTCTTGGTGATGGATAGGCCAGTATGAAATCCATAATGATATGTGCCCATTTCTCTTTAGGAATAGGCAGTTTCTCTTCAGGAATAGGCAGGGGCTATAAGAGACTAGCTGGTCTAATGTGTTGTTCTTATTCTGTTGGCATGGGACACAACTGGCCACAAAATCCTTGACATCCCTCCATAGGCCCTTCCAGTGAAAGCTACTGAAAATCCTATCATATGTTTTGAAAATCTCCAAATGTGGAGCATGGATGCATTTCTTTCATGATCTTCCATGTGAAGGGAGAAATGTGGGGGATGACAATCTTGCCATGGGGCCAATAAGGCCATTTTTTAGTATTGGGAGTTTTTGTTCACTACCCTATGTTGTAATTTTTGACATATGTGGCTAAATTCCTCATTCAAGAAATAGGTCTCCTAAAGCTCCTCAATCCAATCACTATGTAATTGTGAAATGGAAGATACTCTACATACCCACATCTGTGATAATGAACTATATTGTCTTTGCCCCTAGTGTGAGAGATGTCAAAATCATAATTTTGCAAAGTTGCCACCCATCTCCTCTGCTTATAGGAGTCCAAGTAGACTGAGTTAGGAAGTTACTAGAGGACATGATGGTCACTCTTCACTCTAAGCTGACTACCATATAAGTAATGGTGCCATTTCTTAATAGCATGGAGGATGGCTAACATCTCCTGGTCATAAACATTCATTTCTATCTCCTTTTCATCAAGCTTACGACCTCAAAAGCAATCACACCATGCTCTTGTAGCAAGACAATACAGATACCTCTCCCACTAGCATCATAGTAGATGGTAAACTATTTTGAGAAGTTAGGGAATATGAGGATGGGGGATGAAGTAAGCATTTCCTTCAATTGTTTAAAGTTGTGATCTGCAACAACATCCCAAAAAAAAAGATTTCTTCTTTAACTGGTCTGTCAAAGGTGCTGCAATGGTGGCATAATACTTAATGAAACATTTATAAAATGAGTATGTATACAATTTTGACTAACAATGTGCCCCAAGTACTCCATTGAGGTTTGCATAAAAATGCACTTCCTTGGCAAATAGCCTATGCTCTCTCAGGACATCAAACACCCGTCTCAAGTACTCCTCTTGTGATCTACAATAAATAAGAATGTCATCAAAGAATACGAGCATAAACTTGAAAAGGAAGGGCTGTAAGATTTTACTCATGAGGCTTTGAAATGTTGCGGGGGCATTACTCAATCAAAAAGGCATCATTAGAAAATGATAAAGCACACAATCAATTGTGAAAGCCATTTTGACCCCATCACCCTCCCGCACACGTATTTGATGATAGCTAAAGTGCATATCAATCTTAATGAAATATCATGCCCCTTTCAACTCATCCAACAAATCATTGATCCTCCTTGGGATAGGATACCAGTTATTGCATGTGATCTTATTCAAGTCCCTATAGTAGCAGTCAATGTACATGCAAAAAGAGCCATATTTCTTCATGACTAATAGGACCAGAGATACATAGGGTGAGGAACTCTCTTCATAAACCCCATCTCAAGTAACTTATTGACTTGCTTTGCAACTTTGCGTTCAGACTTGGAGAGTCTATAAGGTGGCTTGTTCACTAGCTTAGAATGGGGTTCTATATCAAGTGGGTGGTCCACTTTCCTCTTAGGGGGAAGGAAGGGCTATAAGCATCTAAAATAAATGGTTATACTCCTCTAGTAAGGCTTTCAAAGTTGAATTCTTAGAGACTTTTGAGAGCTTATTTGAATTTTCGTTATTCAAGTGTAAGACAAAGATTTGTGAGCATCTCTTAAACTCCCTTTTGAGTTGCTTTGCCTAATTAGTTGAAAATCAATATTATCATAAACTCTGTTTAAGCAAATGAGCTGTCCATGCATCATAAACTCTATGTAGAGCTAAGAGAAGTTCATAGCAAATTTACCCAAGTGTTTTAGCTAGTCACAACCCAAGACAACATCAATGGGACCCATGTTGAATGCAATTAGATCAATTGATGCCACGTACTTTTTAGCTAAGCGCAGGGAAACTTGGGAGCATACATGTGTGTTGATATGAACATTTCTCGAGCTCCCTTTTGAGTTACTTTGCTGTAATTAGTTGAAAATCAATATTATCACAAATTCCCTCTAAGTAGAGGAGCTGTCCATGCATCATAAACTCCATGTAGAGCTAAGAGAAATCCAGAGCAATTTTACCCTAGTGTTCACAACCCAAGACAACATCAATGGGACCCATGTCGAATGCAATTAGATCAACTGATGCCACATACTTTTCAGCCAAGCACATGGAATTTTGGGGCCATACATGTGTGTTGATTTCTTTTGCATTTTTTGCTATTTTAACTTTATGGGGATGTTGTAACTCCACAGGGATGCATTTCAATGGATCAATGACTGACCTATTAACAAAACTGTGTGGACTACCACTATCTACTAGGATAAATGCATGCTTTCCATTAATGCTTCCTTGAATGTGTAGGGTGTTGGGGTTCCTAGAGTCAATCCATACGTCCATGGAGATGGAGCAAAGGGGGGGTATAGTAGAGGTGATCAAACCAAGATCATGAGGTGAGGAGCTGCCTATGTCAAAGGAAAACCCATACTCTGAATCATAGAAATACTCCTGGTCCAAGTTCTCTACATAATCCTCATTTTAAGCATGTGCAAAGTTATTTGTAGTATGCAAGGCATATAATTTCTCCTCATCATTTTGCCAATCCTCCATTATATACATGATGTGAACTTTGACCTTTATTGTCTTGTAGGGGCATTTTGAGGCATGGTCTGCCATGTACTTATCACCATACTTGAAACACAAGCCTTTTTCTTTCCGATCCTTCATAATATCTAGATAAATGAATTTTTGGCCACTTGGACCACTTAGGGTTGATATAGTTTGGGGCTAGTTTTTAGCATTTTTACCCTCGCCATTAGAGCTAAGTGTTGTCCCAAAAAAGCCATGTTTTCTTGTAGCATGGAAGGGGGGGCAAGTAAGGATTTTGGGGTTGCTACTAGGCGTGGGGTTGCCTCTAAAAACACCTCTAGGGACTTGGCCTCATTGGGGTGTGGGACTGTCCAAAACCTTGTTGAAAATTATCATCTTTAAAGTACTTGCATATATTTTAGCCAATTCAATTGCATTGAATAAGGTAGAATGATTTTGAGTCATTATATTAGCCGCAACAAGCTAGGCTATAACCCGTAGATGTATTTGTTCAAATTTGCATCATTTCTACTACTCTCAACATACATGGTCAAGTTCATAAAGAAATTTATATACTCATTCATTATGAGATTACGTTGGTCAAAGCTGATACCATTGTCTTGCCAACTACTCTTTTTCCACCAGGGATACAAACAGTCAAATCATATGCATCTTAAAGTTTTCCCAATCAATAAACGAATGATTCTTACAGCTGATATAGCACCACCCTGTGTGGGCAAATCCCTCTAGATGGAGCAAGGTGAATATAATTTTTTGATCATCAGTACATTGGTAAATTTAAGCATGACTCCAATTTAGAGGTCCATTCTTCCAAGTCCAATGGGGATGGTGATTGCCCATTGTACGTAGTAAGAATGATCTTGTCATGGAGCTCATTGGGGCCTTGCTGCCCATGATAGCCTTGCTATCCATATATACCATGTTGCCATACATACCATGCTCTCCATACATGCCATGTGTGCATTTACCCCATTTTTCCCATGATAACCATATTGTCCATTAGTGGGCTGGGCCATATAAATGCCATTGGGGCTCCTAGAGAGAGTGGGGGAGCTTTTGCCAATGGTGGGTGAAGGTCTGACCGGGGGGGTTTAGCTACATGAAGAATGGGAGAGCTCAAGAGAGGCTTGTCATCAATATGAGAGGGCTCCCCACCTCATATGTGGTAGTAGGGGGAATGCCCTTAGCTCCGATAATACCCTATGGGCCATGATACATTTCCAATGGGAGAAGTCACCATGGTTTGTGCTTGGACTCGTTTTCTGGATCTTGGGCTGAGGTAGTAGGTAATTGGGCTACGAGAGTGGTGAGGTGCTACAGGGTGTGTGGAGAGGTCATTTTCTTGATCGCAATATCAAATTTTGATAGCATTTGTTGGTGATTAGCAATCATGTCATTGTACCTTTTCATGTGACGAAGCTCATGGTGATAAAGGGTGTCATTGAGCATGATATAGGGGTCCATATCAAGCACCTCCTCATGCATATCACCATTAAAATCTTGTGCTAAGATGGGCTTCTCGTTCATTGAGGCCCTAGAGTACTCTCCCTCTAAACCTCATCATGGGCTTTGCTCTTGCCTTTCTACCAAGCCATATGAGTGTGATCCACAGGACTCACTATTAGTAAAGTAGGCATAACTTCTAGTAGGAAACTCCAATTGAGGAGATTTTTCATTCAAATCCAAGGGACAAAGCCCTATTTGAGATGAGCTATTAAGGCTTGTGATAGAAAATGATAAGAGAATTCTATAATTGAATCTTTGTGTTGGTCTCCACCCTATCCATAGTGACCTCAATGCACAACAATAGCCATACCCTTTAGATATTTTTAATTGAAATTAAAGGAAAGATTTCCTCTTTGTGATGAGCTATAGGATTTCCTCACAAATTCAATACAAATTTACTATAAGATTTCTATGACTATCTTGAATTCCTACAACTAAAACACTACCTATCCTGGTTTGAATTCACACTATATGAGTGGCTCAAGGGCTAAGGAGTCTAAGCATCATAGTAAACGGCATACATAGCATACTGACCATGATCCCAAGCACATTCAAGGATTAGTTTGCTTTGCCAACACCACATATGGAAGCCGTAGTGCCATACATCTAGCATTGACTGCATACATGTCAATTGCCATACATGGGTGTCTCTATCAATGAATGTGCCTCATATTAGGGGTATATCATAAAAAATGGGGTGAGCATGGAATGTACCTACACCTACATACAAGTATCAATTGGATCAATGAGAGGTGGGCAAAATTTCCCCCAAGTCAGGTGGTGCACACCCTTTCAAGGTCTTGAGTAGTAAGGGAGGGTCACCTCTCTTTTAGATTACCACCTCTCATAGCTTTAGCCAACATTTTTTAACCTAGTTCAATTAGAGGCTCAATCCTTAGCATTGAATGATGGGTTCACTGTAGTAGAATATGCCAAATAGGAGGGCAAGAAGCCTGCAAAATTTCTATATTGCAATTAAATCATATGCCAAGATCTGTTTCACCTCTTGTTGATTAGTAGGCCAAGCATGCCCATATGTTGTCCCTCTACTACATGCCAAATAGTATTCCATATATCAAGGAACCATCTCAACCTCAAGCCAGCTACATGGGCATTTCATCAATCGGTCAATTAGGATTTGTTCAAGTTGGTATGTCAGCATCACGTTCAATTGTGGACTTATCTAGCAAATGCAAAGAATGGGAATACAAGGTCCTCCTCCTCTAGCTTTTCAGGAGCTTGGGCTAGTCAGTAGGTGGTTGAAGGTAGTTTCATGGTTCCAATGAGGTTTTTGTGTCCAATCATATTGATAGGCAAAGTGCAAACACCATTGAGGGGAAATGCATTGTGCACACTTTCAAAAGCAACACCAAATTAGAGAATGTGGATTCAAATGAATGTTTTTGTTGTTTTGAATGAAAAGCATCCACTGGAGCATTTGCATATGATCATATTGTTGTGTACTATAAATGTGAGATGCCATACAATCCAGATGACTCGATAGTGTAGTGCGAGGAATGTAAGAAATGGTTCCATCCATCATGCATGAAACTTACTCTTGAGCAAGTCAAGAAGTTGGAACATTTCTACTATATTGATTATGCAAGTGAAGCTAATGGAGATAAGAAGGCTTTTAGCAATGGCTAGGATTCACCCATATCTGCACCAAAGGAATGATAGCGGCGATGAAGGTGATCTGAGTTTAGCAACAAGCTATTTCATCTTAAGGTTGCTTTGGAGCATTACAAAAATGGTCCATTCTCAAGAAAGATCTAGAACTCGAGTGGCCTCAATTGCAACTTGAGTAAACAAATTGAATCACAACCGGTTGTCTTAGTAGTCCTCCCTTATGATTGGGCTGTAAATATTGGTGCCTTGTCTGCTTCTCATCCCATTTAGTGCCCCATTTACTAAAGCTTGAAGCCTTTTATGGAGCTTAGGTGAACCTTATGAGGAAAACAATTTGAAATTATCACCCAAATCCCTATTTGAAAATGACACATATGGTAGTCTATATGTTGAGCAAGGTCTATGGGATGCTTGCCCCAAGGTTCCATAGGTAGATCTTGAGCGTGAAGAGTAAGAGACAAGGTGAAGGCATGGTTGTTTGAGAAAAATCTTGGCAAGAACAAGAGAAAGAAGACTGTAATAGATTTTTTGACTTTCACAACTCCTATGAGTCCTTCTTGGCAAGTTTACCTCTAAATTTTGACCGTGGGTTGAAAACGAGCTACCAGTTTTGTCTCCTTGCATCTAGATTTTTCCAAGTCTCTTGCCATAGCTTGTGTGGTCTTCAAGAATTGTCATCCTTACTTGGAGTACTCCTATGTATATGTAATAAGACATGGTTTTTCATTGTTTCAAAAGGGAGAGGAGATTTGAAATAATGAGAGAGAAAGTAATCAAAGCACTAAGCTCTAATATAAATTGTAAAGAAGAGAAGTTGAGAGGAGAGAGAGAATGAGTAAAAGAGAGAGAAAGAGAGGAAGAAGGAAATAGAGAGAAAGACTACAAGAGGAGAGAGAAAGACAAGAAGGGAGGGAGATCGAGGAAGGAAGCCATAGAAGTCGAAGGAGAAGATGAAGAGTCAAATCTAATTATACTTCAATGCCCCAAACTGGGTCTCTTACACCTTTTATCCCCTAGTTAGTGTGACTAGGTATCTAACCTCTAGTTCTTGTGCATCTTTCTCATTACAAATATAAAATCAAAGGGTGGGTATATTATATACATTGATAGATTGATTAGTATCTAAGCTAGATTGGTCTATAGATTAGTACACATATAGATTTAGATTATTGTTTACTAATAAATTACTTGATTGCTTCATAGTAAAGCATGTGTGACTATGCAAAGGCAAGCCTCTTAGGATTCTAGAAAGGATATGCTTGACACCAAAGCATATAGAGAATATGGCTTAGGTTTCCACACTACTGGGTCGAGGAGATGCAAGCAATGTTGCATAGCTTGGCTTTTTTTCTTTGGCCAATAGCCCTTGGTCAGTATATTTGTGAAATCCAATACCAAGAAGAGAATAGATAGGAGATTTGGAGACCTCTCATAGGATCTCAATTTGATGGAGACACAAGGGTCCCAACTTTATAATGCTAAGGCCTAGTTCTAAGCTATTGTCATCAAATTGGGTATGAAATTTTATATAAATATTTAATAAGATAAAAAAGAGAGAGAATTTGTGACCTTTTTTTATTGTTCTACCTACTTAGAAATACCACCAATATTGGCGCCATTAGCACCACCTTTCTCTTGCCACAGGTTCCATCACCACCTCCTATCTCATGCATATGCATAGCCACCTTAGGTATAGAGCATCAAATTGATCTTCTTGACCAAGTTGTGTATTTTGGAGGAGATCTCATTTTCCATTTGTGGATGTGAGACCTCATCAACACATGCATGCCAAAAGTGAGCATATATTAGATGTAAGTTTTGTTTTGGTTGATTATATATTACTCAAAGAAATTTTAATCTTAATCCATAAGTTTGTCCTAAAAAACACTATCAAAACATTGGGCTTTATCTAATTCATTGCATAAATTACATTGTTGAGGGATTCAAATGATCGGCAATATCTCAAACTCTATGATTGCTCTAAGGAAACTTGTATAAATTGTTGGGCTTATGGAATCTCCTCATTTCAATCTCTAGCAAAGAACTTTTGCTCAAGCAACAATCTTTTGATCTTTTTAGTTTATTCCTTCACAATATAATTATGTAACATTGAGGTGATTATAAAGTCTCAATCTTTAAGTTGACTTCGAAGAAAAATTAAACTTTAAATTAGTAATATTTTTGTTGAAATTTTTATATTAGTAAATTATGCAACTAAGATAGCCTTGATGAACATCAAATATCCACATGGTGATGTCTTTCTCTAATAGCAATTTCTATTATATGGTTTTACGTAAAGTTGTGCTTTTCTTGAATGTCCATCTCTATCAAGCTCAAAGTGTGCACCTATTTCACGATTGATTTGTCTAACATGTGTAAGTATGAATGCACATTTGGAACTATGAGGGCTAAAGCTTGACTTGAGCACTTGAAAATCCTATAAATCTAACATTTTTGTTCATCTTGTTTCAAGGTAGGGGGTGTGAAAATAAACCAAGTACTAATAACTAGATACATCACATCCCAAACTCTCAAACATTAAGGAAAATCTAAAGTAGATTTATTTTTCCATCCTCATATTCAAAGATTGTAGCTCTTTGATTTGAAATCCACCAATTTATTTAAATCTTCTTATTTGTAACATGAACATTTTAGTTATTTATGGCAAACGAATTTTGAGTCATCATTTGATACACCTCTTCTTGAACTAAATCCATAAGCCAATCTACTTGGGCAAGGAGTTGTGTCCTTCTCTTCCATGACATGGCATGCACACAATGACGTACAAACACACTACACTGAGGGAGTACCATAAATTACCAAGGTACTCATCGACAAATGTGATGGATATGCCCACATGGAGCTATATGGTGCATGTCAAAAATGCTAGTATGCCACCTCAAGAGTAGCAAGGTAAGCCTTTTGTAAGTGATAATGGATTTGAATTTTATGGATTAAACCTTGCAATACCAACATAAGAGTCATATATAGCTATATTGCATCAATAACTACGTACATTTTGCACAACATATGAGCTTGAGCCATCCTTGCTTCCTTGCACACAACATAGTCATGCATTCTGTAAATGCAATCGTGGGTTTTATCTTCTCCTTTGCCCTAGGGAAGGGCAAGAAATGAATTTTTGAGCTACCTTTTCTAGGTAGCCCCTCTATTCATTCCACATAGCTCACTTATTCCACCCTTAGATATATCCACCTCCACTTCCACTTCTACCATCACTACCACCACCACCTCCACCATTACTAGAGTTGTTGTTGCCACCACTACCATTGCTAGCTCCACCACCACCAGCACTGCCACCTTCACTCTATCTATCTCTCTTTCTCTCTCTTAACTTCTCTCGCTCTCTACTTGTACACAACTTGTTCTCCCAATCTCTCTCCGTCTCTACATATAAATAGCCTATTATCCTTCGCACACACACACACACACACACACACACACACACACACACACACACACACACACACACACACACACACACACACACACACACACACACACATTCTAAGTCTCTCTCCCTCACCCACTTTCTTTCTCTTTCCATTCCCTCTCTCTTCCTTCCTGTCTATCTCTATCTCTATCTCTCTCTCCTCATTAATAACCTGTTCTCACTGTCTCTCTTTATCTAGCCATAAATGGCATGCTCTCCTCGTCTCTCTCTCTCTCTCCCCTCACATACATATACATTCTCAATCTCCCTCTCTCTTATTCCATTCCCTCTCTTTCTCCCTCTCTCTCTCCCTCCCTCTCTCATCTCTCATTCTTATATCTCTCTCCCTCCTCTCTCTCTACCCATGAACACAGCTCTCTCATTCTCATTCTCTCCCCCTCTCTCTCTTCTCATTCCCCCCCTCTCTCTCTCTCTATGTATGTGTGAATAACTCTATATGTTACATAAATGATTCTATGAGTTCTATGAGTGTGTGTATGTATGAATAGCTCTCTATGTTGCATAAACAACTCTCTCTCTCTCTCTCTCTCTCTCTCTCTCTCTCTCTCTCTCTCTCTCTCTCTCTCTCTCTCTCTCTCTCTCTCTCTCTCTCTGTGCGTGTGTTGGGAGCTCACGCTCAACCGCCAAGACCCACGGACTACTTATTGTTCAAGTGTTTCAAGTCAAGCACTAATGGCTACCTCTCATATAGCCGACGCGCTATCTCTCTCTACGAGCGTAGTGAACTTACCTTCATGCTCGATAGAGTTGCCTCCTCTCCTAAGCACTCTAGTAGCTCCACGATCCAAGTGCAAGATTCAAGTGAGCTCGATCCTCAAGTTCCATGCTTCAAGCTCCATTGCCGCAAGCTAGAGAAAATAAGAGAACAGGAGAAGAAGAGAGGGGAAGACGGAGATGTTTCAAGGGCTTCCCCACTGTGTGAACCTTCATAGTTGCATCTAGAACCAATGCTGAATCTATTCTTTTGCATGAGATTTGTGAAACACTGCTTCAATATTTACGTGAGCCCTCATTAGCGTCCACTTGTTGTGCTGCTTTTTGTAAAATAAACCTACCACTCTCCAACATGTGGATTTGTTTTGTAGTCAAATTTGTGCCTCCTTCCACTAGCCATACTTGTGGAACACTAGGTTGTGCATGATGAATGGAAGAACAAATGTTTCGTGTACGGTCCACACTATCATTGTAGAACCACATGAATTGGCACTGCATTCCATGTTGATTTGTGTTAGCTTCCTCTCTTGAGTTGGTTGGACCACTCCATGATTCTCCAAAATGAAGATGCGGGCACCCCATGTGTCATATTTTTTATTGGTTTCTTGTATTTTCCTTGTTTGGCTTCCAACCAACCTTGACATTGCACAAGGTTATGAGCTGGAATCCTTCTTATAGCCCAAATAGTGTCTGAAGGAGTATCTCCACCACCACCATTTTCTTATAAGAATTTAAAGACACTGTCCTTGATTGGTTGGAAGGTAAAGGGCCCTTAAAGTTTAGTTTTCTTGTGCCCTTTCTTCTAGGCATGTTTTCAATCACATACTCAAGCCTATGAGAGGTGTTTTCTTCCTTTGACCCCACTTTCCTCCATTAATCTTTTGTTTCCTTGCTACATTTATATTGTTGTCGCTAAAACTGGGTTATTAATACATTTCAGTTCAAGCTTCCATGTCCTTCACCATCCATCCTATCGCTCTTAGTCTCGGGTCAACTCAAAAGCTTCTCTAAATTGGTCTTGCACCGTGGAACTTTTTACTAATGAATGCATGTTGTTTTGTGCTTTGTAGTAGTAGAGCACATTCTCAATCACACCAATAACTAACACATGCATCATACAAGTTGATAGTCCCATTAGATCCCTCACCAACCAATGACTTGTATGCATTAACTCTACTAGATTCATGGTTGGCATATGAGCAATGTCCTCTACCACTTGCACAAATACCAACATGAGAGTGTATGGAGCATGAGGAAACAATTGCACCACATATCACACTTCTTACTCTTATGGATTAGTCTTATCCTGACAAAGTTTTGTCTCCGATGTGGGTATCTAATATTCCACCAACTAAGCCAATAATCCATTGCAAGAATATTACAATCTGTAACTTTGCTTGAGGCTCACTAGGCTCGAATGAATCGGTATTGCATAGTTGCATTATCTTCAGTGGATACACACCTCCATGGCACAAATGCTTGTGCTTGTCTTGGTAGCTCTTGTGGACATACTATGATGTGTGTATTTGGAGACTTCATTTCAAATGAAACAAGTAAGATCTCACTCTTCCTTGCATTATGCTTTTCGGAACAACCATTGAACATTGTGCATATTGCCCTTCAATTTTGCCAATGAAACCTTGAAAATGAGGAACCATATGTTTGGACCAACATACATGGAATACTAAACCATATGTTTAAACCTACATACATGTATTGAACATCATATATTGGGCTTTTTAATGCTATTTTACGGTATGGATATATTCTTTGAATGGAAGAATATGTTACCTATTCCTCGATATAGTGGTCGAAGTTCCTCAAGCATTTAGTGTAAGACATGGAAACTCCTTGCACGTAAACCAAGGCACTTGCCACGAGTATTCTAGCCATAACCATTTGTAAGTGTCGAGGCCGAGTTGCACTAAAGTCTCTTACCATTTCCTCTATGGTTTTTTGAACCTCTTTTACATTTTCTCTACAGGGTGCCTCTTTGCACTTCATGATTATGTCTGTCTCGATGGATAAACAGTCTTGACATTATGCTTCTTGACATCATATAATGCAGTATACACTTGTGCTTGGAGTTTTTTTACATCTAAGGTCTCCAACTCCACATTCCTTGTCCAGCTAAGTACATGGACACGAAGAGGTTTGAGGCCTCAGAGATTTTTTCCATTTTTACTAAGTGAGGTCATGTGAGGGATGTCCACTAGTAGGTAGTACTTCTTAATCTTGTTGCCATTGAAGTAGCCAATGGGTTGGCCATCTAAGGTCTTCAACTCCACATTCCTTGTGTTGCTAATTATGTAGACATGGAAAAGTCTGAGGCCTCAAAGGTTCAACTTTCCTTATGGGATAGAGAAGAACAAGATCCCCCTCATCGAAGAATCTTTATTTTGACATGTTTGTCAAATCAAGCCTTTTGTCAAGCCTTTTCAACAACAACAAGTTGGGCATCTTGGCTACTAATTGGGTCTCTATTGGGCATTAGGTGGAGTTGCCATGCCATGGATAGACTTGAAATCATGAATTCCTCTGGCATAATGGCATCAATACCATGTGTAAGTCTGAAAGGGGTTTAGGTCAATGTATTTTTTTAGTTTGTACAATAGGCCCAAAGTGCTTCCATAAGTTTATAATCCCAATCAGAGCATAATGATGATATAGTTTTTGTTAGGACATTAACATGAATCTTATTAGTAGCTTTGACTTGGCCATTTTCTTTGTGGGTAGTAAGGGTTGGACTTCCTATGGATGACCAAGAATGTGGATAGTAAATGCTCAATTACTTCATTCAAGAAGTATCTTCCTTGATCTCATTGATGATTTCAATGGGGCAACTAAAGTACTGTGAGATGACCTACTCCTAGAGAAATCGAGTAGTGGCCCATGCATCATTTTTGAAAATTGCCCTAGCCTTTGCCCATTTAGTCATGTAGTCCCTGGCAACAATTATGTATCGAGCCTGTGAGTATTGAGCAGTTGTTGGGCTAATGGGTCCTGTAAAGTCAATTCCCCATTTTTCAAAGGGAGGTAGGAAATTATTGGCATGAGTTCCATTTTATCTTTTAGGTAGTATTGTCATTTGGTACTCGTAACCTTTCTTGACAAAACAAGCTACATCTTTTTTGAGTATGGGTGACCATAATTGGGATTGAAGTACCTTGCATGTTGTGGTATTTGCATCAAAGTGTTTGTTGACAATGCCACCATGCACTTCTAGCAATATATCTTCAATTTCAATCTCGTGTGTGTGTGTGTGTGTGTGTGTGTGTGTGTGTGTGTGTAACCAATTTTACCCAAATTTGGTATTTCAGGGGCTTTAGTGACAAGTTATACTGTTACCATATCTATAAGACAAGTTGAAGCTTCTCAACGTGTTCTTCCCAACTTGAATGGACACAAAGATCATCAATGAATACTTCAAGACACTTCCATAATGTGTCCTTAAACATAGTGCACATGAGTCTTTGGAAGATTGTGGGAGCATTAGTCAATCCAAACGGTATGACAATGTATGTAAAAACTCCCCACTTAATGGCAAAGGTAGTTTTATTGTATATCTGAATGGACATGTACCTGATTGTACCTTGAGAATCCATCCTTAGAGCTATAAGATTCCTTCATTGCTACTAGTTCAATCGTATGATTAGTGTAAGGTAGAGGATAATGGTCTCTCTTAGTAGCAATATTTGATTTCTTATAGTTGATGCAAACTCAAATTTTGCCATTCTTGTTGGGCACCACAACAATAGTTGATAGCTAGTTAATGTGGTCAATTTCATATATGAATCCTACTTTCTATAGCTTTTCAATCTCTTCCTTTGACATGTTGAACATAGCATGGATTCATGGAATATGGTCTTTACTTCACCGGCTTAGCATCAAGCTTGAGTAGAATTGTGTGTGTAAGGACTTGCAAGGGTACCCATTTAAGGTCTGAGTAGTTCAAAGAAAAGACGTTTCACTATTCCTTTAACAAGTCCACAAGTTCTCCTTCAT
Source organism: Lygodium microphyllum (assembly GCF_053477565.2). Classification (NCBI taxonomy): domain Eukaryota; kingdom Viridiplantae; phylum Streptophyta; class Polypodiopsida; order Schizaeales; family Lygodiaceae; genus Lygodium; species Lygodium microphyllum. The sequence goes on from NC_141153.1 coordinate 73,488,965, forward strand.
CCTCTTCACTAAGGTCTTTGGCAACGTATATGAGCTTAGGGGATTCTCCATGCTCTACAACATTCACCTTTTTGATTGTTCTAGGCCCCTCAATGGGCTCATTGGATTTGCCTTCACAGTTTGCCCTAAGCAATATGAATATCAGATTGCTCTTCTTAAACTTTATGAAGCTTGGGGGCAAGTCATGGTTTTTAAGATCCATCTTAATACAGATTACCTCCCTTTGATTACTAAGAAAGACTAGACCATTGCTCTAGTCTTTGATGAGATGTACATTGTGCATTCAAGGTTGACCAAGCAAAAGGTCATACTCAACTCCTTACATGATGACAAAGTTTAGCTTGAACTAGACTCTCAAAATCTTGACTAGCCAATCCCTTAAGACTCTTAGAGGTCTAACTTTGAATCCATTTGACTATGATTAGATTTGGCTACAATCTTGGCTATAGTCAGATTAAAGTGTATTAGCTTAATTGGTGGATTTTCCTAAGCTTGAAGTATATTCTAGTTAACTATACTCACACCAACTCGAGTATCTGTGTGGCATCTTTGAGGGTTTCCATGCAATAGGGGGAATATGGACTCAAATAGGGCCTCATAAGAAATTGATTTAGGAATCCTTAATGTTAGATTAGTCCTTCTTCAATGGTCATCATTTCATGCCTTTTTGTCACTTGCCCCTCTACATTCCTAGGCTTCATCCACTTTTTGTGGTATTCCTCTACCTAGAAAGGAGGGGGTTCTCCCATTATTTTCACCCTAATAACTTGCCCTTTTCATCCTCCAAGTTGGGACCATCACTCTTCCAAAAGTGCCACATTAGCAACTCAGATTTATTTTTACCCCAAAAAATAGCTTTTAATTGTTTTTAAATGCAAAAATTAGATTTCTTTTTCTTAAAAGGTACCCAATCATATTGCAAGTTGAAATAATTATTTTCTATATATTTTTATGCATTAAAGGCCCTCTAAGTCAATTTATCCTCTAAGAAGGGATCATCACTCTTTCAAAAGTGCCACATTAGTAACTTGATTTTATTTTTGTCCCAAAAATAACTTTTTAAAGATCTTCATAAAAAATGGGTTTTTTTCTCAAAAGGCACCCAATCATATTGCAAGTTGAAATTTTTATTTTTTATATACTTGAAGGCCCTCAAAATTAGCTCATATTTTTTAATATCTACATATGTGATACCTGGGACCCTTCAGAGGTAGTTACATACCTACTTTATGCTTGATTACTCCTCCTAATTGCTATATCAGCAAGGTGGACTAATTTTGACACTAAAAAGTAAATTTTTTTCTCCCATTTTCAAAACATGGTATTTTCCATCTAAGCATTTTTCATGCACTTTTTTGCACTCTAACCCTTCCAAATTAGTATTATCCCATGAAAACTTAATCTACTTCATTTTCTCTCCTGCTCTAATGGAACCACTTAGGGACATAAGCAATCGTAAGAGAAAGGTGGATTTGTATGTTCGAGTAGATGAAGACTATGCTATTGCAAAGTCCCCTTATAGCAAGCATGGGCTAGATGTAACAACTGCTTCTCAATATCATTTAGAGGAAAAGAAAAATGTTGATCTTTGGGTGGATAGTTCCTTGTATCCTAATGATCCTAGCACCAGACTAAATCCACCTTTAAATTCCACTATTTTATTACTTACTTTTGTCGGGGACTGTGAAAATGGTCTACTAGGTTATTGCAAACACTTAGATGGAAATATTTATATGCATCAATAGTATCAATCAATCCAAAGTTTCTTTAATTATGTTGCAAAAAGCCTTACAAGATCAACAAATCAAAGTGCAGAAGCTTGAAAAAGAATTAAAGTAATATAAAGATAAGAAACAAGACATGGTAATGGACACGTAAAGAAATTCAACCTTGGAAAAGGAGAATGCTTCATTAAAATCACTTTTGGAGCAAATGGAGAAGGATACAAACATTGTAGAAGTAAAGTTACAAAGTTGAAAGCAAACTTCCATGGGTTATAAGGTAAAAAAACGTTGATTACTTCCAATGCTATCACTATCCTTGAATGGTGAAGCATGGAAAATATGTGTTGAAGTATTAAGGTTTGTTATTTTCTATTGAAAGACAATTTGAATCTACTTTATTCCCTAAAAATATCTATATTTTTTGAGAAAAATTTTCAATGATGTTAGAGGCCAAGGTGAGGATCAACAAATGGAGCTTCTAAAGGCATTCTTAAAATGCAAGTATTTTATTGGAATTTTGAGAGACCCTCAATATCGAGTCCTCTAGCTTGTTGCTTTGAATAAGGTTCTTATAGATATTCTTAATAGTTTATCTGTAGACGAAGTTCAAATAGCATGTGATACAGTAAGGGTTAGTCGATAAGGCTATGAGGCTATATATAGTATGGTAGCAGCTATGTTGGCTCATAGCAAAATAAAGCACATGATTTTGCCTCATCCATCTCAGCTAAGAGTTATAAGAAAAGCACGAAATATATCCATTGCTAATTCAATGGGAAAGTATTTTTTTATCACTCAAAAAATGGAAGTGGAGGGAACTAAAGCTGGAAAGATTTCTTATGACTATGATAACTCCAAGAATATTTTTGTTGACCTGGTTAAGTTGCAATGTGCCATGGCTTTTTTCTATAAGGTGCAATGCTTGGAAGGTATTGACTTGTCCTAATCTTACATTATGGATTCAGTATAGTACACTTGTTTCTCCTAAGTTTGTACAAACTATGGTTGCAAGGTTTTGTTTCAATCTTGGAGTTTGTTATCAAGCTTTCCTAATGCTAAATCGTAAATGAATGCAAGTTGGAGAGGGTGGGCCTTACATTGATGAATTATGCCATGGCCTATGCAAAATATAACATGCTTGTCCAACCATTTAGTGTGCATTTAGAAAAGAAAAGTTGGTGACTAGCAGTAGAGCCGAACTGCCCAAGGAGACCCATAATGTTCTCTCTTGGGTCTTTCAACGTACTCCATATCTAGATAGAATTTCCAAGCAAACAAGTGGCGAGAAGCTCTATGTGGAAGGAGTTAGAGAATTCAACATTGATTGGCACTTAGGCGATGATTTGAAGAGTCTTAAATATATGTTTAATTGTGACACTAAGGCATCATCATCATTGCCTTGTCCATTTTGCATGAAAACAAGCAATTTTTTTGAGACTGTAGATATTGTTACATGGAAGGGAGAAGCCCTGGCTTGTAATAGAAAAGCACCACTAAATAGGTCACATCTTGACAAGATTTGGAAAGTCATATGCCCAATTAACATTGAGAATGTCCATTTTTTCACATTGCATTGCCTCATGCACATATCTGACAAGTTATTGAAGTTGCATACCAATTATGTATACACAATGAATCCTCCCTCTAGATGTAAAACATCTATTGAGAAAGTCGAGGAGCTATTAAATTCATTAGGTGTATATGGAGGTAAGATAAATATTAAAAAGGACCAGAAAAAATCATGCATGTAACATAGAAAATATCAATGAGTGAAATGAAGGTGAAAAGATATATGAGAAATAGGATTAGCAAGCCATCAAATTTAAAGTGGGAGCTATGGAAAGATTTATGCAAATACAGTACAAGTTTGGAAAGAGACCCTGGTCTTAAGAATGCATCTTGGCATTCTTTTGATAAGCTAGTGTGTATAATGCTAAAACCATCAACAGATTGTTCCACTCAAGTTGAATTTCATAAAGTGGTTAATGATTTTACAAAGCTAGTTGTCAATGCATGGGGAGAAACCAACATCACCCACCACTACATGGTATACCTTCAACTCTATTACTTGCATGTTCTTAAATATTTGGATATGTTGACGCCCCAAATCTAATATCAATGCTCTATAGCTTTGTAGCATATTATATCCTTATGGATCATATTTTTTGGAGAAATATGGGTCTTTGGAAATGTGGAGTACCCAAGGTATGAAAAAGTCTCATTACTAGGCTCATGGTAAATATTTCAAGAACATTTGTTATGGATGTGGTCACATCAAGAAAAGCTACCTTGTAGAAATGTTTGATTGGTTTTATAAATGCACCTTCAATCGCTCCATCACATTGGAGAATGTTAAGGCTACCACATTGGCTAAATCTCTGAGGTAATAAATCCATGCACATAGTAAGAAGAAGTGGCGAAACAGATCTACAATGAATACACATGCAATATGGCGCATAACAAGGTAAAGGGAAGGGTCTCAATGGGCATGTATATAAAATTATGTGTGAATTACCCTTAAATCCTAATACCAGGTTTCATATCAATAGAGCTCTTTTAGTTTATTTACTATTTCATACTTCTATTATTGTCTTCTCTTCTTCTCTTCTAATCCACCTCATGGCCTGCACCAAGCAAATTGTGCGATGACATCCACTACCAGGTCAAGGCCAAGGACAACTTTTCACTTCACCATGGCAAGGCAAAGAGATCCCCAATTTCAATCGACAGGGTGACTCCAATAGCAACATAACCTCATCATCTCCATGTCCTCCGCCCCCCCCCCCCCCCCCCCCCCCCAAAAAGGTCCATCCAAAGTCTCAAAGACCCTACCTCAATTGGCCTTGGAGACTTTGAGAAGAGCTCACAAGCAACAATACTCTTCTGAAGAGGAAAGAGCAATAGAGGATGTCAAAGATGATAACAATAAGTGGGAGGACAATGAGCTGATGCCTCTACAGATGAGGAAGGCATGTGTTTATGCATAGAGAGCTATATTTGGAACTTGGAACTTCAAATCTTCCAATACATAGACCGGATTGTAAGGATTTGATTCTTAAAGTCTTTCTTTTCTTGAACTTGGTTTAATGTTTTCCATTATAACATTTGTTCATTTGTCTTGTCTATCCCTCTAATCTTGAGGAATGGCAGCTGGTCGAGTATATTGTTGATGTTATTGATGTGATGCATGGCTCGATTGGAGAAGAGATGTACAAAGGAAGAAAGAAGACAAAGCTTATAGAGAATGTAATATTCTTCTATGACCGTTCTTACATTGTCCCCATGTATTTTAGCATAGCCAATGGGAATCAATATCCCCCCTTCCTTTGCTCGATTTTTCAAGCTTTGAGTGGCCTTTGCCAAGTCCAGTTACTAGTGAGGGCTATAGATGTAAAATATTTTCTAAGATACATAGAGCATTAAAACCTAATATCTCAAGTCGGCTAAGCAAAGTAACTTTATTCATGCCTATTAATATATTTGTTGACTCTAGTGTTGAGATAAGAAGATCAAAGGCCATGCTTTCAGTGAAGAGACTAACATATGATCACATTATACAATTTGTTGATGAGGGATAGGACACTAGGATAGAAGGAAAAAGTATATGTAATATAGATCAAGATTCTATAGGTTGTAAATATATGATTGCTACTCAAAATTTCATCCTTAGATTTTATTATAGTAGATGGAATTATGTTGGTGGTAGTCTGATTGCTTTAGATCAAAATTTTGATAATTTTAGCAAAGATCCTATGGTGGATCTTGATGTTTGGTACAATGAGTACATTATTGCATTCCTAAAGGTTAGATCATCATGTATGCTACATCAAGTGAGGATGGATTTACAGAATAAAAATATTGAACTACCGTACTCATTTGTGTTCCAACTTAATAACAAACGAGTAAGTTTTTATATTATATTATATCCACTTAGATGTATATCTGATTTTACTTCTTGATTAATAAACATTTGTAACTTTTTTTTACAGATGTTAATGAGGAGAGAGAAGAATACGCAATGCAAGGATATTGAAGAAAATATCTATTTACTATCAATATAAAATACATGTACAAATTTTTTGTGGTAAATGTTTGTTAGCTATCTCCATGACTTATACACACAACAAGGGCTTATAAGCAATGAGGCAAAGCTAGTTCTTTTTTTGAGAACTTTTCTTAAGAGAAGGGACATCCTTTCTAGGAGTCCATTTGCATTTCTTTGATGCTCTGCTTGCCTTGGGTGTTGAAGGCATAGCTTCACTTGCTGTAGTTATATGCACCTCCTCTTCTTCAATGTTCAAGCCCCCACTATTGTCCATTCTTGTCAGTTGTATACAATTGACCATTATGTACTTCATGACCTTTGCTCTTATATACCAAACATGCTCACTTATATAGCAATCCCTTGTAAATTGGCATATATTTGTAAGAAAATATTTTTAATTCATTGTGATTTTTTACAATGGACTATATTATTATGATCAATGGACTATTTTGCAATAAACATCTATCTTAAAGTTTAGTATCTTTTACATTACCGTTATAAGTTTATCATCATTGAGATAAATAAACTTAACTAATCTTTTGACATTTTCAATTACTCTCCAGCCACACCACAAGAGTGACTATCATCTCGATGAGAACACTGCAATCAACAATATAAGTAAAACTATGAAACTTGTTTATGGTAGTTTACAGAATAAATTTTCTTATTATGTTCCAACCATATTAATCAAGACCTTATCACAACTTGTGTATATTGCATTATTGCAAGTAAATCAGAAGGCATGGGAGGCTTTTTCTCTAACATTTCAATCAATCTTTTTATAGGTCTATACCAAAAAGACAATAAAATTTAGAGTAATTGCAAAAGAAATATCAAAATATCAAGGAGACCCTAGATTATATAACTTACAACTTGGCATTTCCATGACTTCCTTTCGCAGAATTGATGAGGAAACATTACCTCTTCACATGGTCTATTCCAATTAGGCTTTAATGAGAACTGAAAACAATCATATTTCAATAATCTAGCAAAACAAGATCTCATAAAATCTAACAAAACATCAAATTACTTACTTTTCATCGTATGAAATTAGAAGAATCTCCAAAGTTTCAAAGTCAATTGGATTGAACCAATGATCACATGCACTTGCATCAAGCTCACTCCTCATATAGTATGAGATGGATGGATCAAGAATCTCAATTTTTTGTTGTATATCAAAGGGGAACTCATGCATTACATACCTAGCAAAGGAATGGAGACAGTAAGCATTAACATGAAAGTCTATTGCTAGAAAAATATAGTGAGTAAAAATAAATTTTGGTATACTATATCTCATCCCAACAAGAAGAATAGAGTCATTTACTTTTCTCATTTTATTCTTGAGAATTTGAACACAGTCAGAGTAAATAAATACCATATCATATCTTTTGTTAATATCACTAGGTAAAAAGCAACAACAAACATTGAAGCCCTTAGGGTCAGCCATTTCAAGAAGGGTAGATAGCTCTTCTTCAAAAGATGGGAGTTGCTTTGCTTCCTTTTTTTCTTTATTTCTTTTACACTCCCTCCATTTATCCGCCTGCTCCTCTGTGGCCTTTTCCTCTTTCTCATGTAGTCATGTGTCCTTTTCATGGGGGTGATATTTTCAACCTTAGGACTTGGATCAGCTTTCTTTTTCCTATATGGAGGCACATTTAAAATATTGAAAGCCTTCACATAAAAAAGGGGGACTAGCTCAAGGACCTTTGAAAACCTGTATCTCAACCTCCTGACAATTATAGTGTCTTTATCCATAAGTATAAGCCTATGTGCATGAGCAACACAAATCAAGAATCTTGAAAAAGCTCAATCAAAAAATCTTATGTAGCCTCATGAATACAATTGAGAGATGCCCTAGTCCATCTAAAACTATCAAGACTATGCTTTTCACAAATTTCTTTGACAAGCCTTTGAAAAGGTAGTTTTGGATTGCATTATCTAGAGCCTTCATTGCACTTCTAATCTCCTTTAGGCATCTAACATGCTGTGAAAACCTTCTCCTTGGCTTTGATTTCCTTGTAAGTTTGGAAGTCTTGGAGAACTAATTCACCTTTGAACCAAGACCTTTAGGATTATGTTTTGCTTCCTTGTAGTGGCCTTAATTTTAGCCATCTGAAACATCCAGAAAAAATAAAAAATATCTAAAAAATCTCCACATCTCTGAAATAATGTCATCTACAATCACTTAGTAGTAAAAAATAGTCCTCGCATAGTCTACCTCAAATTTCAATCAAACAATGCAGGCCTAAGATGTATGAACACGAACTAGGCCTTTCGGAGAAGAGAAACCTACACCTTCTCGCATTTCACACATCACCTTTTTTTTTGGATACAAATTTCATCAAAGACTATTTATGTCATGAAGTTTTACAAGTCTCATGCGATAGAAAAACGATCATCTAGCAAATCTCAAATCTTATTCTCAATGAGTTCAACCCTTGAGAGAAGATCTATCTAAATGTTCACATCAATAATATTTAAATCTTATCCACAATGAAAAAAAAACCTTGTGGGACTTTCAATTTGAATGCCAATATCAATATCTAAACCTCAAGTAGAATAATCCATTACTCATATAGTTGACTCACTCATAATTATTATCAACATCAATAGAAGCAAAATTATCCTTCTATGTGATAACACATGAAATGCAAAATAACTACTGTCCATGGCGAGAGCCATGACTAATCACGTTTCATACATCATGCTCTTTTTGGGAGCATATAGGGTGATTCATTACACTGATACAGAGCTAGCTTAGATTTGTCAAAAAACTTACATTTTTGAGGCCTTGGTGCATATGCTGGTTTGGGTGATGAAATCTTCCCAACAAGCCACATTGTGTTAGTGTTATTGAGCATAGAAATAGCTTTATCTTTGAAAAAAAAATTTGTGGTTTAGAAATTGGATTTAAAAGGATGTTTGTTTGCACATGTGGTTGCTATAATGCATAGTTAACTTGACACATGTGACGAGTAGTCCATTTTGCCTCGAAACTTGTGCCACATATAATTGATGTTTTTGGCATGATAACACTTTTATGGCTCCACTTTTTAAAGGTAAAAGATAAATTTTAGCCTCTTCTTTTTTATTTTAAATGTAGCTCTTCCATGAGCTCTCAATATTTCTCGAACAAATGTGCGGTGACCGTTGGCATATATATACAACAACTCAAGGTTGGATTTATGTTAAATTTTTTTCCATGCATTTTGTTTTGTCTTCCACAAACCATTTATCTCGTGTGCATCACAAGGCTAGACCAAGTGTATTTCTACAAAAATCCATTTATTCTCAACACAAGGAAATACAATTCTCAAGTATCAAACTTTTTCTTGTCAAAATTTCTCTGCAATCCTGAATTTCGAGGCATTAAATAGTTTTCATGATTCACTAACGTATGAAGTGTGATTTAACCATTTGCAAAGAGTTTTGGAATATTGTTGTCGTGTTTCATGAGCCATAAATGTAAGATAAAAACTAATCGATGAAATGCAAAATTGCATGCCTCCTTTGCTGCTCAAATAGTCAACTCACTTTTTGCAAGGCACTGCTATTGTATTTTGATCAATTTAACATGTGTGGTATCTTAGGGATTTAGACATGCAAGATGAATGAAATAAGGTATCATTGTTGGACATTGTTATGTGTTTGTTGGTTTAAGAGAAGAAAGATACATTAAGAAGTTAAAAATTCTATAAAGGGTTTGACTAAATTTTTCTATCAATCTTGGTTTAATCTTGTACATATGTTGAATGACGTGGTTTTGATGTTCTAGACGCATTATCTTATACAAATTTTTTGGATGTATGAAACATGATTTCATCAAGTTTTTTGGATTGACTGACATATGAAACATGTATCAAATTGCAAAGTGGTTTGGATCATTGTTGTCGCATTTCATGAGTCCTAAATGTAAAACAAAATTTGATCAATGAGACACGAAATTGCATGCTTCCTCTGCTGCTCAAAGGGCGAATTCGCTTTTTACAAGGTAGTGCTATTATATTTTGACCAATTTAACATGTGTGCTATCTTAAGGATTTAGACATGCAAGATGAATGAAGTAAAGTATCATTGTTGCACATTTTTCTGTGTATGTTGGTTTAAGAGGAGGAATATAACATTATTTTGTGTTTGTTGGTTTAAGATGAGGAAGATATCATTGAAGCCTTCCTTAGAATTTGTTAGTGAGCATGTCAAATATAAGGAGCCTAAACTTTAAAGCCAAGAGTGAGTTCTTGACAGAATATCAAGTAGTCAGAAATTTTATGAAGGTTTGACTAAAATTTTAAAGCAATCTTGCTTTAATCTTCTGGATGTGGATTGGTATATTGTGTCCCTAAATTGACTTTGTTGCTTTTAGGATTTGGTTTTGTGAGTAATCAGGATGACTAAAGGGAAGTTTTCTTTAGAGGGAATGGAGGAAGAGGATTTGGAGGATGCCTGTGATGAAAAGCTCTTTGATTTTCTCCATGCAACTGGAAATTTGTTGAAATGACAGATCTAGAGCATGGCAGAAGCTATGGTGGATAAAAGATGAAGGTTAGATTCATGTTGACATAGACAATGAGTAGACAACTGTTACACAAGTGAATTGGGTTCCAAGATGGAAGCTTGGATTCATAAACACAATCTTATGTAATGGACAGACAATGACACATTGAAAGAGGAAAGCATCATGATATATCATTAAAAAGAGAGCAAGTACAATGCTTTATAGGGATAGACTAGGCTGCACTTTCCACCGTTGTGCATATGGGATTCTACATCTTGAGCCCACACTGCTCCATACAAAGAGGCTAAGTTGGGTGTGATTGCAAATATATCAACAAAATTCATATGGATTTGTTTACATCAAAGATATGCTCAATGTTCCCTTTCATTTGCAAGAGTCTAGAGATTGAGGGATTTGTCCATTATAGGGAGTTTTATGATAGACATGTGAAAGGCCTAGAGATTGAGGGATTTGTTCATTATAGTGATGTAATGGAAGCTACCAATGTTGCTAGAACAACTTTGCAAACAAGGTTTAGCCTTATTGATCAGCATGAATGTCTTCTTGTACAGAAGGATATCGGATTTCTTATATATCTTTAATATATAGATAGTTCTTTAGATATACAATATAAGAGAAGAATATAGAGGATATTGCAAGCAAAGATAAAGAGGTTGAAGAGAAGGGAGAAATGTTTCAGAAGGATATTGAGAATCAGTTAGTGCAAGGATTTGATGTTGCTTTGTTTAAAAGTGAGAATATTATAAAAGTGGAAGAAAAGGAAATAGAGTTGAGTGCAAAGATTGAAATAGGTCCTCTTTAATGTGTCCCAACATTTTCTACTTATCTCATTAAAAAAAGAGATATATATTGCTAAATGATATTCAACACCTTTTTGATTTTAGAGAAGATTACTACTTGGAAATCTTTGCACCATGGGGTCAAAATGATAAGAATTTTATAGGTTATGAACATGAATTGCTAGCAAGTCTTGATGTTGAGGGAGAGAATTTTCAAGACAACTCTGTAGCCTTGCATTCATGTATTAATTAGATTATGGAATATAAAAAGGGGGAGGATACCTACAGAGGAAGAGTTATTACAAATTCAATAGAGCCTTGGTATTGATAACGTGGGGTATGAAGAGAAACTGAAGTTTCCATTAGAGGAGAAACCAAAAAGTTCAATAAATCTTTATGATGATGGTCTTCTTGAAGAAGATGAGAACCCTAAGGTATGAAAGATAATTCTAAGATATCCATTGCGGTTTATATTAGAGCATGTTATGCATTATAGACAAATATTATTTGATATTTATCTACTGACATCTTACACTATTGTGGTTTATTGTGCATATAGAAATTGAAGATGCAGACAACTTTCTTAGAAGAGCCAAGGGCTCAAGGCCATTGAAGCTTAGCAAAAGTCAAGGCCTTGGTCATTATATTGGAAGCTTAAATAATCAAATAGTTACAATTTATCATAGCAGGTTGTCAAGCTCTCTAAGATTACCAATGATGGCTTTGAAAGCTATCTCCAAGGTGAATGGATCCCAAGTTTTCAATAGAGGTTTAGACAAGATAAATTTGGTGGAGAAGGAAGAAGCTGTAAGAGTTTTTGGCTTCTTGCCCGGATACAGTGGATCTAGGGCAAGATACTTTGGAGTTCTTAGCTCTCATTTGGAGATGACAAGAATTTGAAGCTCCTTCTAGGCTATAGGAAACAAGAGTTCTTGAAATGTAGAGGTCTCATTGAGTGGGATGAAACAAAAGATTCCTCTAGAGGACCTAGTGGATTGCTTGAAACTAAAGACTCTTTTGTAGGGTCAGACTTAAAGATGTTAAGGGTTTCTTGAAACCCATCTTTTTCCATCTCTTTGTCTAGTTTGTAACAATTCTGAAAATCTTTGCTTTGCACAAGAGTTTAAATATCCCTCTTTTCTTATTTGGGTAACAATGAATATAGTCCTTGCCAAAGATGATATATTACATGATGCAATTGTGTCTTTGAGCTTGAATTTGTGCCAAATTTGTCTGTAGAACCATTGAAAGACCTCTGATAAATTTTTTGCTTCGCATCTTCCACCTCCATGTATTGTGTGTCTAAAGTATTTTATTATTGCTTGATAATGTGATTTTTCCATACCTTGGGTTGACTAGATAAATAAACGTCCACATTTCTTGATAAAATATGGAGCATGGTTGTATAAAATATGCTGCATAGTTAACAAATAAAGAAAGTTAATTTAAAAATCTTATATGAGTCAGACAATAAAGAGACATATATATGTAAAATTCTTACCATATAGTGAGTGAAGTGTTGATTACCCCAAACTTCTGTCATTGCCTTTTTAAAAACATTCAATTGGTTTTTGAAGTCTTTTGACATCATTATCATTCCACTCAGTTTTATCACAATAAAAGAATACTTTGTCTAGTGTTTTCCAAACATTGACTTTTCTATTCCGAGCTCGTCCATTATCAGCATGATCCTTAATTGCATTATGTAGGGACTTCCACTGATTGTATCTAATAGTTGAGCCACCATTCCTAGAGTTTATCTTACCAAGTCTCCTATGAAAGCCTGGGAACCTTCTAGCCTTCACTCCACCAATAGATGCCTTTTTGGGGACATAATTGCCATCCTTAGACTTTTGAAGATCTTGTCCAATAACAACATTACCACCCATCCAAACCAATTGCAGATAAGACTTTTTCAATCTTTGTTATAGCATCTATTCTAGCTGATAATGGTTTCAACTTCCATGCAAATCCTATATAAAGATGAGCAAGCTTTTTAATTATCCTGCAAAGCACATGAAATGTATAGATATGGGCATTCAGTAAAGGAATATCTAGGACTAGCTTAAACTATGGATCCTTGTTGTGCCTAGAGGGAGCTCTATTTCAATTGCTTGAGTTCAACTCTATGGCTGGGGACATGCAATATAGGCAAGGAGATCTGGATTTGGCTCCCTTTGATACATTGTACATATATTTAAGTGTCTTTAAGTCACCAGTTATGTGCCACTCAATCTTATAGTTCCCAAATCCTTCAACGAATAGTTCTTCTCATGTGCTTGTTGTCTCTTAATAACATCAGGTATTGGTGTTCAATGAAAAACCAATACAATATATCAAAATCCTCCATATCTACTTCAAATGCTCCTAGCCACTAGATGTTGTGTTTCGATTGAACACTAAATGACATTGAGTGATTGCAATGATCTGATGAAAGTGCTCTATTCATCAAAGTTATAGAGACCCTCTCTAGTTTTGTGCATTTTAGAATGTCACTTTTATCAAGTTTAACCACAAATCTAGCCACTCCTTGTGCCTCTTCTAGTGACAAGTCATAGAATCTAATCATTAAACATTGTAGGGTGGGCAAGTCAAGGAAAATATTGTTAAATTCATTGAATACAACTTCCTTTTTCTTGCCCTTGAAGCTAGCCTTGATATGGAAAGGCTCACCTAGAATCTCCATCACTTTGTTATTCACTCTCTATCTAATAGTTCTAACCATAGATGGCCTTATAAGTATGCAATTGAGTATTTATCCTTGCTTCATATTTGACTGTAAAAGCTGGAAAAGTTGTTGTTAAGAAATAAGGCATAGTCTAAGTCCTTATCCTATGTTTGTATTAAGTAAGTGTGTGAGAGGCTGTGTAAAGTGTCCTAAAGGTCAAAGGGTCTATCTTTTTAGTGAGTGACTTGAAAAAAAATTAGAATGAAGAAGAATAATATGAAGGGAGCTTGAGTCTTCATATCCTTGTCTCAACCACCTTCCGTTGTGCATCCCCATCAAGTCTCTTATCTTTTTTTTTCAATTGGTATCAGAGCATAAGCGCGGGAATAAAAGATTGGAGTGAGGAGCTCGCCAAATCAAGGTCTACATAAGCTTCAATGCTTGTTGTTTGCCATTAAAATCAGGTACAAATTCCTATGTAAATCACCTGCAACAGGTCTATGGATTGGATGAGCTACTAAAGCTCGGATTTGGAGGCAATTGGAGTCCACACTGGATGCATTTGTGGTAAGCCAAATGAGGATGGAAATGAGGAAGAGAAAACCATCTATTTTTTTCACTGTTTGTGACAAAGAAGAAAAATACAGAAAATCTTCCACTTAATTGAGAAAGCTTCAAGCTCTAAAGTGAGAGCTTGAAGCTCCACGATATGGCATTTGAGGACAAGAGGATTTTTTTCACCAGGTCGACTGCTTGGAGTGCATGCCACGGGGTGTCACTAGAAAATAGTGCCAAATATGGCTGCTGATTGATCACGTTTTTTTCCACTCTCTAATAAGGCTTAAAAGCCTTATCCACTAAGGTTTAAAAAGAAACCTTTCACTTAAGCTATGTTCATATTGGTTAGTGGTGAACTGGTTATTTTGTGGAATTGTGTTCACATTGTAGAGTCCATGAACTGGTTATTTTTTGAACTGGTTCACAGTTGGAGAGTTCACATTGTTACAGAGTTGAACTAGCTGTTTTGGAGGTCTAGAAGGTCGGTTTTATGCCTTTTTTGCATGCCATTTTGGAGGCCAAAAAAGTGCAAAAAAATCCAGGAAAATTTATTAGCTTCAACTTGGCACAAAAAACATAGAAAAACAAGGAAATTGGTCGATTTTAAGCCTGTATTTTGATACTTTTTAAGTCATATGAGCACAGTTTGAGCTCTGTTTTGGATGCTTCTTATTGGACAATCAATGTATGATGTATGGGCATCATGTATGGATGCATATGACAGAATTTGAGCTTATGTATAGCAACCATTCTTTTGGAAGGAAATTTGCATGAATTTTTGGGCTATTTTGGTGCATTTTTGGTCTCGGGTTGACCATTTGAGGCAGTGGATTGGTTCATGCAACCATCAAAATGCCAGACACAGCTCAAATTACCCAAACTTTTGGAGATAAATTGACCAAGGACAACTATAGTGTGTGGTCATACAAGATGGAGAACTTTTTGATGGGGAGAGGTCTTTTGGACCTCATTACAAGTGATGATCCATGGCAAGGGCTTCTTGAGGAGCCCACAAAAGAGCAAAAGAAGGCATACAAGGATTGGACTAGAAAGAACAAGAAAGATTTGCATTGGATTTCTATATGCATATTAGAGACTTTGATTTCTCATATAAAAAAGGCAAACACTTGTAAAGAGGCATGGGAGATCATTGAGAAAATATATGGGACATGTACAGAGGAAAGGAAGATACAGCTTAAGCAAAGATTGCATGGAGCATGGAGAGGAAACCGCACTATCAGTGACTATGTTGTAGAGATCAAACATGTTATCGAAGATCTTGCATCTATAATATTGCACTAGTGGATGATGATGACTTGGTTTCAATCACACTTAATGGACTTGGCCCAACATATAAATCGTTGGATACCTCCATGTCAGTTAGAGGAGGCTCTATGCTAGACTTTGAAGAATTGATTGATTTGCTACTTACAGAAGCAATAAAGTTGGGTTTGAATGCATCTAGTAGCAGCAAGAATACAAGTGGAGATAGTGTCCTTTATCATCAAAGAGGGTGTGGTAGCCCATCTAGAGCTAGAGGATCATCTTATGGCTATGGTGGTGATAGCTTTGCATGTAGTCAAGGTACCTTTGGTCGTGGTGGTTTCATGCCTAGAGGCAGAGGGAGAGGTTACTCTAGAGGTAGAGGACGATTCACTCCTCCACATAGAGATGGTGCATGTAATTATTGTGGGTAGTATGGACATTTTGAAAGGGAATGTTATCATAAGCAAAATGCTATGCCTAGGGATCAAGGAAGGACTCAATATAACCATTATGCAGGTGGCTAAGAAGGTGTAGGTTATGGACCTAGAGGTGGCTTTGCTAGAGGCCATTTATTTGCCATGGAACATGTACTAGGGAGCACAACACACCCTCCCAATGAGGATGATTGGTTTTTGGATTCAGGGGCTACAAATCACATGACTCATCATGTTGAATGGTTTGACATAAAACAACAAATGCAGAATGAAGAATATGTGGCTACTGGAGATGATACTTTGCATAAAATTACTCATATTGGTAGTGTGCCACTTGTCACTAGTAGAGATGGAGTTGAAAATAAGCTAGGGGATGTACTTTATGTACCTACAATTACTAAGAACTTAGCATCATTTGGTCAAATAGACCAAGGAATGCAAGCGAGATTCAATAGATATGGATGTTTCATTGAGGAATTTTGAAATGGAAGGCCTGGTAGATTGATTGCAAAAGGAAAGAAGAAAGGCAAGTTATTTGCCTTGGATGCAAGTACTCCCGTCATTCAGAACTCTATGTATGTTGAAAGTGGGCATGGTCAAGATAAGGATGTTGAATTATGGCATAAGAGAATTGGTCATGTAAACTTGCAAAGATTGAAACAAATGCAAACTAAACAGGTGGTTTGTGGTTTGCCCCATTTTGGATATGTTAATTATGATCATGTATGTGAGGCTTGTCAGTTTGGCAAGCTAGATTACCATTTCCAAAGAGGGGGAGAATCAACAGTTATCCTTTGGAAATGGTGCATTTTGATATTTGGGGTCCATGTTAGAATGTCTCATTGAGTGGGAGATGCAGGCTTTATATCACTTTTATTGATGATTTTAGCAGAATGACTTGGGTGTATTTCATGCAGCATAAAAGTGAAGCCTTTGAAAGATTTTTGGAGTTTAAAGCTATGGTTGAAAAACTGTTTGGTTGTTATATAAAATACTTGAGGTCTGATAATGGAGGAGAGTACATGTTGTCATATGAATTTTCAATTTTTTGAGAGATCATGGAATCAAAAGACAGGTGACATGCAGGTGCACACCCCAACAAAATGGTGTGGCAGAAAGGAAGAACCGTATCATTGCAGAGATTGCTAGGGCAATGATGAACCAAATGAATATGACATTGATATATTGGGCAGAGGCAATGCATATTGCAGTACATATCATGAACAAGACACCTACACTATGTTTCATCATATATCACCACATGAAAAGATGTATGCTAGGACACCCATATAAAATGCATCTTTCTTGGATACCTTGATGAGAAGAAGGGTTACAAATGCTATGATCTAGTGACTAAGGAAGTTTACATTAGTAGGGATGTAAGATTCAGTGAGTACAAGCCCAAGATTGGAGTGAACTTGGGTTTATATGAGAGTACTGATGATAATACTCATGAAAAGAAAATTTTAGCAAATGGTAAAATTGGAAATTAGCACTTAGAAGATATGTCTTGTGAAGTGCCTCTTCGAATAGACCTGGAGGAATCCTCTAGTAGTTGACTGCAATTCATATTCATGCACATCACCATCTCGTCTCCCCATGGGAAACATTGGACTTAGTTGAATATGGGAATCTCAGTTCTACTTCACAAGGGAAGCGTGAACAAATCACCCCTAACAACAATCTAACGCCCACCTAAGAAAGACCACTTTGTAATCGATCAAAGGCAGGAGTGAGGTTAACACAGCACTTGGTTCAAAGAGAGTGAGAGAAGGGGGAGAGTGTAACTCAATCCCCCTACCCATAAGGCCCCCTAAAACGGTGTTAAACCTGGTAACTAATCCTACCAATATTGGGAGGGTCACGATTTAATTAGTTCTATCTAGTGTTGGAAAGGACTTATCAGGTCCACCCAGCTATAGATGTCCAATCATCAGGATCAAAGCCTCCCACTTTCCTCGATGGGTTTGGTTGGTTTTCTAATTAGCAAGCATACTACCACACTGTTTGGACATATAAAATCGGGCTTTCTTTTATTACTTCGTTAAACTGGGTTCGTTAAACTCGATCTTTAGCACATAACAAAAAATTGGAAAATCAAATACTTTATTTCACCATTACTTCGCAGAGTGATACGAAACTGTTTTTCTGCAGAAAGACACCGTCCAGCCTAGGATAGGACCTTCCAATCCCTCGAGATTAGGCTATATGTGATCGCACTCCATCCACGATCAACAAGGAATCTACTGGCTTAGAGCCTCTCTAAGCTTCCCTGAGCCTCCGAAGCCGTCCTACATAATAGGGGCACTTATCACTCGGCCCTTTTTTCTCTCAGGTGCTCGAGCGATCAAAATCAAAAACACCTATCTCCCTCAGGAGCATAGGACCCCCACCTGCAGATGAGTTTTTCCACACTCCACAGAGTATTAAGGAGCATTGGGTTGGGGATCCCAATGTCCTAAACCACCACAATCCACAACTCATCCATCTTTGCAAGTACGGAATCATAAGAGCCATAATTCATCATTCACAAATCCAAAAGCAGTCATAGCCATCAAACATTTTTAACACATTTGTCAATGTATACAATGCATAGAATCAATTCCCTTCTATTGGGGTAAAAGGCCTTTAGGCCTGCCCGTGTACACTGTGACCACCCATTCTTTATTTATATATATTATGATAGTGCAATAAGGCCGTCAGTTCAGTTGGACAACACCTACATTGTGTGTGCTCTTCTCTCCCGCATCTTCCTCTTCTCCTTCTCCACTGCCATTGCATCCCCTTCAACTGGTATCAGAGCTTTGGATCAAAGCTTGATCATGGAGCTTGGCCCGGCCCGGATTGAAGACTTAGAGCTTGCAGCTTCAATTCTAGCCATGGCTTCTTCCCCCCGAGGTAAGATTTCTTCTCCCGTCTCTCCTTGGCCCTCATAGGGTCTTTGTAGGTGTTTCTTGGCTTCATTGGGCACCTTGTATGCCCCCATTTTCCCCCTTATCCTCAGCATAACCAGCAGGCTCCACAGTAGCAGCTCACGTTTTTTTGCGCATGTTTCAATATCTGGCTCAAAAATCCCATTTTTTCTCATATCTCGGGCATCCGAAACTCGATTAGGCAAGGCGAGAGTCTAACTTGGGGTTTTGGCATGCTCTGGATGCAATGGTGATGTTAGATCTGCCAAATCATGATCACATCATTTTTTGTAACGGATCTGAGTCGATTTACATCAAGAAAATGTCATGCTCTTAGCTTATGCGATGCTCCCGAGGTTTGGTATTTGATGCTTAAATGATTTGGGCATGTTTGCCCAATGTTTTGAGATGCTTTGGGACTTGGTTTGAGCTTTGGGGATGTTTGCCCAACGTTTTCAGATGCTTTGGGACTTGGTTTGAGCTTCCATAGCTCGATTTATGCAGGGATTTACTGCTGTACATTGTTTATGCAGTAAGGTTTTATCAGGGATGGCTTATGCATAATGCTCTTTGTTGACATTCGGGTGTCCTGTTGGATGCATTAATGCTTTTCATCATGGTTTATGCCCAAATATGTTAAACCTGGTAACTAATCCTACCAGTATTGGGAGGGTCACAATTTAATCAGCTCTATCTAGTGTTGCTTATTGAGTTCACCCAACCATAGGCATCCAATCATCAGGATTGAAGCCTCCCACTTTCCTCAATGGGTTTGATTGGTTTTCTAATTAGCAAAGCATACTACCACATTGTTTGGACATATAAAATCAGCTTCCTTTTATTACTCTGTTAAACTGGGTTCGTTAAACTCGATCTTTAGCACATAACAAATAATTGGGAAATCAGATACTTTATTTCACCATCACTTCGTAGAGTGATACAAAACTATCTTTTCGCAAAAAGACACCGTCCAGCCTAAGATAGGACCTTCCAATCCCTCGGGATTGGGCTATATGTGATCACACTCCATCCAAAATCAATAGGGAGTTTAGTGGCTTAGAGCCCCTCTAAGCTTCCCTGAGCCTTCGGAGCCATCCTACATAATAGGGGCACTTACCACTTGGCCCTTTGCCCTCTCAAGTTCTCGAGTGATGAAAATAAAAAACACCTACCTCCCTCGAGAGCATAGGACCCCCACTTATAGGCGAGTTTTTCCACACTCTGCAAAGTATTAAGGAGCATTGGGTTGGGGATCACAATGTCGTGAACCACCACAATCCAGAACTCATCCATTTGTGCAAGTACAAAATCATAAGAGCCATAATTCATCATTGACAAATCCAAAAGCAGTCATAACCATCAAACATTTTTAACACAGTTGTCAATGTATGTGACATATAGAATCAATTCCCTTCATTGATTTCCGTATTCTTTTCTAAAAATCAATTAATAATGATAATGCTTTTGCAAGTTAAGTAAGTTCTAACTAATCGAAATCCTTTTCTTATGTATTAACCTGATTATCTCTGTTCGACCATCCATCATGATTATGGTTTATGGCCACAACCTTGGTTTGTTGTGGAATAACCCGTCCTTCAGGTTGAATGGATTCAGGGTAAACTTTTGCTTGTGCTTCAGCATCATGTTGAGTTCCCTCAGTATCATCCACTTCTTCACGTTGGGGAGCTCTCTAAGCATTACCTCACTCAGAATCTCGATGTCTCTTGGGAGCCATGGAAGAAAATGATGGATTCAGTAGTGCTCCTTCATAGGTGTGGAGAGAGAGAGAGAGAGAGAGAGAGAGAGAGAGAGAGAGAGAGAGAGAGAGAGAGAGAGAGAGAGAGAGAGAGAGAGAGAGAGAGAGGTTGCAACAGAGCTTCGTCGCGTCAACCAACAGAGAGACTTCTACACGGGTCATTGTTGTGCCTGTGTGTGGTCCTTCTTGACGTGATGCTCTACCCCTATTTATATAGTAATCCGAGGGGGGGGGGATAAAGAGAGGGTGCCTACTTTTTAGCATTTTTGATAATATCATCGATGACAAAGAGAGCACTTTCTTTTAGTGTTTTTGACAATGTCATTGATGATAACATCAAGGAGGGACTCCATTTTTGCAGCACGAAGATAAAAATTGACGAATACATGGGCAAAAAAGCACTGCGCACCACATGGCCGGCGGGCGGGCGTCACTCCAAAGTGCATGACTAAGGCAGTGACCAAGGCATAGACCTTGGTGTCTTGGCCTTGGCATACTTGGCAATGGGCTACGAAGACTTCGCCGGCGCCATTGGCTACGTGTGAGAATCTCCCACTAACTTGAAGAAAAATCTTCTCGGGATTTCACCCATCCCGGCAGTGTTGTCACCCAGCTGCACTTAACTCTGCCAAGTGACTATCGACTAGGCTACTCCTTTTTGTTTTTTTATACTACAAATATAGTTTTAATAAGCTAGTCTTGGGATGGTTTCCCAAGTCTTTCTTCCATGAGCTGGCATATAATACCTTGTTAATAACAATAATTATCTTCATAAGTAGAGTCAGTTTCATAAAAAAATATGCAACATAAATCAATTTTCTTTGGAATGTATACGCACATTGTTTATTAAAATAAACCAAGTAATGGGGACATTACATGTCTGGACCTTAGGTTAATAAAGAAGTTGTGTTAGCTATAGTCCATGGAGTGGTAGGTCGAAGAGTTCACAAAAGAGTGCAAAAATTGCAAAAGGCAAGAGGCCTATGGCTGAAAGTTTAGATGATGAATCTATTGCTGATGAGTATGGCATTTCTAATGTAAAAACACCAAGTACTAGAAGTGCAAGAAAATATGTGCCGCCACATGTAAGAGTAGTTGAGACACCAAGTAGTGCACCTCAGTTGAGGAGATCAGAAAGGGCTAGATATCCTATTGATAGATTAATATATAATGGATTCACGAAGATGCATTATGCTTATATGGTTTCTTATGTACAGCATGTGAAACCTACTTGCTTTGAGGAAGCAGTTGAAAGCAAAGAATGGAGACAAGATAGATGCATTAAAGAAATACAAAACTTGGGATTTAGTGTAGTTACCTCATGGAAAGAAATCAATTGGTTGCAAATGGGTGTACAAAGTCAAGTGCAAATCAGATGGTTCTCTAGAAAGGTATAAAGCAAGACTGGTTGCAAAGGGTAATGAACAAACATATGGATTGGATTATGAGAAGACATTTAGTCCAATGGCAAAGATAACTACAGTGAGATTAGTGATTAATTTTTTGGCTTCTATATATGGCTGGAAATTGTATCAAATGGATGTGAAAAATGCATTCTTGAATGGGAATTTAGAAGAGGAAGTGTACATGGATCAACATGAAGGGTACGTGAATCCGAAATACCCGCATTATGTATGTAAGTTGAACAAGGCATTGTATGGACTGAAGCAAGCACCGAGAGCTGGTGTGAGATGATTATTAGATTCTTGTGTAGTATGGGATTTTAGCAGAGAATGGCCGATTACTCACTCTATGTGAGACATATAGAGGATGGCATGGTTGTGGTTGTCATCTATGTTGATGATCTCATTATTACAAGTACACTTGAGAGGGAGATTGTTGAAGTTAAGCATGGTTTTCATAAAGAATTTGACATAAAGGAACTTGGGTTGTTGAGATATTTTTTGGGTATTGAGGTCATTGATACACTCATGGTATTTGGTTGGTACAAAGATAGTATTCCTTGGAGATGTTGGAGAAGTATGGCATGATAGGATGTAATCCAGTGGATACCCCCTTGGATCAAAATATCAAATGATGGGCAATATGTGGAAGATGTGACTATGTTTAGAAAGATGGTTGGCAGTCTTATCTATTTAACATTGAGATTTGAATTATGCTATTGGATTGATTAGCCAATTTATGCAAAGACCATGTAAATCACATTTGGATGCAGTGAGGAGAGTTCTAAGGTATGTGAAGAAAGTTAGATTTGGCTTATTCTATGAGAAGGGAATAAAGCCTACCTTGTTTGGGTATACTAATGCAGAGACTTGGGGGTAGATAATCTTATGGACAAGAGATCCACTAGTGGTTATGCATTTTCATTTGGATCAGCCATAGTAAGTTGGAGCAGCAAAAAGCAACCTACAATTGCTTTATCAAGTATAGAAGCTGAGTATCGAGGTGTTGCATTGGCAACATGTGAGCAGATATGGCTGAAATTGGTTTTATTTGACATGGGGATTGAAATTGATGGTGGAGTCATCATATATTGTGACAACATTAGCAACATTATGTTAGCAAAAAACCTAGTCTACCATACAAGAACAAAATAGATAGAAGTGCACTATCACTTCATTAGAGAGAAGGTCATTGATGGAGAGGTTGACTTGGTCCATGTCAAAACAAATGACCAAGTTGTTGATATCTTTACCAAAGCATTAGGTAAAGATAATTTTGAGTATTTCAGGAGTGCAATTGGAGTATTACCTTTGCGAGCTCATTCTGAGCTTGAGGGGCAGTGTTGAGAAATAAGGCATAGTCTAAGTCCTTATTCTATGTTTGTATTAAGTAAGTGTGTGAGAGGCTGTGTAAAGTACCCTAAAGGTCAAAGGGTCTATCTTTTTAGTGAGTGACTTGAAAAAAAAGTAGAATGAAGAAGAAGAATATGAAGAGAGCTTGAGTCTCCATATCTGTGTCTCAACCACCTTCCATTGTGCATCTCCATCGAATCTCTCATCTTTTTTTTTTCAATTGTATATAAGCATCTCAAATGATAACAATATTATCTAGTGTCATCTGCACTAACTCAGTATCCAAAGAATGATCCTTTATAAATAACTCCAAGCATTATTTCTTTGCCTTTTTAAATTTCTTTTTCTCCAAAATATATTTTGATACTATTGAAGAACATGATAATAAAATTGAGATGCTTTTAAAGAATCTCTTTTACTTGCAATCGGTTGAAGAAGAGACCTTAAAAAATCAACATCACAAATCAATACAATTAATTATAAACGAAGCTATATTTAATATTTTTAAAGTAAAAAAAATGTACCTTACTGCTTGGATTCTTTTACTATAACCACCTCCTTGTCATCTGACACTCTCAATATTTTTAAGAGCCTTTTGTTGATTTCAAATGTCTAAAATAGTTTTCTTTTGTTGATAAGATTTTATGCATTTCTCCAATGAATGAATCCTCTGTTGACAACCCTCTAGCTTCTGTAGCAACCTGTTGTTATGTTTTGATAAAAGATGGTTCTCCAATCTGAGGACATCCTTTTCTGCAACCAAGTTAAGGGTATAACCTAGAAACCCATTATAACCATCACCTATGAACCTCAACAATGAAGAGCTATTATAGAAAGGAAAAGTGTTATTTTTGCTAGGATCTTTGGAATATAGCCTACTATCTAATCAAAGATCAATATTCTTCTTTTCTTCAAACACGAGTATATGTTTCATAGATTCTGTAATAGAAATAGGTTTTGTTCTCTTCCTTATTGGTTCATACTCACTATCCAACTCAATATGAAGATGATACAGGTCTTTTACTAGAGCTACAGAGATCATTGGATGACTGATCCATAGCTAAGGATGTGATTAGAAGATTGGATTGAAAAACTATGTGAATTAGAAACAAGAAGAAAAACAAAGAAGAAACTAGTAAGGATGGGAAAGAAAGAAAAGAGTGAGAATGGAAGGAAGTAATCAGATGTCGAACAAAAAACAAATTGAATATTAGTTTTTACTTTAATGACGATGAGTAAGGACTTCATTATGACAATCTTTGTCACCTTTATGGCAGCCTAGATTTCTACATTTGATGTGACCATGAGAATATCATGACAATTACTTATTAACAAATTTTTATATATTTACGTATTAAAATATTTTTTAAATGTTAAAAAATTATTTTATTTTCTAAAATATTTTCTCTCTCTAGGATTGCTTACAGGGCATTTTTGATATCTCAAAACTCCCCTATTGGCTCGATATTTTGGAGGGACCAGCAATGCCAATGGTGGGGCAAGTGGAGGGGACTAGCTTAAGTAATTAGCAATTTGATTATACTATTGATACAAAAAATTATGACAGGGGAGCCATCATGGGGCTTTGCAATATATAGCTTCATGGCCAAAACGTCCACAAACTACTACACATCTTTCGTGGTCAAGAACATTTTGTAACGTGTCCGCTCGTCCACTTGTGGGACACGTCTTAGCAGCCCATCGAGAAGAGAGTCTAGAAAGCGCCGCCTGGCACTTGCAAGGAATGTCACAGGGTTTGCGATCTAGGTTCTCCCGAGTCTGTCCCGAGTGGAAGTGTCCGATCGTTCCCACTTAGGACCGACCTGAAATCAGGGTTTCTTTCCTATCAGCAAAGTCTCTAGGGAGTAGCTAGCATCGAGCTCTGGATGAACCACTTTGCGTAGGAACAACAGAGTCGAAGCGGATTTATGCTGCACTTGGTTCATGGAGAATGGGAAATGAGAGGGATGCAAAGCTCAACCTCCCTGCCCATAAGGCATAGTCCCATTTCGTTCCTCTAAAACATCATAAATCGGGATTCTAACTCTACTGACTCTAGGTCTTCATAGTCTCGTTATCACGTCTTTTGAGAAAAGTTCCCATCTAACTGGGACCACCCTACCATAGGACGGACCCAAGTCACATCCACTGCACTTTCCTCGATTTGCTTAGTTATCTAATTATCTACCACATTATGTTTGACATGCAAAAGCAGCTTCCTTAATTAATCAATTTAAACACAAGTTCGTTTCACGTAACTTAGGCACTGACACAAAGACAATGTCAAGCAAGTTTATTTTTCAAATATCTGATCTTTATTTATCATAGTCCCGGAATACATCAAGTATCATGCCCGAAGGCTATCCCAGCAATCTACAGGATTGCTGCTCCAAGTTCTGTCCATAGACTAGTACACGGGCATCGAGATCCCATCTCGAGTCACGTCGGCCTCTTGTGCGGGATCTAGAGGCAAGGAATTTATAGCCAGAGCCTCCCCTGGCACCGAAGCGTCCTCCCGCTCCAAGCAGCACCCACGGAGAGACCTCTTGCGGCGGGTTTGGTCCACATACCCGACGCGACTAACAACCCCGTTGGATAGGGCCAGGCAGGTAGTCGGAGGTAACTAAACCTGCCTCTCCCTCCAGGCTTTTAACCTGAAGCATTAAGTGTTTTGCCTTGAACTGTGCTAAACAAAACCATCCTGACCAACCATGGTTGAGGGGATAGACAATCTTGATCAATTAAGATCAAAGATAAAGGTACATAGGTACTTCAAGGGTTCTAGGAGATAAGTAGCAAGTTGACCAACCAAGGACAACGGGGTTGTCCATGATCTATTTTACAAGGAGACCTAAGGCAAGGATAATTAGGGTCGGTAGGGTACAAACCCTAACCCAAAGAAAAAGGGAATACAAGCAACCTAGCTTGCCAAGCCCTTGGGATCTCGCCAAGTTGCGAACGATCTAGGATCGAATGCTAGGAGCATTTGGGAATAAGGAATCACACCTTAGCAGTTGGCCATACGAATGACCACCGTAATGATCGTGATTGTACACTTAGGTACACTGTTTGAACTTCTTTGCTCAAGGTGTCTTAAGTATAATCTTCTTAAGCCCTCTTAATAATGCTCATAGGTGCTTAAGCTTTTACCTATCCCTCTTGAAGTCACCAAGGACTTTGACATGGGATTCATGGATCTCATTTCCATTTAGTAGATTACAAACAACGTTGAATCTTTAATGCACGCAATGTAATGCCATGCCTTCATTTCAGTGCTTACAATTTTGATATAATCCATACGATATTTTATGCCACACATGCGAATGTACTTTCTATGCATGCAATCTTAATATTATCCTCTATGTAATTATTTACACGATCTATAACATTCTTGAATGATCTAACTTTATGTGATCATTGTATGAGTCTAGCTGCACTTTAATCTTTTTTAGCAAATTACATGTCCTTAGAATCTTTCTTGCGATATGGACATGCACTTTGTTTCTTTCAATGTCCTCTGAAATGCATTTTAAGCAAGGACTTGTGCAAGGAGTAATGCACTTTATGCAAGAATTTTTGGGAATTTACGGTGCAGTTTCTAATCAATTTCACCTATTACGATGCCATCTTACAACGGAGATTATCTTGTTCATTCCATACATCACAACTATGTTCATACCTAGGAAATTATCAAACACGCAATTAATGTGATGCACGTGAATATGTTTTTTCCGCCGTAATATTTATAACCTATGATTTAATAACGGAACAACCTGGGTTTGGAGTGATGCCGTGATTCCAGTGGTATTGATGCCTGATGAACCATTCGCGGTTGCAGTGCCACCTTGATTGGAACCTCCATCCACACTTGCAGGGTTTTTGGCCATCTTTGCGGAACTACGCTTCGGGGCCATACTCGAAGATGCGTGTACATGTGATAGAGTTCTTGCACTCTCCTTTGCAAGATTCCCGCCGCCTTTCCTTGAGTGGAGGAAGAGATAACGAAGGGGAGGGGTGTATTTTTTTAGGCAATATAGAGGGGTGTGTGGCCTCTCTTTAAGGAGGGAGAGAAGAAGCTTCCCTCTCTCTCTCTCTCTCTCCCCTCCCTCTCTTCTCTCTCTCTCTCTTCTTCTCTCTTCTCTCTTCTTCTTCTTCTTCTTCTTCTTCTTCTTCTTCTTCTTCTTCTTCTTTTCTTCTCCTTTCCTCTCTCCCTCTTCTTCCTCTTGTTCTTCTTCTTCTTCTTCTCTCTTCTCCTTCTCTCTCTCCCTCTTCTTCTTCTTCTTTTCTTCTCCTTCCCTCTCTCCCTCTTCTTCCTCTTCTTCTTCTTCTTCTTCTCTTTTTTCTCTTCTTCTTCTTCTTCTCTTCTTCTCTTCTTCTCTCTCTCTCTCTCTCTCTCTCTCTCTCTCTCTCTCTCTCTCTCTGTGGGCAGCAGGGTGGTGTTTTTTTTTCTATCATGGGGGGGGGGGGGGGGCTACTGACGTCAATGAGGGAGGGGGGGCGCTCTGTCCGTTGGGACCACAGGGAGGGCGGGCGTTGTGCCTCAGCCCCATGAGGGGATTTTATAGAGGGGGAGGGAGGAGGTGGCTTATGGGGGGGGGAAAGACAGTCGTCTAGCGGCCGCCACCCCTCCCACTTGGGGGGCTGCATGCCCCCCTCTCCTTCATTACTCACACACACACTCTCTCTCCCCACCATGCAGTCGGCAAGGGGAGAGAGAGGGAGTAAAAAAATTTGTGTTAATTTTAAAAATTTTAAGGGGGGTTCTCATGGGGGGGAAGGCACGGGGGATATTACACATTTTGAGGGAAGTTTGTCTCCACCACACTGTACACATTGTATCTTTTGGAGATATGGTTGTGAGATTTTCAATGACTTGGCTAGCTTCAGCAACTCTTGATGTTACTTCTTGACATTAGCTGTCACTAAATTGATTGCTTATTACGCATTCTCTATTTAATAAATTCATGTCAATAAATTAATGACTCACTTTTCTTTAAGTGTTGATGATGATCTAGCATGGCCATGAGACCATTTAGAGACTAGTATTCCTAGTGCATCACTTAATGGGGTGATCAGATCACTGTGACGGGGATATCTGGTACATGCAGTACAAGTTATGAAGGAAAAAAGAAGTTTCTGCCAAGTGTAAGAGTGTACACAAGAACCAAGGAGTTACACATAAATAAAGATGGATTGAGTTTTATAAAAGAGGAAGTGCATTAGCATTGTGTATATGTATTTATGTGTGCATCCAGGGATGCCTGGGAATGTTTACTTGTGTGTAATGAGCATTGCATTCATTTGGGGTCATCCTCTCCCCTACAAGTCAAGGTTTAAGGTCTTTTCTTTCATTAAGAAAGACGAGAGAGGGAATTCTCTCACTAAGAAAGATGAGAAATGTGATCCTTTGGAAGTGAGGAGAGAAGTGATTTTCTCTTTCTAAGGTCTAAAATGACACAATATTTTGTGTGGAATTCAATCTTAAGGTTGAGGCCCAAGGCAATCTAATGAACTCTCCTTATCTATGACTCAAGGTGGTTGGATGGACGACAAGTTAAGAGTACAGTTTAAAAAGTTGTTTTTTGGAAAATCCATTTTTAAAATATCTTGCAATAGAAAAATGATATCTAAAAAGGCCGAAGATCATTTTATAACATTAGCAATCAATTCTAATGTCTCTTTATTCTCTCTATGCGATTATCTGGGCTCTCTGGGTGGGATTCTATCATGTGTTTGTCCCTACTTCATTCTCTATGGAGGTCATCCACGCAGATAGCCTCTCAAAGACATCATTGATGATGAAGTGATTTGGTTAGGAGCTCCTAGCTACGGTTTCATATATCCTTTCATTGCAAATGTCTTTGATGAAGGCCTTTGTGACTACTTTGC
Source organism: Lygodium microphyllum (assembly GCF_053477565.2). Classification (NCBI taxonomy): domain Eukaryota; kingdom Viridiplantae; phylum Streptophyta; class Polypodiopsida; order Schizaeales; family Lygodiaceae; genus Lygodium; species Lygodium microphyllum. Next base: position 73,518,268 of record NC_141153.1, read on the forward strand.
GTGTAGGTCTTTTTGTGAGAGGGATGCATTTGAAGATGCTTTGGATATTAGAGACGTAGTTGCTCATGCTTTCCCCTTCTAGCTGCTCTATGTTCATGAGCCACATGATAAGGCTATCTCCATAGCTAGCTTCAGCAAATCATTTTATGAAGAGATTTCTCAAGAGTAGGAAACAAATCTTCTTAGTGGCATTCAACCCCGTAAACTAGGTTTGCCCTTTTTCACCTACACAAAGTCTGAATACTTGTGCTTGCTTGGCAACACTAAGAAGATTGTTTGCCTTGCAAACTTACTCAAACTATTCTATGAAACTATAGGAATAATCACTAGCTCAATATTTGTCTAATCGTTTTGCTACTAAGGGAATTTTCTCTTGATCTTGATTTCCCATGGCATGTTGCCCATTCATGTCAAAGTAGACTGTGCAATATGGGTTCCTACTTGTAGCATGTCTATGTGGTCAAATAAATGCCTTTGCATAAGATTGAGAAGAGTGTCTTGTGATGAGCCTATAGCTTCAACTCCTGTAGCATTCGTCGAATACTATTCATTTTTGAAACTTGCATATTTGCAAGCTATTTCTTGTGTCATTATCGATATCAACCAACTAATTGATGGTGATAGCTCCTTGCACTTACAATTCGACAGGTTTACATTCTATGGTGTCTAGAGCCATATTTCTTATGTCAAAGCTTGTAGCCTTCTAGAAGCTATTGCATTATGCAAGGCTGCTAGACTAAGTCTTTGTGCCCTAGAGTGAAACACAACTATTCGCAATTTGATAAAAAATCAACACAATTTTCGATAGAGAGACGCAAGTAGAAAGACGAAAAGAGAAATCTCTATTATAGTTTAAAGGAAACAAAGGAGCAGAAGATAGTATACAAAAATTGCACTCTCATGTGAAGCTCGTCGAACCTCCCGACCATCCCTAAGTTGATGTCATGTACATAAAAGAATTGCAATCTCACTCTCAATCACACTCTCACTCACAATCTCAATCACAATTGCAATCCCATTCATAGTCTCAATCTCAAATTTTAAAATAAGAAGATGATAAAAATAAATGTTTGTTTAACTTTTCTACCAAAATGGCTTCATGCATCCAGAATAGGCATTTTCAAGAATGATGTGTTTCCCAAGAAAAGCGTGTGCCAAAATTGATGCGATCCTCCCAAATCATCACTCACATCATGTAAGCTTGCAAAAATGGAAAGAAAGCACAAAAAGCAAGATATGTTTTTTTGAAGTGTAGGAATTTTTTTATTTTTTATTTTTGAAGGCTCATATCTCTAAAATGGTGAAGAATTGAACTGAGCCTATGAGAGACAACCAAATATTCTCCTCTGTCTTCTCTTCAAACTTTGTGAGAGAAACTTTGACCAAATTTTGCTCCATTTGATTACACTAAAATAGATATTATGCCTAAAAGGTAGAAAAATTTCGACAAAAAATTTGCCATCACCAAAATTTGTCAAAACACTTAAAATGACCTAAAAATAATTTCCAAACACTATCTACACACATGTTAGAAAACATTTAATGTGACTATTAGGGCATACCACATTCTTTCCTTCTCCCAAAAACTCTGTTTCCATAGAGTTGCAAAGATGATATTCTTGTTGCAAACTATCTAGATGAACCCAAGTTGCATTCTCAATAGGATATGTATGCCATTTCACTAGTACCTCCACAAAGTCTCTACCTCTAAGATGTCTAACTTTACGATCTAATACTAATTTTGGTTCAACATTTAGTGTTCCATCTTCTTGTAATAAAAAATTTTCTCGTAAAAGATAATCAAAGTAAGAAATATACATTTTCAATAAACTTACATGAAAATCAGGATGAACATTGACATGAGATGGAAATTTGAGTTGATATATAAGTGAACCAATGTTCTTTAGATTTGTGAATGGACCTACAAAACGTGGAGATAACCTTCTATCTTTCCCAAGAAACAAACTAGTTCAAAGAGGTTCAACTCCCAAGAAAACCATATTACCCTCACTAAACTCTAGTGGCCTCCTTTTCTTGTCATAATATTTCTTTTACCTTAGTTGTGCCTCTTTAGTGTGTTTCTTCATTCTTTTTAATTCCTCATCCATTGTTCCAAGCACTTGTTTTGAAATTTCTACTTCAATTAAGGTGAAATATTCAGTCCAATTGTTTTGTTTTTCATTTACATATATTCTAAGCATGTCTTCTAAAACCCAACTCACTCTCTTTGTCTCTCCATCAATCTGCAAATGAAATGCAATACTCATTCTTAATTTAGTTTCAATGGCTTTAAATGTGGCTTTTCAAAAGTTAGATGTAAATTTTAAATTTCTATCAAACATATTACATGTAAATTTTAAATTTCTATCAAACATAATACTTTTGGGCATACCATGTAAACAAAAGATTTATTTCGCAAACAATTTATCTACATTTAAAGTTGTATCAACCTTTTTCATGGGAAAGAAATGTGCCATTTTTGTGAGCCTATCCACTACCACAAAGATAGTGTCATACCCTTCCCTAACAACAAGCAACTACACATTCCTTCACATACATTTTAATGTCCTTCTTCATCCCTTTGCCAAAAGAACGAGTTTTTGATTTTGTTGTAAGTCTTTGAAAATCCAGGATGAGAAAAAAAATGAAAACTATGGCATTCCTTAAGAATTTCTTTCATGAACTTTGAAGCAGTAGTAATACACAAACAATACAGGTAATAAAGATTTCACTTAAGCATACGAAACTTCCCATTATACATTTCTCCCAAGTTTTTATTTAAAAAAATAAAAAATCTAGAATACATGGAATCATCCTGCACTTCAAGTCGCACATCATCAATCAAGTTAGTATACACTATCCCACATAGGTTTATGACTTAAAGTATCAACAACTTTGTTTTCTTTTCCAGATACATGTTTAATATCAAAGTCATATTTACATGGCACTTACAACCATCTCTTTTGTCTATTATTTAACAAAGGCTAAGTGAAAATATATTTTAAACTTTGATGATTAGTTCTTAAATCAAAATTTACACCAATAATCTTAAAGAAGCTTCTCACATCTCTCAGACATTTTGGTGTAGGCCAATCAACAATAGTCTTTACCTTCTTTGGACCTATATGAATTCCCTCTTTACAAATAACTCTTTTTAGAAAAACAATCTTATATTTTGCAAAGAAACATTTACTTCATTTAGCATAAAATTTATGTTCTCTCAAAATCTAAAGAGTTTTCCTAAGATGTATCTCATGTTCGTGATGATCTTTAGAATATATAAATATATCATCCAAGAATGCAAGAATGAATTGATCAAGATGTGGATGAAATTTTTTATTTATCAAACATACGAATGTAGCTAGTGCATTGATTAATCCAAAATCTAGAACTTGAATTCGTAGTGACTGTATCTAGTTTGAAAAGTAGTATTTGGAATATCCTCAGACTTTATATGGATTTGGTAGTAACCCGATTGTAAGTCTATTTTTGAAAATACATTTGCACCACTCAATTGGCTCAATAAATCATCAATGTATGGAAGGGGATATCTATTCATTATAATTTTCTTATTAAGTCATCTATAATAAATATAAAGTCTATATCTTCTTCTAAAATAATAGAAGAGTGCCCCAAGGAGATACACTAGGTCTGATAAATCCCTTTTTCAAGAGATCATCAAGTTGTGGTTTAAGCTCCTTCAACTCTTCTATATTGAACTGATAAGGTGCTCTAGAGTAGGGTTATGTTCCTAGATACAACTCTATAGCACGGTCAACTGATCTGGGAGGAGGCATACTTGGTAGATCATCGAGAAAATTAACTATTCCCATGTGGTATAGTATAGGACCTAACGTATCTCATGCGGGAATCAAGCAAGCATCCATCAATTAAGAAATATATTACTTATGTCTGACATTGTAGTTGGATTGACAATGATGCCCTCGCTCGAAGCTTTGTTGCTATTTGTGGGATTGCCACCCACACTCATCATTCTTCACTTGGGGGACTATTCTTGATCTTCCTCTCTTTAAGTGCAACCCCCGCAGGGACTTCAACAGCCTCTTGCTCAAGAAGAGGGGCAGTTGGGGGGGGGATTAAGCTCATGGGGTAGTGAATAATCTCATGGGTAAGAGGAAAAGGATAAGTGCATGTGGTCACCCTCTAAGGAGGGGAAAAAATGGGAATCTTCAGGAATGTTGTCTCTCTCTCTCTGTGCCTATCATTGTGTGGGGGGAAAGAAAGAAGTGATGAATCTCAGCCCTGGGGGGGGGGGGTTTATACGTGTTGGGGGGAAGGTGGGGAGGAAGTGGTGGTGGTGGTGGTGGTGCATGGTGGTGGGAGTTTTGGGCCTCCTAGTTGGCCGTGGACTGGTCGAGAGGACTAGGAGGGGTGATAGGCCACGTGGCCTCCCCTTCATGAACATCATTGTCATCTTTGTCTTCACTTCTTCCTCCCATCATCTTCTTTCCCTCACTACCACCTGTTTGGCATTGACCGAGGGGGGGGGAGGGGGAAGGAAAAAAATTTGCATTAATTTTAAAATCATAGGGGGGGATATTAGATCCTCTCCCCCTTAGAGAACTCGAGATGTCCTCATCTCGAAAGGAACTGGGGGTTTCATTTTGGAACTTGTGGGGTAGGACCCATCACGTATTCGTTGCGACACTTGACCACTCATGAGCATGTGGTCTTTTGAAACAACAACTTATTGTATTTGATATATCTGAGTCTGGATTACAAGAAAAGTTTATTCTAGTTACATATCATGAATATCTACTAGGTTTTTCCTAAGTATCTGATAATTTCCTGGTAAGTTTTGGATTATTGAAGCTTGTATAACTTCATTTCTTGTGCGTTCAAGTTCTCTTTAAGTCCTATATTGGGACAATTGACATGGATATGTCCAATGTTGTGGTACTAGGAGCATCGGTGTCTAGGGTACCTTGGACATTCCTTTTTGAAATGACCTAACTCCTTGCAATAGAAACAATGCGGAACTTTATCACTTGGAGTCACAAGATTCTTGGTTGTCTTTCACAGGATTTCCTTCTTTAGACCAAATTGCCCTAGGATCCTTTTAGTGGACTGAAATGGTCCTTTATCTAGGAAGCTCTATTTCCAAATTGTTCTCTTTTTAGATTTGGACTGAGTTTCATGGACAATTGGCTTTTCTTATAATACTAAAGAATACTCCCAAGCTTTGACATTCTGGTAAGACCTAATCTATATTAGTTGAGAAGAAACAACTTAAGAGACATTCATTGTAAGTTATAACTGTCATTCCTTGCTAAAGTCTCTCTGATCACTTGTAAGTTCTAGGCTCAAAATTGATGCAACTCATATTACTCAGGTTAATTGTAGTTACAAGAGTAGGGTTTATTTCACTACAAGTTGTATTACATGTCAATAAAATTTCTAGGATTTTTGATAATCCTGAAGAGGTGTAGTGGGTTTTGGGTCTTTGTCTTCATTTGATTCCTCTATATATCCAAAGACTGCACTTGTGTAGCTTCGATTTCTTGGAGGCTCAATATATTCTAGACTTAAGTCAGGGCAGTCTACTTGGATGTGCCCTAGCTCATTGCAGTGGAAGCATCGATAGTTGGGACATTTCTTATGGATGTTCCCTATTTCTGTGCATGTGTTGCATCTCTTGTCCTGGTCTTGGGAATCATCTTTGTCACAATTTCTTGATTTAAGTTCTTGGATGATCAGCTTTGCTCAAAGTAATGCATCTTTCAAGTCTATTGGATGCATTGCTTCAAGATGGTGGTTCAGAGGAGCATTCAGGCCATGGCAAAACTTGGATACTTGCTACACAATATCCATAGGTGGTGCGTATTTTAGTAGGGTTACAAACTTTGAGTAGTAGGTTTCCAATGTTAATTCCACCTTCTTTAGCTTGAAGAATTCATTCATCCTCAAAGTATGGTAGGTTAGTGGAAGGTATCGTCTGCATACAACATCCTTCAGTTGAACCCAAGTGACAGCGGCTTCAGAAATACCTTGATCTTTGCACCATTTCTTCTACCATATCTGAGCCTGGACAACTAACTTAAGTTTGGCTATCATTGCTTGATTGGCAAAAGCAGTTCTTGTAGCAGAGAAATAATCATTCATCAACTCAATCCATATCTCCCCCCCACTGTGACATCTATTCCTTTTCCACCAAACTCGAGTGCCTTAATTAGCTTGAGAAGGAATTTCTTCTCTTGCATGTCAGCATTCATGGGTGCAGGAGGTGCTTGACAATCAAGTCATACCACTTAGGTTATTCTGTTTAGGATATGTCTATGAACCATACATTAATCAATCACGTATCATTACGAAGTTTCACTTTGATACCTACTGTAATGTGCTTGCCTATATATTGTCCATGCACATTTTTAGCGGTCCATTGAGAGATGAATCTAAGCGTTGTTGCCCAGCACTCCCATGGAATGTTACATGGTTTGTCACCTAGGGTTTCTTGAGTCCAACAGAACGTTTGCGGCCGAACCCACTGTGATCGACCTAAAATTTGGGTTCTTGGTGGTCAAGGTCTCCTGAAAACATTCTAGCGTCGGGTCCTGGATATCCTACTTTACACAAAGCTATCCAAGCTGAAGCAAATCTAAGCCACACTTGGTTCAAAGAGAATGGGAAACGAGAGGATGCGATGCTCAACCTCTCTACCCATAGGGCATAGTCCCATTCTGGTCCCCTAAAATGGCATGAATTGGGGTTGTAACTTGACAATTTCTAAGGGTCCGGTAAAACCTTGTGAGAAGCATCCAAGTTCTCTAGGACCACCCTGATGGCATGAATCGGGGTTCTAACCTAACAATTTCTAAGGGTCGGACATCGATAAAATCTTGTGAGAAGCCTCCAAGTTCTTTGGGACCACCCGTCGTAAGGTGGACCCATCGAGGGTTCCGCCCACCCGCTTCCCTCACAATAGATGTTCTTTAGTTATTTAATTAGGTCCTACCACATTTATATGTGGCATTTAAAATCAACTTCCTTAAATAAGCCTTTTAGGGAATAGGGTCCGTTCGCTCAATTTATAGCATTGTTACGGAAACAGAGCAAGTAGTCCTTTTTGACAAACAAGTTCCTTAACTTATCTTCGATTTAATCTTTGCCTCTTGCCCATACATGAGAAATTATATGTCACTTCTACCTTCCAAAAGTATCTGGTCCAAATCACATGGTATCACAATTTCCATCATTTATCTAGAATAGGATCTTCCAACGCCACAGACATTGGGGCTAGGGAGGTCTTCAACTCCATTCCAAAATCGGCAAGGGTTGTCCAGAGCTCTACTTGATCCTCAAGCTGCCTATAGGAGTGAAACATTATTCTTGTGGTTGACCTTTTCACCACTTGACCTTCGGCCCATGAATCAAGTAGTGCCCTTTTTGGGTTGATCCGTAGTGCGATCATGGAGGTGATCCACCCATGCTAAGAACCTTTCCTTAATTAAGTAATTTAAGATGGTCAAGGCAACCAGCCCTAATATCATCTTCCAAGAAAACATTCCTTTATCCCCATGGAAATTTGTCATCAGACCCCCACCATGAATTTACCATCAATCACAAGCACTTGGAATAATCATCCAAACGACAATCCAACAATCGGTTGAATGTAAAAGCATTTAGGATGTTGTTTGATCAACCAACAAAACCAATTTTATTTTTCCAAACAATGTAAGTATAGATGCGATAACATTTCCATCTGCATATTCAATCTCCCCCTTGGGACCTAAGAGCAATACTATGCAAAATTTTACTTAACACTCCCTTCCTTCGGCTAAGGCATATGTTAAGGTCTCATACAACTATACAAGATGTAAGTTTTATTGATCACTTACATTGATTGACAACCCAACCTTCTTCCTAACAAGTATAAATTATCGGTCTTCCTTTGACTTAGGGTTTCCTAATCCTTGGGCTCTCCACTTGCCTTTGAGGTTTGGAGTTGTTGTTGTATCTAGCCTAACCCCGAATTGGATGGACGAAAGTGGTAGTTATCATATGGATCTCAAGGCATCTTAATTTTAATCCTTATGATCATTGTTTGTACCAATTATGCACTTCATCAAGATCCCAATCAATCATAAGCTATCAATTTGTGGTATTAGCAAGAGTGTGGGCAAAGGCCTACAATTTCTAGGATGAATTTCCTTTAAGCTCACCATGCAATCCGTCAAGCGTGCAAGCTACATGATACCTTCAGTGTGGTGAAAAACATATCTATTATCTACAAGAAAGGGGAGTCAACAATACTTTGGAATCTTATATGCTGCTTATGCTATGTATGGAATCTTACACTATCTATGGATTTGCTGCATAGCAACTAGGTGCAATTAACCTCTCTTGATACATGCATTTTGAAAACTCAATCTTTCAAATATTTGAGACAAAGTTTATTCTTTTCAATTAACTATTCCCATATCGTATAGTACAGGATCAATCTCATGCACGAATCAAGCAAGCATCTATCAATTTAAAGAAATATTATTAATGTCCGGTTCCGTAGTTGGATTGATAGTGATGCCCTTGCCCGAAGCTTTGTTGCTGGTCTTGGAATTGCCACTTGCACTCATCATTCCTCGCTTGAGGGCCATTCTCGATCTTCCTCTCTTTAACTGAAACCCTTGTAGGGACTTCAGAAGCCTCTTGCAGTGCGTGTGGTCACCCTCTAAAAAGGGAAAAAAATAGGAATATTTTAAAATGCTCTCTCTCTCTCTCTCTTTTCCCGTCAGCGTGTCATTTCTCTTCTCCTTGTGACGGGGGGAAAGAAAGAAGTAATGAATCACAGTTCGGGGGGGGGGGGGGGGGGATTATACATGTTGGGGGGAAGGTGGGGAGAAAGTGGAGTGGTGGTGGTGGTAGGAGTTCTGGGCCTCCTAGTTGGCCATGGACTGCTAGCCGAGAGGGCTAGGATGGGTGGTAGGCCACGTGGGCTCCCCTTCATCAACATCATCGTCATCTTTTTCTTCACTTCTTCTTCTCGTCATCTTCCACTTCTTCCCCTCCCCGGCGTCGACTTGGGGGGGGGGGGGGGGGATATTACACAAAACTCCTCCCATGTGATAGGGCCAACTTGAATCCTAGTTTTCATATAGGACTTTCACCATAGCTTTGCCATGTTGCATAGTTACAAAATATCAATCTTGGCTTTAGATTCAAAGAAATATTCAAGCTCTTCAAGCCATGCTTCTAGATCTTCTCCTATCTTCTTTTCCCCATCAAACTTGTTCAGTTTCATCTTCTTGAACACTTGCTTAGTCTCTAGTGTAATCTTCAACATATATTTCTCTTCTCTTCATCTGTTGCTTTATGACCGAGGTTGTTGAGGCAACTCTCCAGTTGATCCGCCCATGCCAGTTGTATTTGCTTCACCTCCTAGGTCCACAATGATCTTTGGTGTCTTTGCAACTTCTTTACTGGCTTATTCTTTTCTCAAATCAATAAGAAGACATTGAATGAGTTCTTCTTACTCCTTGATTCTTTGCTTCAAGCTTTCCATCTTCACGGATCAAAACTACTTTGATACCACTTGAAATATGACTAGTCTCATGAGATGATAAAAAATCAACACAATTTTTGATAGTGATACACAAGTAGAATGATAGAAAGATCAGAAATTTGTATTTTAGTTTGAAGGAAATAGAGGGGCATCAGATAGCACAATAAAATATTTTACTCTGATATGGAGCTTGAATATCTTGACCACCCTAAGCTAATTTCATGTACAGAAAGAAACACAATCCCACTTTCAATCACACTTTCACTTGTAATCACAATCCCATTCATAGTCTCAATCTTGGATTTTAAAAGAAGAAGATGATGAAGATAACTATTTGTTTAGCTTTTTGCCAAAACGGCTTCATGTTTCCAGAATAGGCTTTTCCAAGAATGACACGTTTCCCAAGAAAACAGTGTTGCAAAATTAATGCGATTCTCCCAAATTATCACTCACATAATGCAAGTTGCCAAAAACCAAAAGAGGGCACAAAAAGTGGAATATGTTATTTTTAAAGCAAATAACTGTTGAAGAATTAAGAGCTAAAATACTTAAAATTTCCTAAAAATCATTTCCAAACACTATCTATACACATGTCATGTAAAAAAAAGTTCAATATGACTTTATTAGGGCACATCAAATAGGGTGCAATATGAGCATGCATATGTGCATTGGTATTTGTCATGCTTTACTATGCAAGATGACTGAGTGTGTGCCAATGGATTCACAATGTACAATGCAAGGATTATGAGTTTATGTGGATGCACAATATCTGTATGTGAATGCACTCCACGTGGTTTATGGACACACTATGTGTGCGTAGGTGAGATAGATGTGCAAAGGGGTGTTGTGTGTGTGCTCATGCATATGTGTAATGTGGGTGTGTATGTGATCAAGACTACATGCATAAGTATGAGGGTGGTGTGTCCTAGGGGATCACCTATGTGTGCAAGAACATGTACCTATATAAGTGAGTTATGATGGTTAGGTGGACCAACGCACTCTTGGTGTGCACTAATCTTTCAGTGTAAGTGGGTGAAAATGATGCATTACTGCACAAGGTATGTGCACATGTGCAAGTAAATTTGTGTGAAGAGTTGCAAGGAGATATGAAAAACAACCTGGACGCCACAGAGGGGCTAGAGGCAGCAAGAGAAGAGAGGGCACGTAGATATAAAAAAGAAATAGAAGACTTGAAGAAGAGGACTGCCCTAGAGTTGGAGAAACATTAGGGATTGGAAAGGGAAATCAAATGCTTGGAGAAAGAGCAAGAGTAGCCCCATCCACCCCCAGCTCAGACCCCAAAAGAGCAACCGCTAGAGAAAGGGCCGGGGACTTTGAGCAGGATCTAGAAGAAGAGCAATGGGCTTGAGAGCTTAGCCCACCACTGTTGGATGTGCCTCAGAAAGATTAGAAGGCAGCCAAGTACTTGAGCACATCATTGCAGCTAAGAGAAAAAGACGAGAATTGGTGGAGCAAGCATAGTAGAGAGCTAGAGCGCAACCCCAATAGTTTCTTGGAGAGCTCATGCCACAATGCAAGGATTGCTATCCCGTCAACTGGCCCAAGAAACTGAGTATTTGGACGCAAGGAGAACTCCAAATGTGGCCCTTCGATCTATCATTCCTCTATCCACAGAGCCTAGACCGAGTCCTACTAGTGGAAGTAATGGACATCATAATTCAAATGGCCAACAACTTGATGAATCGATGGATTGAGGAGCAGAGCATAGTTATCACTCGATGGAGGCGAGAGGTCCCAGACTACTGGCAGGACAAGGTGTACCAGATCCCCAAGACGGTCCAAGGCTATGAAGTACATCGCAAGTGGCAGAGAAGGATTTGGGATACAAACCTTGATGCATGGATGGCATTTTGTGGCACGCTCCTTAAAGAGAGGAATGATCCCATCTACATGCCCTACCCTCATAGGCATCATAGAGTGGATCACAATAGGGAGGAGCATGGTAGGTATGACTTTCCCAAGATCTACAATACCAATGCAGAGAATTTCGAGGAGCGTCTAACCTTCAAGAAAGGAGACATCCGTCCTTCAATCATGTGCTTCCTCGAGGATTTCTCATCCTGTCCAGACCTCACTTCCATCACAACTTGTAATTATCTTAGAACTATTAGGTTTCTACTAAAGTAAAAGCTAGCCGCCGAGGAGGCCCACCTCCCTCCATTGTTTTTTTATCTCAACCTAGGAATAGATAGTTGTGCCATGGCTGCCAACTAATGATGAGGGCTACGTTGTTACCCTCTTTTTGTATGAAGGTACTCGAAGACATGAATGATAGCTTGTTTACAAGGTGTGGACACCCCTTTTTGTCAACTACACTGCTAAACATCCGGGCTAATCTCAAGAGCTACATGGAAAGCTGTGCCTTTTTAAGCAAATCCCTTAGGCCACCCCATAATGCATCATCAGAAGAGGATTGGGGTATAGCCTAAAAACACCCCTATATCTATGGTGTCGATTGTGTTTATCTATAAAAAAAGAGAGAAAAAAATTAAAAAAAGAAAAGAAAAGAGAAAAATAAAGGAAAATAAAGAAAAGGAAAAGACTAAGTCCTTGAAATCATTCGAATGCCACAATCACTGCACCTAGGTTTTTTTGGCCCAGCCCTATCCCCCACTTCATGCTTAGGGCACCTTAAGGGCAGGAGTTCCAAATCTATCTCCCTAAGCCATACACCGCATCTACAACAATGCACGAACTAGGTCCTCACGTGTGGGACAACACTGTCAACTCCCAGTTCCACTGGCACCTGTACCATGCACTACATAGAAAGGTAGATACACCCCTTAGGAAGTGCATAACTTTGTTTTGCAGGTTAAGATCTTGTCGTATCAACCTCAGAGGGAACGAGGAGGGATCCATCCAACACCATCTTCAATTTCAAGGACAGATATGTCCATCCGCCATTCTCCAAGAAGGATTTGTCCAACACCATCTTCAATTTCAAAGAACAAATCCACCCATCGTCAGTGCCAAGGAGGGACCTGCCCCAACACCATCTTCAATTTCAAAGGGAAAATCCATCCAACACCGTCCTTAGCAAGGGCTTGTATACAAACCCAAAAAGCCATTTGGCTGCACCCATCCCGACCTTCCAGCTACTACCCATTAGTGTCATGAGACTGGCACTCGGCTAGGAGGGGATAAAATGGAAAAGCGCAAGTCGGGATTTGAAAGAGGCAGCCCAGAAGAAAATCGGACCTGGAAGAGCCCAAAAAACTGCTAAAAAAGGGAAGGCGCACCTTTGAATGTAAAGGAACATCCAAAATCTTTGTAAAAGAGCGCTAGGATTCTTCTTGTGCAAATTGTAACAGGAAGATAGGAGGACAATAGGAAAGAGGGCCTACGGCCATGTAAAAGAGGGGATGACCGCCCAAAAGGGATAAGGGTTTTGTATATAAACTTAAAAAGTAAATGAGAAGCTCATTCTGTGGTGTGTGGCAAAAGTTCTTCTTCTTACCTTCTTGCTTGTGCTTAAGTGAGGGAGTGTGAGAGTGTGAGGGAGTGAGTGTGTGAGGGTGAGAGATCTTGGAGAAAAAACTCTCCATTTCCTCTCTTCTTCTTCTCTTCTCTTCTCTTCTCTCATGTGGCTATGGAGGATGAAGCTTGAGGGAGAGGGATTGAGGTTGCTCGAGCTTGCATCATGAATCATGGAGTTGCCGGTGTGCACAAGGGAGAAGAGTACTTAATTAGGCATCGAGGTAAGCTCACTGCACTTGTAGAGAGGGATAGCATGTTGGCTATGTGAGAGGTAGCCACTAGTGCTCGGCTTGAAACACTTGAAACAATAAGTGGTCCGTGGGTCTTGGTGGTTGAGCGTGAGCTCCCAATAGATATTGTGAAGTTAATAATGACTTTTTTTAAAGTCAAGAGCTTTTGGCATCCCCAATATATTTTCATTAGTCTTCTTAATATTCCTTTTAAGTTCATTCACCTTTCTTGGCGAGCTTCTTTCTTTGCTCATTTGCCTTTCTTAGTGAGTGCTTATCTTTGCAAATTCAATCTAAGTATGGCATCCAAAAGGTGCCCTTATCATTTAATAAACTCCTACACTATCTATAGCCAAGGAGTAGACAGAAATTGGGAGTCCAAAACCTTTTGCATAAATGATTGGGTTACCATGTTGCCCTTTTGCAAGGGCTCTCACAATGTGAAAAGAAGAAAAATAGAGGATATAAAACATCACTGGAATGGATGTATCATTGCTTTCAAAATTACGCATAAAGGGTGGTTGGTCAAAGTGCAACATGTTTACATGCCCAAGGATATGCACTTATCTCCTAACGAATGTGCTTATTAGCAGACAAATTATGTCTTAAGTGGATAACATATGTGATATTTTTTTAATTAAAGAAAGTATTAATATCGAATTCTTGGTTGCAGATATATTTCTATCAACAAGTACTAAATGATAACCTGTGGAGAGTTTGAGTGGAACTTTCAATACAATTCATAAGGTGCTTTTAGACATTATCTATATTGATGAGAACATTGATTTTTTTAGTGAGAGAAGAATTTTTATATATTATGCACAATATGTGGTTCCGTCTAGAGACATATCGAGGATTTGCCATTGCCAAGTCTCTCATCTCTAATTTTGGGAGGTCCCTGATAAGGAAACAATGCATAGTTTTAAATTCAAAATATGCCAAGATATTCAAAAGTCCATGACAGCTGGAAGGATCTCAAGAAGAATATTCCTATCATTGTTTATCCCCTTATATATCTTTGTGGCCTGCTTCAAAATAGCAAACTTATAAAGAACAAAAGTATCTTGGCTAAGTAGAAATTTTGCAAAAGTAGAACTAGATAACATTATAGAAAGGCTTTGGAAATCTAGAGAGGTTGACCATAAGGGCAACACCATGAGGTGTATTGTATGCCTCCAATCCTTGTCTTTGTGTTATAATATCGCACGACAAACTCTTGCTTTGGGCTTTGATTATAGGAGATACAAACTTAAACTAGGCATTTGGATTCCCTTGGTTTTTGGTACGGATTGCACACCCTTCAAACTTAAGGTGCAAGTTATAGAAAAGGAGGTAAATATCACTTCCAATTGGAGACTTAAAGATGCAAGGGATAGCTTGGAGATGCTAGACAATACATCCCCTAAATATAAGTTCAAAGTAGATGGTAAAACAATTGGGAAAAGAGTTGAACACTCTTTCTCTTGTATGAGTTTCTTACCTCCCACAATTGGAAGCTTCAAGCCATAAATATGAAAACATTGATTACATTTACATTTAACAAAAAGCTTTTCATTGAATCAAGAGTTACAAAATTGAAGTGTAAATATACAAGGATATTGCTTTGTTTGCATCTATTTGTCTTCTTTTAGCTTTGTAACTTCTTCATCACTTTTTGCAAAGATATCTAATCTCCTTAATACAGTGGCTTTTTTCTTTGGTTTCTTGAAGAATTTGACTTGGACAAGGGGCCTCTTCTCTTCAGGGGTTGATGAGGAGATGGATGAGAAAGTGTTGGCATTTCTTTCTTGTCTTTCTAGATGACTTGCCCTTCATCTTACCCTTACTCTTAGTTGAGGATTTTAGTGGAGGGGAGTTGGGGTCGACTGGTGTGATTGACCTATCCAAAATTAACTCAATATATCTCTCCCTTATCCACCATGTATGAATTGGGTGGCAGTACGAGGAAAAATTGTAATAAGTTGGAAAACTCAAAGACATGTTGCTCAAAAGACAATGTGAAAAATACTAACATTAATCCCATCTATCTTGAGAATCTTTGAATCTATTGTCCTACAAACATTTGAAATCACTCTCCATCCCATAAGAATGCGCATCATTTTGCAAGGACACTTCTTGTTGGAGAAAGCTATATGGTTTTTGAGGATCAGCAATATCCTCATATGTGGTGTCCAAAAAGGTAACCACGAGCATGCCAACACTGTACATGGAAACATGTTACTAAAAAAGACAATAAAATAAAATAAACAATAAACCAAAAAGTAAGCATTATTATATTCAACACTCATTTTTGCTTGGCCATGGATACCACTAAAAGAGTTCAAAATGATAATTTCTCTAGTGAGAATATCAATATATATTAGGCTTCAATGTCCTCTGCAAAGTGAAATGTTAGTAATAAATGCATACAACAAAGAAGTATAGCCCTTTGCAAAATTGCATGCCTTTCAACATAAGTAAAAAAAAAAAAAGGTAGTTTGTGATTGGATCAAACGTTTTTAAAAATTTATTCTTTGTTTGAACAAGATCTTGAAAACAATTCCACTAATAATAGTGGATCAACAATAAATATAGTTTTAGATATTTCTTGCTTGAGAGAATAAATCAATGCCCTAAAACCAATAGTAAAAACAAATGAATATCATTTGCAATGAACAACACCATCATTCCATATAGTAAAAATTTTGTGCCAAAATGCCTTACCTTATGCAAAAAAAGACTGCAGAATCTAACAATTGAATATCTTTCTCAACAAGCATGGATTTGTCCTTAGGGGATATACTTAGATAGTCCTCTTCTGAAGAAGTGCAAGAGACATTCACAACCATTTGCCTATATAACTCCCCCATTCTCTTTAGATTGACAGGGCCAAGGACAACGATTTTCCTCTTACAAACTTCATTCTCCCACTCTATAACCTCTTGTGGTTGTTCTTGTTGGGCAAATGGGACGCGGTCTTTGTTGGGTATAAATCTGTCACTTCCTCCATCACTGCCCCTTTCGCTCTCCTAGACAATTTTGGAGGAACATTAAGGATCTCAAAGGCTTTTTTATCATTAGTAGGCAAGGGCCTCAATACCTTGTTGAACCTACACTTGATTTTACTGACCATACTAAACTCTTTGTTCATCAAAGTCGCTCTATGAGCATGAGAAACAGCAATGTAAGCATCGTTCTCATCAAATCAATAACAAAGTCTTCAGCTACCTCTCGAAGACAAAGAATGGCTACAAGCTGCCATTTCTTTTGCATGCCAACTTCAATGGACACCCTTGATAATTTATAAGAAATGTCTTTGACAACTCTGATAAATGTGGTCTTTGGAGTGACATGTTGTGTAGCTATTTATGCCTTATCTCACTAAAACATTTTTAAACATAATAAAATCTAGACTTTCTCTTTCTCTTAGACTTGGAAGGCTCTTCTCCATGGGCATAAGAGGGTCCAGGTTGCTCTGTTTGCTGAATAGGGGCCCTAGGGAGGTTGGAAACTTGGTAGTTGTAGGAGAGGACTATCCAGCAAGGACACAACGTTGGTTGTCAACATAATGAAGCTTACTATGGGCATGGGGAGAACATACTATCTCTGCACTAGATTGCTCTGATCGCATGGTAGGAGACTGAGGGAAACCAAGGGTAGGAGGGATTTTAGGAGGGAAAGATTGAGGAACCACTAATGGCCTTGTCTCTTCCTCACTGTCCTTGCTGTCTATATACACCTTTCTTGCAGTCTGCTTTGTCCTAGCCATCACCTACTAGAAAATGAAACAATTCAGAAACTTTAAACTCAAATAAAAAACCTTAAACACAAATAAAAATCTTAAAACATAAATTAGAAACTTAAAACATAAATCAAAAACCTTAAACACAAATCAAAAACCTTAAACCCTAATCAGAAACTTAAAACATCAGATACAACACAAAGGGAGGGAAGCCCAAGATGGAAGGTGATTCATTCATGCTGTATCCACAAAAGAAAGATTTGAACAACAAGTATGGCACAAAGGCAAATAAGCGTCAGATCATAGGCCATCCATTCACACTGTATTTGTGGACAACAGATACGGCATGAACGCACTCGAGTAGCATATACAAGGTTTCGTTTACTTGCGCCATATCTGCAGAGAGAAAATCCAAAAAAGAGGGCGACTAAGATTTGACATGGACTTGCATGACTGATACGGCGTGAAAAAGAGTGAAGCTAAGATTTGACTTGGGCTTGCATGGTCGTTTTTGCATGACCGATATGGCATGAATGCACTTAAGAGCTATATTGAAATTGGCCTACTTGTGCTATATATGCAGATAGAAATTAACTTGCACGTGAAGCTTGACTTGTTCGACTCGACATTTAAGTAAACGATAGATACGGCGCGAAGCAACACTCGTTGGGCTAGACATTTTTGTGTATTCACATCGTATCTACAGATAGAACATGATATGCAAGGCATACCGAGATAATACACCAAGTGTATTTGCACCGTATATTTATTCTGGATCCTGAAAAGTGCAATTCTTTGAGCCAAGCTTGAAATGGGATTAACCAATACAACGCGATGGTTGAAGAGCGTTGGCAGTGCAAGTGGTCACTTGATCCGTATCGTCTTTTGCGGTCGTGGATGTGAAAAGTGAGCCACGTAAGTTGGCATCGGTCTTTTATACTTGTGGGATAGGCGACATGTGTCACTGTATTATTGGCTAGGGTTTGTAAGGGCCATCCACATGGCTATTGATGTGGCTGTCCATGTGGCAAATCCCTGTCCTTATCTATATATACATATAATTAGGAATTTATGGTTTTTTTGGCAAATTATCAAGCCTAGCTGGATTTGAGCTCCTCCTACTATTTTACATTTGTTCTCATCTCGTATCGTGCTTTTCTACTTTTCAATGATCTGTCAATTCGCATCATTACATGCACTCCTTGCGCATTGATACGAAGTGAGGATGCATTGTTCTTGAGGTCAAGTGCACCCTTTCACGCCATATCGTGGATCCCCATATATGAAGTGAGGAGGCATTGTTCGTGAGGTCAAGTGCACACTTTCGCACCGTATTGTTCTTTCACTCATGTTTGAACGAAAGGATGTTGCAGGCTCCCAAGAGCAGGTTACCCCTAATAAGAAAAGAAGGAGATTGTCATCAGGGTCAAGGGCTTCAATTGTCCTTCCTTCTCCCCTAAAGTTTCCACCACTTCCTCCCCTTGTTCAATACATAGTAAGTGTGGGAATTCCTAGGAAGTCTCCAATCAAAGGCAAGTCACCATTGAGGGTTCCTGGATCATCTCAGATCACAAAGGTTTCTCCATCAGAAAGACTCCTAGACTTTCTTCTTCAGAATGACATGGAAATATCTTACTATGGAACTGCAAATGATATTTTCAACCTTGACTAGGATATTGACCATGTCTTGAACTCATGCAATAAGTTTTTTATGGAGGAGTTTGTTGACTTTGAAGGTCTTGCATTTTCGGTGGTTGAAAAGGATGCAAAGGAATATGCTCACATACCTATTGGGAGCTCACCTTTAGAGAAGGCTTTGTTTTCAAGAAAGTGTACATCTCATTCTCTTGATAGGTTTTGTACCTCAGATTTATTTTGTTCTGCTCATTCTAGGAAAAGTAGGCTAATGGAAAAACCACCTGCATTCATTGCATATACTCTTGTTAAATATCTTGTTAAATTTGAAGAACAACAATTAGAGGGTCTAAAATGTTCTAGCTTCTTTTGGCTTTTGGACAAGGTAGCAAATTACAAGGATGTAGAGGAATGCTTGGACCCTGAGCAAGAAGCATTATTGAAGAAAACCATGCAAATGCAGATCTTGTATGTGACTCTTCTTTCTCTATTGTTGCTTTACTTCCAACTTTCCCTATCAAGGACAAGGAATGCATACTGCTATTCGACATCCAAAGGCTCTTCAATCTTAGGAAGGATTATTTTTTAGCGATCATTTGTAATGTTTTGACTATGAATAAATGAAACAAAGCATTACATAAGCTTTTTTTCTTTTGTTTAAAAAAACGATTGATTATAATGTTGACGAAATCAATGACATGGACACCAGAATTCCCATCATCGCGGATGACAGCATCCTCATCATCACAGGCGTTAGCATCTTGATCATTCGGACATCAACGTCCTCCTCATCGTGGACATCAACATCATCGCATTGCAGACTGGGAGGGATAATAACTGTACTATTTCCGTATTCTTCTCCTTCTACGAATCATATTTTCGTCATGGCCCCAAAGAAAAAGAATTCAAAAGTGGGAATCGTGCATGACCCTACTAACGTGGAAGCAACGGTTCGAGTTGCGAGCACATGAGTCACTAATCGAGTCATGAGCATGGATAATAATCCTTTACCAATCGCGATACTACGTGTTTTACTAAAATTTCCTATCCAAATTCAATAGGAATAAGTTAAGTCTCTTAAGAAATATTGCGATCTTAGAGCATTCACTTGGTAATTTATTGGAACATCTTGTAGGCTAGAAACTGTTAGGGAAACTATGAAAACCTAGAACTCAAGAGAAATCATGAGAAATTTTGAATTCAATACAAATTTATTAGGGATGAAACCATGAAGAAATTAGTCAAGGATATAGTTTTAATCTAGAAGCTTTGATAGAAGATTTTAAAGATTGAAAATATCTCTAAGTTAAAGAAACTAACTTAAGGCCAAGAAACTTGGGTTACAAGAATGTCATCATAAACCTTAAATTGAGAGACCCCAAAATCTAGATACCCTAGTTAAGTTTCAAGGGAAGGAGCTCTCTGCGTGAAATTCAAAGGTCGATTGCTACGAGATTAATCATCACTTGAAAGTTGCATGATTGTTTGAAGTCATAATTACTTGAAGACATCAATCTTGTTTATGATTTTTTGGATTAGATCCTGATTGAATTAAGTATTGGAATAGATAAAAATTGAGGAGACCTATACCTCCCCTAAGGATAGGTGTTGAATCCCCATACCAAGAGGGGATGTTTTTACCGCTGCAGAAGCATGGATTGTCTCTAATGGCAAGAGGTCTCCCAACAGGGATCACATTAAGTAGGAGGTGGACAGGGTGCCAGGGAGGGGGCTATGGCTAGTAAATCCTTTACGTACCTAGGAACTACTTGGTCCCCTATATGGCCCAAGTTCTACTTGGGATACCTAAAATGCTAGCTATAGGTGGATTTGATCTTGGTGATGTGCTGATGCGCCGGATGAGGCAGCACGTGAAATTGTAATTTTTCTCCTGTATGGGCGAGAGAACACATATTATGGAATATAATCAATGAATTTGTTTTATTCTGATTGTATGTCTGTGAGTAAATTATGCAAACAAAAAACTGTGCATAAATGGATTTTTAATTAATGAAGTTGTTTTTATATGTTTCACGTAATGTGGTAGGTAATTAGATAATTAAGAACTTTCATAGAGGGAAGCGGGTGGATGGATTCTTGACGAATCCAATACTATGGTAGGGTGGTATCGGTTAGAGCTAAGAGGTTTCCCCAATAACAAACACCTGGAAGTACTGATTTGCTGACTTACCTAGGGTTTTGTCATAGAACCGAACTGTAAATTATCTTAGGGGAAAGGCATTAGGGGAGTCTTGAGGTCTCGAAAATGCCATGTAAGTGATCCTAGAGAGAGAAAATATTTTAGGAAACAAATAATTTTTTTATTTTTAAATTTTTTTATATTTTGGTAAGTAAAATATAAAAAATTGTTAATAAGTCATTGTCATGATATTCTCGTGGTCACATCAAACCTAGAAATCTAGGCCGCCATAAAGGTGACAAAGATTGTCATAATCAAGATCTTGGCCTGAAGAAGAACCGTCCACTAGACCTACATCATCGAATCTCGCAATAACCATAATCATCATCATCATTGAGAGTCTTACACATTTGCTAGCTGGTACTATTGCCGTATTCTTCTCCTTCTACGAATCATATTTTTGTCGTGGTCCCAAAGAAGAAGAATTCAAAAGTGGGAATTGTGAGTGACCCTACTAACATGGAAGCAACGGTTCGAGCTACGAGCACATGAGTCACTAACTAAGTCACGAGCGTGGATAAAAATCCTTTACCAATTGCAATACCACGTGTTTTTCTAAAAATTCCTATCCAAATTCAATAGGAATAACTTAAGTCTCTTAAGAAAAATTGCGATCTTAGAGCATTCACTTGGTAAATTATTAGAACATCTTGTAGGCTAAAAACTGTTAGGGAAACTATGAAAACCTAGAACTCAAGAGAAATCATTAGAAATTTTGAATTCAATACAAATTTATTAGGAATGAAACCATGAAGAAATTAGTCAAGGATATAGTTTTAATCTAGAAGCTTTGATAGAAGATTTTAAAGATTGAAAATATCTCTAAGTTGAAGAAACTAACTTAAGGCCAAGAAACTTGGGTTACAAGAATGCCATCATAAACCTTAAACTAAGAGACCCGAAAATCTAGATATCCTAGTTAAGTTCCAAGGGAAAGAGCTCTTTGCGTGAAATTGAAAGGTCGATTGCTACGAGATTAATCATCACTTGAAAGTTGCATGATTGTTTGAAGTCATAATTACTTGAAGACATCAATTTATGATTTTCTAGATTAGATCGTGATTGAATTAAGTATTGTAACATATAAAAATTGAGGAGCCCTATACCTCCCCCAAGGATAGGTGTTGAATCCCCATACCAAGAGGGGATGTTTTTATTGCCATGGAAGCATGGATTGACTCTAATGGTGAGAGGTCTCCCAGCAGGGATCACATTAAGTAGGAGGTGGATAGGGTGCTAGGGAGGGGACTCTGGCTAGTAAATCCTTTACACACCTAGGAACTACTTGGTCCCCTATATAGCCCAAGTTGTACTTGGGACACCTAAAAACACTAGCTATAGGTGGATTTGATCTTGGTGACGTGCTGATGTGCCGGATGAGGCAACACATGAAATTGTAAATTTTCTCCTGTATGGGAGGGAGAACACATATTGTCGAATAATCAATGAATTTATTTTATTCTGATTGTATGTCTACGAGTAAATTACGAAAACAAACAACTGTGCAAAAAGGGATTTTTAATTAATGAAGTTGTTTTTATATGTTTCACGTAATGTGGTAGGTAATTAGATAACTAAGAACTTTCATAGAGGGAAGCGGGTGGAAGGATTCCTGACGAATCCAGTACTATGGTAGGGTGGTATCGGTTAGAGCCAAGAGGTTTCCCCAATAACAAAAGCTAAGAAGTGCTGATTCACTGACTTACCTAGGATTTTGTCATAGAACCGAACTGTAAATTATCTTAGGGGAAAGGCATTAGGGGAGTTTTGAGGTCTCAAAAATGCCATGTAAGTGATCCTAGAGAGAGAAAATATTTTAGAAAACAAAATCATTTTTTTGATTTTAAATTTTTCATATTTTGGTAAGTAAATATATAAAAAATTGTTAATAAGTCATTGCCGTGATATTCTCGTGGTCACATGAAACCTAGAGATCTAGGCCGCTGTAAAGGTGACGAGGATTGTCATAATCAAGATCTTGGCCTTAAGAAGAACCATCCACGAGGCCTACATCATCGAATCTTGCAATAACCATAATCATCAGCATCATCGAGAGTCTTACACCTTTGCTAGCTGGTACTATTGCTGTATTCTTCTCCTTCTACGAATCATATTTTCGTCATGGCCCCAAAGAAAATGAATTCAAAAGTGGGAACCGTGAGTGACTCTACTAACGTGGAAGCAACGGTTTGAGTTGTGAGCATATGAGTCACTAACCGAGTCACGAGCGTGGATAACAATCCTTTACCAATCGTGATACCACGTGTTTTTCTAAAAATTCATATCCAAATTCAATAGGAATAACTTAACTCTCTTAAGAAATATTGCGATCTTAGAGCATTCACTTGGTAATTTATTAGAACATCTTGTAGGCTAGAAACTGTTAGGGAAACTATGAAAACCTAAAACTCAAGAGAAATCATGAGAAATTTTGAATTCAATACAAATTTATTAGAGATGAAACCCTGAAGAAATTAGTCAAGGATATAGTTTTAATCTAGAAGCTTTGATAGAAGATTTTAAAGATTTTAAAGTTGGGTTATAAGAATGTAATCATAAACCTTAAATTGAGAGAGCCCAAAATCTAGATACCCTAGTTAAGTTCCAAGGGAAAGAGCTGAGAGGTGAAATTCAAGGTCGATTGGTATGAGATTAATCATCACTTGAAAGTTGCATGATTGTTTGAAGTCATAATTACTTGAAGACATCAATCTTGTTTATCATTTTCTAGATTAGATCGTGATTGAATTAAGTATT
Organism: Lygodium microphyllum; assembly: GCF_053477565.2. NCBI lineage: Eukaryota > Viridiplantae > Streptophyta > Polypodiopsida > Schizaeales > Lygodiaceae > Lygodium > Lygodium microphyllum. The sequence continues at coordinate 73,541,826 of NC_141153.1, forward strand.
GGAACATATAAAAATTGAGGAGCCCTGTATCTCCCCCAAGGATAGGTGTTGAATCCCCATACCAAGAGGGGATGTTTTTACTGCCGCAAAAGCATGGATTGACTCTAATGGCGAGAGGTCTCCCACCATGGATCACATTAAGTAGAAGGTGGACAGGGTGCTAGGGAGGGGGATCTAGCTAGTAAATCCTTTACGCACCTAGGAACTACTTGGTCCCCTCTATGGCCCAAGTTCTACTTCGGACACCTAAAAATGCTAGCTATAGGTGGATTTGATCTTGGTGACGCGCTGATGTGCCGGATGAGGCAGCATGCGAAATTGTAAATTTTCTCTTGTATGGGTGGGAGAACACATATTATGGAATATAATCAATGAATTTGTTTTATTTTGATTGTATGTCCGTGAGTAAATTACGCAAATAAACAACTGTGCATAAAAAACCTAGAAATCTAGGCCGCCATAAAGGTGACAAAGATTGTCATAATCAAGAACTTGGCCTTAAGAAGAACCATCCACGAGGCCTACATCATCGAATCTCGCAATAACCATAATAATCATCATCATTGAGAGTCTTACACCTTTGCTAGTTGGTACTTTTGCCATATTCTTCTCCTTCTACAAATCATATTGTTGTCATGGCCCCAAAGAAAATGAATTCAAAAGTGGGAACCGTGAGTGACCCTACTAACGTGGAAGCAACGATTCGAGTTGCGAGCACATGAGTCACTAACTGAGTCACGAGCGTGGATAACAATCCTTTACCAATCGTGATACCATGTGTTTTTCTAAAAATTCTTATCCAAATTCAATAGGAATAAGTTAAGTCTCTTAAGAAATATTGCGATCTTAGAGCATTCACTTGGTAAATTATTAGAACATCTTGTAGGCTAGAAACTATTAGGGAAACTATGAAAACCTAGAACCCAAGAGAAATCATGAGAAATTTTGAATTCAATACAACTTTATTAGGGATGAAACCCTGGAGAAATTAGTCAAGGATATAGTTTTAATCTAGAAGCTTTGATAGAAGATTTTAAAGATTGAAAATATCTCTAAGTTGAAGAAACTAACTTAACGCCAAGAAACTTGGGTTACAAGAATGTTATCATAAACCTTAAATTGAGAGACCCCAAAATCTAGATACCTTAGTTAAGTTTCAAGGGAAAGAGCTCTCTGTGTGAAATTCAAAGGTCGATTGCTACGAGATTAATCATCACTTGAAAGTTGCATGATTGTTTGAAGTCATAATTACTTGAAGACATCAATCTTGTTTATGATTTTCTGGACTAGATCTTGATTCAATTAAGTATTGGAATAGATAAAAATTGAGGAGCCCTATATCTTCCCCAAGAATAGGCACCGAATCCCCATACCAAGAGGGGATGTTTTTACTATCGCGGAACCATGGATTGACTCTAATGGCGAGAGGTCTTCCAGCAGGGATCACATTAAGTAGGAGGTGGACAGGGTGCCAAGGAGGGAGACTCTGGCTAGTAAATCCTTTATGCACCTAAGAATTACTTGGTCCCCTGTATGGCCCAAGTTCTACATGGGATACCTAAAAATTCTAGCTATAGGTGGATTTGATCTTGGTGATGTGCTGATGCATCGGATGAGGTAGCATGTGAAATTGTAAATTTTCTCGTGTATGGCCGGGAGAACACATATTATGGAATATAATCAATGAATTTGTTTTATTCTGATTGTATGTCCGTGAGTAAATTACGCAAACAAACAACTATGCATAAAGGGATTTTTAATTAATGAAGTTGTTTTTATATGTTTCACGTAATGTGGTAGGTAATTAGATAACTAAGAACTTTCATAGAGGGAAGCGGGCGGATGGATTTCTAACGAATCCAGTACTATGGTAGGGTGGTATCGATTAGAGCCAAGAGGTTTCCCAATAACAAATGCTAGAAAGTGCTGTTTTGCTGACTTACCTAGGGTTTTGTCATAGAATCGAAATGTATATTATCTTAGGGGAAAGGTATTAGGGGAGTTTTGAGGTCTCGAAAATGCCATGTAAGTGATCCTAGAGAGAGAAAATATTTTAGAAAATTAAATTAATTTTTTTATTTTTAGATTTTTTCATATTTTGATAAGTAAATATATAAAAAATTGTTAATAAGTCACTATCGTAATATTTTCGTGGTCACATCAAAGCTAGAAATCTAGGCCGCTATAAAGGTGATAAAGATTGTAATAATCAAGATCTTGGCCTTAAGAAGAACCATCCACGAGGCCTACATCATCGAATCTCGCAATAACCATAATCATCATCATCATTGAGAGTCTTACTCCTTTGCTAGCTAGTACTATTGCCGTATTCTTCTCCTTCTACGAATCATATTTTCGTCATGGCCTCAAAGAAAATGAATTCAAAAGTGGGAATCGTGAGTGACCCTACTAACGTGGAAGCAACGGTTCGAGTTGCGAGCACAAGTGTCACTAAGCGAGTCACGAGCGTGGATAACAATCCTTAACTAATCGCGATACCATGTGTTTTTCTAAAAATTCATATCCAAATTCAATAGGAATAACTTAAGTCTCTTAAGAAATATTGCGATCTTAGAGCATTCACTTGGTAAATTATATAACATCTTGTAGGCTAGAAACTGTTAGGGAAACTATGAAAACCTAGAACTCAAGAGAAATCATGAGAAATTTTGAATTCAATACAAAGTTATTAGGGATGAAACCTTGAAGAAATTAGTCAAGGATATAGTTTTAATCTAGAAGCTTTGATTGAAGATTTTAAATATTGAAAATATCTCTAAGTTGAAGAAACTAACTTAAGGCCGAGAAACTTGGGTTACAAGAATGTCATTATAAATTTTAAATTGAGAGACCATAAAATCTAGATACCCTAGTTAAGTTCCAAGGGAAAGAGCCGAGAGGTGAAATTCAAAGGTCGATTGCTATGAGATTAATCATCACTTGAAAGTTGCATGATTGTTTGAAGTCATAATTACTTGAAGACATCAATCTTGTTTATGATTTTCTAGATTAAACCGTGATTGAATTAAGTATTGGAACATATAAAAATTGAGGAGCCCTATACCTCCCCCCAGGTAGGTGCTGAATCGCCATACCAAGAGGGGATGTTTTTACCGCTGTGGAAGCATGGATTGGCTCTAATGGCGAGAGGTCTCTTAGCATGGATCATATTAAGTAGGAGGTGGACAGGGTGCCAGGGAGGGGGCTTTGGCTAGTAAATCCTTTACGCACCTAGGAACTACTTGGTCCCCTGTATGGCCTAAGTTCTACTTGGGACACCTAAAAACACTAGCTATAGGTGGATTTGATATTGGTGACGTGCTGATGCGCCAGATGAGGCAGCACATGAAATTGTAATTTTTCTCCTGTACGGGCGGGATAACACATATTATGGAGTATAATCAATGAATTTGTTTTATTTTGATTATATGTCCGTGAGTAAATTATGCAAACAAACAACTGTGCATAAAGGGATTTTTAATTAATGAAGTTGTTTTTATATGTTTCACATAATGTGCTAGGTAATTAGATAGCTAAGAACTTTCATAGAGGGAAGCGGGTGGATGGATTCCTGACGAATCCAGTACTATGGTAGGGTGATATCAGTTAGAGCCGAGAGATTTTCCCAATAACAAATGTTAGGAATTAACTCTAGGAAGGGTTGATTCGCTGACTTACCTAGGGTTTGGTCTTAGAACCGAACTGTAAATTATCTTAGGGGAAAGGCATTAAGGGAGTTTTGAGGTCTCAAAAATGCCCTGTGAGCGATCCTAGAGAGAGAAAATATTTTAGGAAAAAAATAATCTTTAAAATTTTTAAAATTTTTATATTTTGGCAAGTAAATATATAATTTTTTAATAAGTCATTGTCGCAATATTCTCGTGGTCACATCAAACCTAGAAATCTAGGCCACCATAAAGGTGACAAAGATTGTCATAATCAAGATCTAACTCATCCTCATTAAAGTGGAAACTAATATTTAATTTGAATTTTGTTCGACGTTTGATTGCTTCCCTCCATTCTCACTCTCTTCTTTCTTTCCCATCCTTACTAGTTTCATTTTCATTTTCCTTCTTGTTTCTAATTCACATACTTTTTTAATCCAATCTTCTAATCACATCCTTAGCTATGGATCAGTCATCCAATGATCTTTGTAGCTTTAGTAAAAGGCCTCTCTATCATCTTCATATTGAGTTCGATAGTGAGTATGAACCAATAAGGAATAGAACAAAACCCATTACTGTTATACAGAGTCTACGAAACATATACTCAGGTTTGAAGGAAAGAATAATCTTGATATTTGGTTAGATGGCAGGATAAATCCCAAAGAGCCTAGCAAAAATAGCACTCTGCCTTTCTATAATAGCTCTTCATTGTTGAGGTTCATTGGTGATGGTTATAATGGGTTTCTTGGCTATACACTTAACTTGGTTGCAAAAAAGGATGTCCTCAAATTGGAGAACCATCTTTTATCAAAACATAACAACGAGTTATTGCAGAAGCTAGAAGGCTATCAATAGAGTATTCATTTGTTGGAGAAACACATCAAATCTTATCAATGAAAGCAAACTATTTTAGGACTTCGAAATCAACAAAAGGCTCTTAGAAATATTGAGAGTCTTAGACGAGGAGGAGGTGGTTGCAGTTAAAGGATCCTAGTAGCAAGGTACATTTTTGTTCCACTTTAAAAATATGAAATATGACTTTTTTTATAATTAATTATATTGATTTGTGATGTTGATTTTGTTTAGGTCTCTTCTTCAACCGAATGCAAGTGAAAGAGATTCTTTCAAAGCATCTCAATTTTATTATCATCTTCTTCCTTCAGTAGTTTCAAAATATATTTTAGAGAAGAAGAAATTTAAAAAGGCAAAGAAACAATGCTTGAAGTCATTTATAAAGGATCTCTCTTTGGATACTGAGTTAGTGCAGAAGACACTAGATAATATTGGTATCAGTCGAGATGCTTATATACAACTTTTTTAGCTTTTATAGTCAAATATAAAGCAAGGACAAGTACGTAATTGCATACGTTCAAGGCCATCTGTGATTAGAACTATTAGACAGAGAGTGAATAACAAGGTAATGGAGATTTTGGGTGAGCCTTTCCATATCAAGGTTAGCTTCAAGGGCAAGAAAAAGGAAGTTGTATTCAATGAATTTAACAATATTTTCCTTGACTTGCCCACCCTACAATGCTTAATGATTAGATTCTATGACTTGTCATCACTAGAAGAGGCACAAGGAGTGGCTACATTTGTCGTTAAACTTGATGAAAGTGAGATTCTAAAATGTACAAAACTAGAGAGGGTCTCTATTACCTTGATGAATAGAGCACTTTCATTAGATCATTACAATCACTCAATGTCATTCAGTGTTCAATCGGAACACAACATATGGTTGCTAGGAGCATTCGAAGTAGATACAAAGGATTTTGATATATTATATTGGGTTTTTCATCGAACACCAATACCTAATGTTATTAAGAGACAACAAGCAGGAGAAGAGCTATTTGTTCAAGGACTTGGAAACTATAAGATTGAGTGGCACATAGCTGGTGACTTAAAGACACTTAAATATGTGTACAATGTATTAAAGGGCGCCAACTCTAGATCTCCTTGCCTATATTGCATGTCCCCAGCCAGAGAGTTGAACTCAAGCAATTGGAATAGAGCTCCTTCTAGGCACAAAAAAGATCCACAGTTTAAGCCAGTCCTAGATATTCCTTTAGTAAATACCCATATCTGTACACTTCATGTGCTTTGTAGGATAATTGAAAAGCTTGTTCATCTTTATATAGGATTTGCATGGAAGCTGAAGCCATTATCAACGAGAACATATGCTATAACAAAGATTGAAAAAGTCTTATCTGCAATTGATTTGCATGGTGGTAATGTTGTTATTGAACCAGATCTTCAAAATTCTAAGGATAGCAATTGTGTCCCCAAAAAGCCATCTATTGGTGGAGTGAAGGCTAGAAGGTTCCTAGACTTTCATGGGAGACTTGGTAAGATAAACTCTAGGAATGGTGGCTCAACTGCTAGATACAATCAATGGAAGTGCCTACATAATGCAGTTAAGGATCATGCTAATAATGGACAAGCTCAGAATAGAAAAGTCAATGTTTGGGAAACACTAGGCAAAGTATTCTTTTATTGTGATAAAACAGAGTGGAATGATGATGATCTCAAAGACTTCAAAAACCAATTGAACCTTTTAACTTTAGTTTCTCTTTATACTCCATGTTATCAATACCAAGTCTCTATTGAATTTGTAAGTACTCTTCCTCTGAAGGTATCCCCCCTTTTCATATTCCACGATTTGATTAATACAAGAATGCAAGGCTATAGAACTATCTTTAAAATTCTCTCTCAACATCAAGAGTTGCTAGCAATTCCTCTTCATAACCTATAAAATTCTTATCATTTGACCCCATGCAACAAGGATTGCCAAGCAGTAAGCTTCTCTAAGATAAAAAAGGTGTTGAATATTATTTAGCAATACATATCTCTTTTTGTTGATGAGATAATTGGGAAATGTTGGGACACATTCAAGAGGACCTGTTTCAATGTCTACACTCAACTCTATCTCTTTTTCTTCCACTTTTGTAATGTTCTCACTTTTAAACAAAGCAACATCAAATCCTTGCACTAACTGGTTCTCAATATCCTCCTGAAATATTTCACACTTCTCTTCAACTTCTTTGTCTTTGCATGCAATATCCTCCATCTTTTTCTCTTGAATTGTATTTGAAGAAAAACTATCCATATATTGAAGATATACAAGAAATCCAACATCCTTTTGTACAAGAAGACATTGTTGGTGATTATGATGAAAAGGGCAACCCACTTTCCACTTCTTGAATTCTTCATCAATAAGGCTAAACCTTGTTTGCAAAGTTGTTCTAGTAGCATTAGAAGCTTCCATTACATCGCTATAATGGACAAATCCCTCAATCTCTAGGCCTACCACATGTCTATCATAAAACACCTTAAAATCCTTCAGTTTATCTTCAAGATCCTTCAAAAGCTCTTGCAAATCAAAGGAAACATTGAGCATATCTCTGATGTAAATAAATCTAGATGAATTTTCAGTTGCATGAAGAAAATCAAACAGCTTTTCATCACAAGTGACCTTCAGATCCTCCTCCTCCATTCCCTCTAATGAAAACTTCCTTTTAGTCATCTTGATTACTCACAAAAGAAAATCAAGAAAACAAAAATAAGGGTCATAATATACAAATCCACATTTGCTCATATGTAATAGACTAAAGAAAGATTGCTAAGAAAATTAAGGAAATACAAAATGAAAGAAATGAATTAAAACTTTATGCAACAGAGAAAGCATGAAATTTCAAGTCTCATCGATCAAACTTTGTTTAACATTTTTGACTCATGAAATATGAAAACAATGATTTAGATTGTTTCATAGTTTTCAAAATTGCTTTTCACATGTCACTTATAAATTTTTTTTGACGAATTTGTGTTTCATACATCTGGAAAATTTGAACAAAACAATGCCTCAAGAACATCAAAACCCCATCGTTTTACATGTTTACCGGATCAATATTGCTAGAAAAACAAAGTAAAACCAATACAGATTTTCTAAGTCCCTGATGTATCTTTCTTCTTTTAAACCAACTAACATCTTCAATGCCTCAAAATTCAAGACTACAGAGAAAAATATTAAGAAAACTGTGATACATGATATTTGTAGGCCTTGCTCCTGAGAATAAATGGTTTCTTGTAAGCATATGCTTGGTTTGGCTTGTGATGCTTACAAGATAAAAAGCTGGTTGAAGGCAAGACGAGATACGTGAAAGAAATAGTAACCAAGACTTGAACCTGCGTGTTCATATATATATGCCAACGGTCACTCCACGTTTGATAAAAAAGTATGCTACACTAATTTAGAGGACATGCATTTAAAATGCAAAAGAAAAAGGAAAAAACTTAAAAATCGAAGCTATAAAAGTGCTATCATGCTGAAAAAGTAAGTGACATGTGGCACAACTTCCTAGGCAAAGCGGTCTTCAGTCGCACATGCGAAATTAACTACGCATTATAGCTGCACATGTGTAAACCAACATCGTTATAAACCCTAATTTTGAACCACAAAAGAGTTTTTTCAAAGACAAAACCATCTCTATGCTCAACCACACCAACACAATGCTAATTTGATCGCAATACAAAATTATTCTTCCACACAAGGGTATCAAAGAAGGTTTCATCGACAGCATATACACTCAACACTCAAGAATGTAAGTTTTTTTCTAGAATATGAGTAGGTTCTGAATCACTTGAACACTCCAACTTAATCATCCCCAAAAAATGCCAAACGTATGAAACGTGATGGGTGCTAGGTTTCTCTTGTCCACATGAGGCCTCCTCGCGTTTCATACGACTAAGGTCTACAAGTTTTTGTTGTAACATGGGTGCGAGGTTTCTTTTGTCCATTAAAGCCATACTCGCGTTTCATGTGTTTAACTTGATGCAGGTTATAGAAGTTTGAATCTCTTTTAAGTTTCATAAATTATAGACTTCAAAGATACATTAGTCCTCCAAGCCTTCCAAACTTTCAAGGAAACCAAAGCCAAGAAGAAGGTTCTCATAGCATGTGAGGTGCCTTAAGGAGATTAGAAGTGCAATGAAGGCTCTGAGTAATGCAATTCCAAAGCTGTATTTTCAGAGGCTTGTCAGAGAAATCTGTGACAAGTATAGTCTACAGAGTTTTAGATGGACTAGGGTAGGTCTCAACTGTATTCAGGAGGCTATAGAGGATTTTTTGATTGAGTTTTTTCAAGATTCATATATCTGTGCGGCTCATGCACATAGGCTTATGCTTATGGATAAAGACATGATTATTCTCAGGAGATTGAGATACAGGTTTTCAAAGGTCCTTGAGCCAGTCCCTCTTTCTAATGTTAAGGCTTTCAATATTTTAAATGTGCCTCCATATAGAAAGAAAAAAATAACACTGGTCTGAAGGTTGAAGATGTTATGCATGAAAAGGACACAAGACAGCATGAGAAAGAAGAAAAGGCCATAGTAGAGCATGGAGATAAATGGAGGGAGTTTAAAAGAAAGAAGGAAGAAGAAAGGGAAGCATAAAAACTTCCATCTTGTGAAGAGGAGTTATCTACCCTTCTTGAAAGGGCTGACCCTAAGGGCTTCAATGTTTCTTGCTTTTTACATGGCTGATATTAACAAGAGATCTGATATGATATTTTTGGACTCTGATTGTGTTCAAATTCTCCAAAATAAAGTGAGAGAAGTAAATGACTCGATTCTTCTTGTTGGGATGAGGTATAGTTTACCAAAATTTATTTAAACTCACCATATTTTTCTAGCAATAGACTTTCGTGTTGATGCTTACTATCTCCATTCCTTTGCTAGGTGTGTAATGCATGAGCTCCCCTTCGATATACAATAAAAGATTGAGGTTCTTGATCCATCCATCTCATACTATATATGAGGAGTGAGCTTGATGCAAGTGCTTTTGACCATTGGTTCAATTCAATTCCATACAATGGAAAGTAAGTAATTTGATATTTTTAAAGATTTTATGAGATCTTGTTTTGCTAGATTATTGAAATATTTTTATTTTCAGTTCTCATTGGAGCCTAATTGGAATAGATTGTGTGGAGAGGCAATGTTTCCTCATCAATTCTATAAAAGGAAGCCATGGAAATGCCAAGTTATAAGTTATATAATCTAGGGTCTCCTTGATATTTTGATATTTTTGTTGCATGTAATCTAAATATTTTGATCTTTCTTTTGTAATAACTCTAAATTTTATTGCCTTTTTGGTACAGAGTTTGCAAAAGATTGATTGAAGTGCTAGAGAAAAGGCCTCCCATGCCCTGTGACTTACTTGCAATAATGCAATATAGACAAGTTGCGGTAAGTTCTTGATTAATATGGTTGGAACATACTAAGAAAATTTATTCTAAAAACTACCATAAACAAGTTACTCTTGTTGATTGCAGTGTCCTCATCAGGATGATAGTTACTCTTGTAGCTGAAGAGTAATTGTAAATGCCAGAAGATTAGTTCAGTTTATTTATCTCAATGATGATAAACTTATAAAGGTAATGTGAAACATACTAAACTTTAAGATAGAGTTTTATTGCAAAATAGTCCATTGTAAAAAATAACAATGAACTAAAAATATTTTTTTACAAATGTATGAAAAGTTTACAAGGGATTGCTATACAAGTGAGCACGCTTGGTATATAAGAGCAAAGCTCTTGAAGTACATAATGACCAATTGTATACAACCGACAAGATGTGGGGGCTTGGACATTGAAGGAGAGGAGGTGCATGTAGCTACAGTAGGTGAAGCTATGCCTTCAACAACCAAAGCATCAAAGATAGGAAAAAGGACTTGAAAGATGTTCCTTCTCAAAAAAAGTAGCTTTGCCTCAGATTGTAAGCCCTTGTATATAAGTCATGGAGATGGCTAACAAAAATTTGTATATGTATTTTATATTGATAGTAAATATATATTTTCTTCAATATCCTTGCATTGTATATTCTTCTCTCTCCTTGTTGATATTTGTAAAAAAACTATGTTACAAATGTTTATTAATCAAGACGTGAAATCAGATATATACCTAAATAAATATAATATGAAATAAAAACTTACTTGTTTGTTATTAAGTTGGAACACAAATGAGTATGGTAGTTCAATATTTTCATTCTGTAAATCCATCCTCACTTGATGTAGCATACATGATGATCTAACCTTTAGGATTGCAATAATGTCCTCATTGTACCAAACATCAAGATCCACTATAGGATCTTTGCTAAAATTATCAAGATTTTGGTCTAAAGCAACCAAACTACCACCAACATAATGCCATCTACTGTAATAAAAGCTAAGGATGAAATTTTGAGTAGCAATCATATGTTTACAAGCTATAGAGTCTTGATCTATCTTTCATATAATTTTTCCTTCTGTCCTAGTGTCCCATCCCTCATCAACAAATTGTATAACATGATCATGTGTTAGTCTCTTTACTGAAAGCATAGCTTTTGATTTTCTTATCTCATCATTAGAAAAGAAGTCAACAAATATATTAATAGGCATGAACAAAGTAACTTTGCTTAGCCTAGTTGAGATACTATGTTTTAATACTCTATATCTCAGAAAACATTTTATATCCATAGCCCTTACTAGTAGTTGGACTTGGCAAAGGTTACTCAAAGCTTGAAAAATTTGACAAAGGAAGGGGGGATATTGATCCCCATTGGCTACGCTGCATGGGGACAATATACGAATGGTCATAGAAGAATATTCCATTCTCTGCAAGCTCTGTCTTCTTTCTACCTTTGTAGATCTCTTCTCCAATCAAGCCATGCATCACATCAATCACATCACCAATAGACTCGACTGGTTGCCATTCCTCAAGATTAGAGGGATAGAAATCTACAAGACAAATGAACAAATGTTATAATGGAAAACCTTAAACCAAGTTCAAGAAAAGAAAGACTTTAAGAATTAAAACGTTACAATTTGGTTTATACATTGGAAGATTTGAACTTCTAGGTTCCAAATATAGCTCTCTATGCATAAACACATGTTGCACCAAAACCTCTTTTATGCTATTCTTATTTACTCCAAGCTTGAAATCTCAGATTCTACCCTTCCAAGTAGAGATGAAAGAGCTCTCATATCTTTGCCTTTTCCCACGTTTTGCCTATTGCATGGTGATCCAATTGCCTTTGCTAATGATTGTAGGAGCAAAGAGAGAGAGAGAGAGAGAGAGAGAGAGAGAGAGAGAGAGAGAGAGAGAGAGAGAGAGAGAGAGAGAGAGAGAGGACTACTAATCCTTAATCTACTAATGGAAAAAAGTGTTGTACTCCATGAACCAAGGGTAATGGTAGTCACTCCTTTCAGACAAGAAGCCTCTCCAAGGACACCTTCGGATGTGAGCTAGTTGTTGATAGGTGACTGTTAGGTCAATTAGGAACCTTCAGGTCGGGTCCTCTATGAGTAATGGTAGGAGGCTTCCCCTGTGGGGTAGACATATGGTTATCTAGCCTGACAAAATTCGATCATTTTAGTTAGAGTACGGATGGCGACGGCTAGAAGGTAAATTCTGGGTGACTACTAAAACGTTTTCTGTCACGTAATTCAAGGACAGTACATTACATCATTGCAGAGACTTCTGATGCTACAAATGGCATTGTTGGTGTAAATGAATCGAAAGAAGAGTCACTTAAACTTGACACTGAATTACGTACAACAAGTTTGTTGAAGCAAGGGATGCCCTTTCTCTTTGTTTTAATAAGGCAAAGAATGCTGAGAAAGAATATGAAATTACTGAAGAGGAGTTCCACGGCCTTCAAGACTGACTTGGAATTTCCAATTTTGGATGAGAAGGGTCGTAGTATGTTAAAGAGTTGGAAGATACCAATGAGATACAATCATCAATTAACATATGGAATCCAACTAAGCTAGATAAAGATGAAAATCAATTGATACCATTATCTCGAATTCTGTAAGATATGCATTAATATGTTTGATTTAAACATTTATTTGACATTTATCTTTTTTTGCAGTTGGAGATTGAAGATTTTGATAACTTCTTAGGATGGGGTAAAGGGTCGAGAGCTGGTATTAGTTCACTGAAAGATGTTGCACTTGGTCATTACTTAGCAAGGATTGATCTGCATGTTTTTTTGGTATTTCATAACATCTTCTCAGAGGAAACAACATGACCTATACTATGTATCAAGGCACTTACAAGACTACTTGGTTTCTCTGGGTCATAGGATGCACACAAGGTGATGTTTTTGGAGAAGACTGTGGCAATTAGGATTTTTGGTTATGGTCATGGTTTCTCTACTTCTAGAGTAGAATACTTTCTAGCCCTCTCATATTATGCTTTGGCAGCAAACCGAACTAATATAAAATCAATAGTTGGCTTCAAGTGAAGAAAATTTCTACATTATAGAGGAAATATCTCGGAGGGGGAGGAAGATGTAAAGGCTCTTGAGAGCTAGCTTTGTACTTTTCTTTCTTGAAAAATACTACGAATTCTCAAGTTTTATTGTCATATTTAGTATTCATTCTTTGAAGTTGTCATTGAAAAAACCAATTGAATAGCTCCTCAAGAGCATTGCTTTTTGCAAATCCTCCTCCATGTCTTGTGCTTTGAAAAAAACTTGTACATGCTTGATAGTGAGACTTTTCCATGCCTTGGCTACTATAAGTTGCTAGGGGGCCTTGCTCCTCCACAAAGTAAGGCCCATGGATATGAAGGATATGCTGTAAATTCAAAAGAGTAACAACCATTTTATGCCATTGGAATTTTTATCAAATAAATCTTGGATTAAATATTCTCTCTTACCAAATAAAATGTGATATCCTTTTCTCCCCATGCCTCCTTTATTGCTTAAACAAGATTTGTAATCGAACATTTGAACTCTTCTGGATACATGTAGGTTTTCGTTTGTTGCTTGAGGAGCTTTAGGAAGACATCGAGGTGTCTCCAAACCTCCATCCTTAGAAATGTAAGTCGTGGTGTGCTTGCAATGTTTGTTGTTTTCCCACACAGCTCTCTCCAATGCTCCCAAGCAATGCTCACTTGTTTTCTTGTATGGTTTCTTGAAAAGCGTCTAGCTTTTGAGCCTCCCATTGAGACATCAGCCAAGACATCTCTTGTTTTCTCTGAAAGCGTTGGATCTTTTCTTAAGTGAACTTGATCTCCATGAAAACCCATTTTGGAGAGTAATGCCTCACATTTGTCAATACACTCATCCGATAAAGACAAGGGTTTAATTGAGTATGCATAGTCGAGATGCAACCTGTTTACCGCAGCATAGAGGATCGAAAAATGGAGTAGAGGAGCGGAAAAATGGAAGAAGGAGATAACCGAAAGGGCACAGGACAAAGGAAGGAAAAGGCGCCCCGGATGGAAGTCAGATCCTAAAAAATTTGAATGACGACCTCTCCAGAAGGCCTCAATGCCACCTCAAGAAAAGAAAAGAGTAAAAGCGCACCATTAATTGTGAAAGTGCTCCCGAATCCTTGTAAAAGAGTGCCAGGCTCACTCCTGTGCAAAGTGTATGCACTAATTGGGAATGGGATAAGTTAGAACGGTGGGAAATAGGAAAAGAGGGCCTAGGCTAATGACCGACCATGTAAAAAGTGGGGATGACCGCCCAAAAAGTAGGGCATGTATATAAAGTTCAAAAGTGAATGAGAAGCTCATTCTTGTGTGTGGCCAAAGCTTCTTCTTCTTCTTCTCGTGTTTCTTGCCTTCTTGCTCGTGCTTGAGTGAAGGATTGAGGGAGTGAGTGTGTGAGAGTGAGGGATCCTGGAGAAGAAGCTCCCCATCTTCTCTCTTCATCTTCTCTTCTTCTCTTCTCTTCTTTTTTCTCGCGCGGCTATGGAGGATGGAGCTTAATGGAGAGGGCTTGAGGTTGCTTGAGCTTGCCGCAAGGATCGTGGAGCTACCGGAGTGTGAGAGAGAGGAGGGAACTCAATCGAGCATCAATGTAAGCTCACTACATCCGTAAGGTAGGCATTGCGCGTCGGCTATGTGAGAGGTAGCCATGGCCGCTCGGTTTGAAACGCTTGATCAATAAGCGGTCCCTAGGTCTCGGGGTAGAGCTTCATAGCTCCCCTCCATTTTGGTTCCCTTGCCGGGATAGATGAATCGAGCCTTGAGTGCCGGGTGCATCGAATCGAGCATAGAAGTAGGGTTTGCAGCCCGAACCGGTGCTTGAGATAGTTAGGAGATTTAGGAGGTTTTAATCCTTGGAGCAAGTAAGTATTTTGATTTGTTGTTGAATATTAGAGTAGGACCATCTATCTCCATCTTTGGTTTTAATTTTTGTTGCATTAGGTTAAGATTAGGATAGGAAAAAGAAGGAAAACAGAAGGGTTCTGCTGCTGCTGGAAACAGGGAAATAGGGGCACAGATTCAGATTTCTGGTTGGAAGAGTGTGAGGGATTGATTTCTGAGGTTACAACAGGCTGGGATGGGGCAATAAGAGGCCCAGGGAACCAGGAAAGATCACATTTGACATTCTGCCTTATGAGAAGAGAGAGAGAGAGCTGCATGGAGATCTTTGGAGTGCCGATCGATTCGAGCGCCACAGTGATTCTAGGTATTGCATGGCATTTCCTTGTATTGTTTTGCTCCTATTTGGAAGGCACGGGATGATTCCATGGAGTAGGCGTTGACCTTGAAGCATTGTGCGCAACCCGCGGGCCGTCGTCTGCACCATCGGACCAGTCCATCTGACTCCCAGAATAGGACCACCTGATTTCTAGAGTCAGACTGTCCGATTGAGAGAATTGGATCACCCTATTCGATCCGATTCCTAGAATTGGACCACTGCGAGAATCTGACCCAGTCTCAAAATCGAACCAGTGGTCCTAGTGCCACAATCGGACCAGTCGACCCATCGTAGTAGTCGGACCCACCTGTCCGACTAGGGAAATTAGACCAAAGTAAAATCCGACCACCTTGTCCGAGCCTCAAAATCAGATCAACTGCAACAATCGGACCACTTTTCCTAGTGTGAAAATCAGACCAGCCCGTCCGACTCCTAGAATTGGACCACTTCACCAGAACTTAAAATAGAGGGTTTTTAAACCTACCCTACAGTCCTGGCCAACTTGTTCACATCTCTAACCCCCCTGGAAAACCAATTTAGCCCTTAGAAGCCAGAGATCAGATAGGATAACCGAGGATTCACCTCGAATAGCTAGACATTGAGCAGACCGAATTTAGAATTTGACTTGACTTTCGGTGACCAACCAACCAACCCTGAAGCAGAATAGAGAATGCAGCATGGAATTTCAGTAAGACCTTAGATCAGCCAGAACCTACGCTTAGAGCCATATCAGGCTACGAACGTGAGGGGAAGAGTGGAATTTTCATTGAGCATTTCTTACATCTGCACCTCACTTTTGATTTTATCACCAAAGGTGCACTACAAGAAAAGAAAAAGCCAGTTTTTGCACTGAGCACTAGAAAGCACGAAGCACAACTTGTGAATAAGATTGATGGCTGCTTTCAATAACAAGGAACTCATCAGGAGATATAATAACATTAAGGAACCCACTATTAGGAGAAGATCCCAAAACATAGTTGGGTGCTTGAGAACCCCATCAGTAGGACCCTAAGAGGACACAAAGATCCAGAAGGCGACAACATAGAGGATCGGATACTGCAGCTGCTCAAATTGATCGATGACCTTGTGGAGCTGGAAGTGGGAGCAATGTCAAGATCACGAGGTGAGAGGACCGACTGGACTTGGGAGAATTCCTAGTCTTAGTGCAGGAATTAGTCAATGAGTATGACTTGTTGACTAGGACTGTAGTTCAAGGCAGACCAGTAGAGGAAGTGGTAGCAAACCTAGAAGAGGAAAGAAAGGTGATTAGGAAGGCGCTAGAGAGCATAATTACCTACAACCATGAGCAAAAGGCTAGAAAACTCCAACAAGATGTAGATATGTACGAGGCTCGGTGTGTGCTAGCCTTGGACCGTGCAGCCAAAACAAGGCCAAATACAGGGAGCATCAGAGGCTGACTTATCGTTGAGTGAACTCATAGCCAAGCAGCTCATGGACAATACGTCCGTTGAGCAAAGCGCAATAGCCTTAGCCATAGCATTACTCTCGGGATTAGGGGTCACGCAGGGGGCAAAGAGGCAATCTAAAATCCCTATTGTAGCAAAGCAGCTAGACAAGTATGAACCTAGCAATGACCCATATAGCTTTGTTGAGCAATTTGAACAAGTTTGCGAAGCAAATGGTCTCACAGACCTTGCACAACGCTCTCAAGCTTTCGGTCCGTGCTTAAGGGATAAGGGGAGAATTTGGTACGTGCAACTGAGCGCACAAACTTTGCCCGTCTTAAGGACCTCTTTATCAAAAGATTCTGTGAGCCAGGGTACTCTGACAATCTCATCGTCCGATTGATGAATGTTAGTCAGAGGAAAAAGGAAGATATAAGGGACTATGTCACTCATGTGCGTAGCCTCTTCAAGAGGATCCCTGCAAATGAGCGACCTAATGAGAAAGCTGTGTCTACTGTATTTATAAATAGAATTCGAAGCGAGGAGCTCTACAAGGCTTTGGCTAGTAACTCCACTCTACACTGAGATGTGTTAGCTAGAGTCTTTGAAGAGGCAATAAGGGTGGACGATCAGCTTAGGGAGCGAAGCATGAGGAATGCCAGTCGGGACAGTACTAGGCCAGAGAACTCCAGAGCGGTCAACAGTTTCAGGAGAGAGAGAACTCTAGCATACGGGAGAAGGGAAAGAGTGTTGACCAAGGCCAGAAGCTAGCTGAGGTAAGAATGGAGCTTGCACGATTGCAAGAACAAACGAGGAAGCTTGTGCGGTCGCATGTGCAGTGTATACACTGTGGTGGTAACCACCTCCTAGCCGAGTGCCAAGATCCTAGATCTAGGCCGTGCTAGAACTGTGGTAGGTTTGCTCATGATGCATTACATTGCAGATTGCCAAGGAGATTCCCATATGCACAGCAATACAACCCTCCATACTTAGGCAACATGCCACCTAACCTCTTTGGCAGGGGAGCCTAGTTGGCACTTCCAGCACCAAATGACGCAAGACCGGCCATTCCTAGGCTAGAGATGAACCCAACAGGCATACCCAGACCACTAGGGCCCTATGTAACCCATCCACCGAGTGACACTTCTGTTCACTATGTGGAAGAATCTAGTGAAGAGGAGACCTATTGTTGAGATATCGAGCTCCACTCGTGATATGCCAGGGTGACCGTTGTGCATTTATGTCACCGACTTGTCAGTTGCAGATGCGGTTGGTACACCGCCCATGAATAATAGCTAGATGATAGCTATCCTTATCTACTCTAGTTCGTGGCTCAGTTAGTATGCCACCTTAGTTAGTTGAGTTTGGTTTTAGACCCATATATAGGGTTCTTCTATTTCTATGTACTTGAGTTCTTTTTGGCTTACACAACTAAGAAGAGGAAAACTATTTTCAGCCTCCACCTTTGTGTGTATTCCCCCATTGTGCAAGCAAGAAAGCTACAAGTGAGACTCCTTCCTTCTCCCCCACAATCTTGACATGGTATCAGAGCCTTGTTCGTGGTAAGGAGCTCAAGAAAGCAAACCAAGTTCACGGTGTTCTGTTAAGAGGACCAGTGTTGCTTTCATTTTTCTATTTTGGGAGCAAGTCTCTGCAGGTAGCACAGCCGGAAAGTGCAAGAGTGCATTGTCTCAGATTGAGACGCCCTTCGCGGTGTAGCAAGAGGGAAATATATGCTGCAGGCGCGGGGCCATTTTGGGGCCTGTTTTGGAGGCGGAAGTTTTCTGCACACACTCAAGAAAAGGCCCTGTTTTATGCTGTGCGACCACTGTTCTACAGGTCGGTGAAAAGTTACTGTAGAAATTGCATCGTATGCCTATGCACAGAGACATTGGGAGTTACAGAATCATCCTTGTTGCCTGTTGATGCAAAACTTATCACTAGGAAGTGACTGTGTGGTCAAATACCACTTTCATCAGTTTTGCAGATTTGCCCTTGTGAGGCTGAAGCTGTGTTCTTTGCAGTGACATAAATTTTTGCAGTGTTCTGTAATGGTGTCTGATTCTCTTTCACAGATTGTCACTAAAAAGCTTGACAAGAACAACTTCCAAGCATGGAAGTTCAGAATGACGAATTTCCTTATGGGAAAAGGATATTGGGAATTCGTTGCAGGAAATGAAGAAGAACCAGTTCTTCCTAATGTTCCCAATCAACAGCAAATGCAGGTATTTAAAGCATGGCATGAGAGAGCCAGGAAAGTTATGTACTGGCTGTCTATCAGCATTTCAGACTCTATGATTGTGCATATTCAAGATGCAAGTACGCCAAAGGAGGCATGGGATACTTTGTCAAAAATGTATAGCACAAATACGCAAGCCAGGAAAATGTAGCTCAAGCAAGAGTTGCACAATGTGCAAAGAGAAAGTATGAGCATCAATGACTACCACATGAAGGTGAAGAAGATTGCAGATGCACTTGCTTCCATTGGGTCACCAGTGGAAGATGATGATTTAGTTTCTGTGACCTTGAATGGTCTAGGAAAGGATTATGCACAGTTCCGAACATCCATTTCCGTTCGTGAAAGATTTCCTGATTTTGAGGAGTTGATTGCTCTTCTAATTTCTGAGGAGCAGAGAAATGGTGGTGCATCTTTTTTAGGAGGAACTTCAAAAGAAGCTGTCTTCTACTCAAATGCTGGAAGAGGTAGATCGATTCAGGTGCATCTAATCATATGACCAATCATGTTGAATGGTTTGGAGAGATATAGGACTTACAAAATCTAGGTTATGTGCAGACGGGTGATGATTCATGCCACCCAATTTCACACTTTGGAAAGGTTCCCTTGTCCTTGTATGATGGCCAGACAAAGAGTCTGACAAATGTATTACATGTGCCATCAATTACAAAGAATCTAGTATCTGTTGGCCAAATGGTAGAGCAGGGATTGCAGGTCCAATTCAATGCAAAAGGCTGTTTTATAGAAGACTTTAATGATAAGTGCAGGTTGGTCACAAAAGAAAGTAGAGTTGGCCAAATGTTCACCTTAGATGCTGGAATTCCTGCAATGGATGTTGCTATGTATGCTAAAGGAAAAGGAGTAGTTGCAGATATTGAAATATGGCATAAATGTATTGGACATGCAAATGTGCAAAGGCTGAAATTAATGCAGTCCAGAGGATTGGTTACAGGGTTGCCTTCTTTTACAGTTGCAGAATTGCATAAAGTCTGTGAAGCATGCTAGTTTGGTAAGCAGGCAAGACAACCTTCTCACATGACAGAGAAGTGAGTAGAAAAATACTTGATGTAGTGCATACTGATATTTGGGGGCCTACACAGAATGTATCTCTTGGTGGCAGCAAATACTTTGTCAGATTTATTGATGACTATTCAAGGGTCTTTCTCCTTCTCCTCCAGCTTTTCTTTCCCAACGAGGCTACATCCAGGTTACTTGGCCCAGGTAATGAGATGCCTGTTTGTTTTGTCTGTGCTCGCGTCATGACATGTAGTGGGATGGGTGTATCCTCACTGCCAAAGGTCTCCACATCGAACAGCCCCAAGGGTACTGAGGGCACATTGGCAGAACTAGTTGATGGCTTCCATCTAGGACAATCAAGAAATAGGTGTGTGATTCTAGACTCGGTGCACCGAAGGTTAGCTTTGTCCTTGTTTGCATGTTCCCTTTCCGGGCAGTGTGATGAAATATGGCCTGGATGACCGCAAGTCTAGCATGAGATTGGATCTTGGCTTGGTCCTCCAAAGCCTCTGCCTCTTCCTCTACCGAGCGCCATTACCAGTACTGGTCGGTAGTCCATTAGGACTGGATTGCCTTCCTCATCATAGAATATGTATGGGTTCACGTAGGTGTCAAGATTGTGGGAGAGAAGGAAGGAGTCTCACTTGTAGCTTTCTTGCTTGCACAATGGGGGAATACACACAAAGGTGGAGGCTGAAAACAGTTTTCCTATTCTTAGTTGTGTAAGCCAAAAAAAACTCAAGTACATAGAAATAGAAGAACCCTATATATGGGTCTAAAACCAAACTCAACTAACTAAGGTGGCATACTAACTGAGCCACGAACTAGAGTAGATAAGGATAGCTGTCATCTAGCTATTATTCATGGGTGGTGTACCAACCGCATCTGCAACTGACAAGTCGGTGACATAAATGCACAAACGGTCACCCTGGCATATCACGAGTGGAGCTCGATATCTCAACACTCCCCCTCGAGCTCAATCCCAATTCCTACACACCAAGCAGGTCTCTGAACTTGCGCAGCTTCTCTACACCCAATGCCTTCGTGAATATGTCAGCTACCTGATCCTCTGTGCTGACATAAACTAGATCAATAAGACCTAGTAAAACCCTCTCCCGCACATAGTGATAATGCACCTCAATGTGCTTTGTTCTAGCATGATAGACTGGGTTATTTGCCAAGTGTATACTACTCATGTTGTCACAATAAATGACAACTGGCCCATCTGTAGGCTGATGCATATCATAAAGTAGCTTACGCAACCAAGCTACCTCACATGCAGCCATTGCTGCGCCCCTGTACTCAGCCTCTGTGCTCGACAAGGCAGCTGTAGGCTGTTTCTTGCTGCTCCAAGTGATTGCAGGACTCCCAAAAGAGAACACATATCCACTGGTAGATCGTCTATCAGAAATACTACCAGCCCAATCAGCATCAGTGTATCCATACAACTGTATCTGAACCCCAGTCTCATAAAGTAGTCCATACTGTAATGTGGACTTCACATACCTGAGTATGCGTCTAGCCGTATCCAAATGCGGTTTCCTTGGAGCCTGCATAAACTGACTTACCAATCCAACAGCATAGCTCAAATCTGGCCTGGTAATAGTCATATAAATCAAACTTCCTACTATGCGTCTGTACATAGTAGGGTCTTCCAGAAGCTCACCTGCATCTGCACTTAGCTTCACATTCTACTCCAAAGGAACTGAAATAGGCTTACAGCCTGTCATCCCATATTTGGACAGCATGTCCAATCCATACTGCCTCTGCAAGAGCCGTATCCCACTTGGTGATATAATCACCTCAATGCCCAAGAAATAACGCAGCTCTCCCAAATCCTTCATCTCAAACTTCTGCTTCAATAGCATTTTCACATGAAGGATATCTTCATCACTGTCACCTGTCATAATCAAATCATCAATATAAATGACAAGTAGCATAATACATTTCTCTGTTTTTCTCACATAAAGTGAGAAATCTGCCTTGGAAATTTGAAAGCCAATAGTGACAAGATATTGTCCTATCTTGTCAGACCATGCTCTAGGTGCTTACTTCAAGCCATACAAGGCTTTCTTTAACCTACAAACAAACTCAGGATGAACAGCATGCACATAACCTGGTGGTTGCTCCATATATACCTCTTCTTGCAAATCACCATGCAAGAAGGCATTTTTTACATCCATCTGATGTAAAGATCATTCCTTTGATGTAGCCATAGCAATGACTGCTCTTATGGTTGCCATCCTTGCAATCGGACTGAATGTTTCTTCATAATCAATGCCATATATTTGTGCATACCCCTTGACTACTAATCTTGCCTTGTATCTGTTCACAGAACCATCTGCATTGTGCTTCACCTTATAAATCCACTTACAACCAATTGCATTCTTATCTTTAGGCAAAGGTACCAATTCCCATGTAGCATTTGCTTCCAAGGCATCCATTTCTTCATCCATGCCTTTCTCCCATTTTTCTTTTCCCATGGCTTGCTCAAAAGAAGTGGGTTCTGGTTCCTGTATCACTTTGACCATATAGGCATAGTGAATGGCTGTAAATCCATTATATTTCATCCTATCCACAGGATACCTAGCTCTGGTAGACCTGCGCAAAGTAGGTTCACTCCTAGGTGCTCTCAAAACATCCCTAGTCTTCCTTACTCCAGGTGTAACAATAGAAGGAATACCCAACTCATCATCAATGCTCTGTTCTGAGCCACTGGATTCACCATCCACATAAGAGTGACCTGCCTTCACATCAAACATGGGTTGATCTACCTTCTCTTTTCCTTTTTGTGATACCTGCATACCACTATCTGCATTGCTTTGAGAAGATTTTCATGATCTCAGTCTGCCTGTCCATGGCGAAGAATGTGAACCACTGCTAGAGGACGCTCCAGGTCCACTAATATCTTGTGACTGTTGTTGTGAATTCTGTGCAGCATTACCATTTTGTGCATCTACATTATCAATCACATTTACTGGTTTATACCAGCTACTCATCTCATCAAAAACAACATCTCTACTCACTGTAAACTTACGAGTAGAAGGGTTATAGCATCTATACTCTTTTTGCTACAGAGAGTAACCAATAAAGATGCACTTCTCAGCTTTTGGATCCAACTTGGATCTCAACTCATCTGGCACATGAACATAGGCAATGCAACCAAAAATTTTCAAATGACAAATATCTGGTTTCCTACCAGTATACCTCTCCTCTGGAGTCATGCCATGTATTGCTGCAGTGGGAGTCTTGTTCATTATGTAGACTGCTGTAGCAACTGCCTCAGCCCAGTAAAAATCTGGCAGGGCTTTTTCATTGAGCATGGCACGAGATACCTCTCCAATATGCCTGTTTTTTCTTTCTGCAATTCCATTTTGTTGTGGGGTATGACTACATGAATATTGCTATTTTATGCCATGCTCCTGCAAGAACCTTGCAAACTCATTTGAGAGGTACTCTCCCCCTCCATCTGACCTTAGGCATTTTATTTGCAGGCCTGTTTCTTTTTCAACCATAGCTTTAAGAGTTTTGAAATGCCCAAAAACTTCACTTTTCTTTTTCATAAAATACACCCAAACTTTTCTGCTATAGTCATCAATAAAAGTGACAAAATAATGACAGCCTCCAAGAGATGTAGCTTTAGTAGTCCACACATCAGAGTGGATTAATTTCAATGGCTTCTTACTCTCTTGAACATGTCTAGGAAATGGTTTCCTTGCCTGTTTTCCAAATTGACAGGCTTCACATACCTTATGCATTTCTGCAACCTTGAATTTAGGCAATCCTGCAACAATATTTTGGGCTTGCATTGATTTAAGTCGCTGTACATTAACATGACCAATGCGTTTATGCCAGATATCAATATCTGCAACTACACCGGTCCCATGTGCAAACATTGCTGCACTCAATTCAGGCATGTCTGCATCCAATGTAAACATTCTGCCCTTCTTCTTTCCTTTTGCTATCAAGCGACCTTTATTTTTCATATCCTCAACAAAGCATCCATGAGAATTAAATCTGACCTGCAAGCCCTGCTCAACCATTTGACCAATAGAAACTAGGTTCTTGGTGATATTCAGGACATGAAATACATCCAACAGGTATTTCTTTTTCCCATCCTGCATAGACAAAGGAATTTTTCCAATCTGCACAATAGGATGTGCAGTATCATCACCAGTCTCCACAAATCCTGGTTTTTCCATTTTCCTTGCATCCTGCATCCATTCTGCATGACCTGTCATGTGGTTTGATGCACCTGAGTCAACATACCACACATCGTTGCTTTCTTCTGCACTTGTCACAGAATTGGTCATGTGCTACACCATAAACAAATGCTCATTTCTGTCATCACCCTGTCTACTAGAAGATGCATAATTTCCTTGTTGCAATTTTCCATTCATGATATCATTCTGCTTTTTATAGCAGTCTTTAGCCATATGACCCATTTTACCACAGTAGTAGCATTCAACATTGTTGTTTGCATTTTGGCCTCTTTGCCATCCACCACGACCTCTTTGACGATGCATAGTTTCCTTGCTGCAATTTACCACTATGAATATCATCCTTCTTTGCATAGCAATGGGCTGCAATATGGCATGTTTTGCCACAATAATGGCAAACAATAGTAGAATTTCCAGAACCTTTATTCTGCCATCCACCTCTTCCTCTGGAGCTCCCCCTGCCTCTAAAGTTTCCTCTGCCTCCAGAAACCTGCATTTCACCAAACTGTTGATTGAACCTATTTTGCTGGTTATCGACACCTCATCCCATAGTACGGCCTCTCGAAGAGGATCTACCACGTCCCCTTCCTGAACTCGAGTAAAATGCTTGGACTTTTTCACCATTTCTTTCAGACGAATCACCTTGCATATTGATCTCTTCAATAATCATGAGAGAGATCAGCTCATCAAAATCTGGAAATGGCTTCCGTACATATACTGAAGTAACAAATGATTTCCATGCCTTCTCATTGTTAAGGCCACTCAGAGTGGATGAAACCAAATCATCATCATTCGGCATTGCATCAATCGTTGCTAAAGCATCTGCAATGCTCCTCATCTTCAACACATACTCATTGACAGACATTTTCTCTTTCTTCAAGGCATTCAACTCTTGCTTGAGTTGAATCTTTCGTGCCTTTGTATTTATTGAAAACATGCTCTCAAAAATTGTCCAAGCTGTATGCGAAGTTTCTGCATTACTGATATGTCCCAGCATAGTATTATCAATAATTGCAGATAGCCAATACATCACCTTTTTGTCTTTCACATTCCACTCTTTCCATGCTTTTAACTCATCTACAGTCGGAGGGATACCTAGCTCTGGCTCCTTTTCTTCACCTGAAACAAATTCATAAAGGCCCTTTCCTATGAGGAAGTTTGTCACACGGAACTTCCATGAAGGGTACTTGTTCTTGTCGAGCTTCTCAATAATGGGATTTCCACTGTTCTCTACCATTATCACAAACAAGGATATCACACAGCAAGCTAGTCTTCTACAATCTTCCACAACACGTGCACAGCAATACACCAAGCAACCTTTTTCACTGATTGCTCAATAGTACATGTAATGTGCAACCTGTTTGCAGATAAACCTTATGTTTGCTTCCTGCAAATACCTCAAAAATTACAGATTCGCAATCTGTAACCTGTGTACTCACTTTCGGTCAATACAGCCGAAATCACAGTGTACCCTGAAACTGTTGTCCGCAACCTTGTAGCTCTAAAACGAGGCCTGAAACGGCCTCAGACGCCCAAAATAACTGCCTAAAGCCCTGAACGGTTAACTTGCAAAGTACACAGTGATTTTTTCACACAGCAAATCTCACAGCAATCTGAGATTTTTGCTCACCCTGCTTCTGGTGCCTCCACAGGCATTATCCAAGAGAGAGAGTGGAAGAATGGGAGAGCTTCTTACCCATGGCTTGCTTGCTCGAACCTTGCTTCTTCTCCTTCACTTCAACCTTTGAAATCAGCCTCTCTCAGTGGCGCGGCTCTGATACCATGTCAAGAATCGCATGGTGGGGGGACTTGCTTGAGCTGCAGCGCCAAACACACACTGTATACATAAGAGGAAGCTCACTCAAGAACACAAGAAGAGAGATGGAGGACAAAATTTTTTCTTGCTGGTTTCTTCTTCTTCTTCCACACACTATACAATATACACGAAGTATAGATAAGATACAACATAAAGGAAAGTGGCCTACTAAGTCAAACAGTGCATAATCGACTACACTAATTGACTGGCGCTATGTCTTTGCCAGCTGTAGGTAGGTGTAATAAACTAAATATAATAAGTGATAAGTCAGTGGCCATGTGAGTATCATAATGACCACCAACGTCCTAAGTGTAGATGTGCATACCCATCTAGCCAGGCGGTCCATCATCAATGTCCGCACGTGTTGACCTTGCCATCTCAACACTTACATGGGTTCATCGGATGTGACTTCATGCTTTCCCCAAGAAATACCACTATCCAATTGCTCTTCCTAAACTTTGTGGAGTGTGGAGGTAAGTCATGTTGTTTTTTCTTGCTTCAACATTTAGATTCAATATTGTGTCACTTTTTAGGTGCTTTCTTTGGTTTTAGTTTTTACATATTGGGGTGGTTGGGAAATTTTTGGGTTAGAACCATTATCTCCATCAATATTGGATTCAAAACTCATACTAATATCCTCTTGAACTATGTCTTGGGGTCATTCTTGGCTAGGAATATCTCAAGATCTAGGTATAGATCATTGACCTAGTACCTCATCCGCTCATAGTCAAGAACCTTGAGAAAATCAAGCCGTTCCAATTCTGATGTCACTCGAACAATTCCAACATATGAGTGTCTCTCAAGTGGAGAGGGTTTTGGGTCTAGGTAGATTTGCTCAATGGTGCAGCCATTAGTGTCATAAGTCTATAGAGTCTGACTTGGAGTCTCTTAGCAACCAATCTAGCTGATACATGATGTACATCATAAAGAGTAAACATGCAATCTGAACCAATAGACATCACCAATACCAACTATCTCCAATGCCAGGTCATTATCCAAATGGAAAAATCCACTCAAAATGCCATAGGAGTGAAACCACTATTTTTCTTACCAATTATCAATCCATTCATTAACATTGGGCCTTTAATACTTACTCCCTCCACCTTGCTTTGTGCTGCACATGTGATAGCATGCACTAGAATGGGGCATTCTCAGTGGCATACAATCCCATAACCAGGTTTTCCCTTTTTCACTCAAGCAAAGTCCAAAGGCTTGCACTTGTTTTGCATCATTGAGAAGATTGTTTGCCTCACAAACTTGCTTGAACTCTTCTATGAAGCTATAAGAATCATCACCAACTAACTGTTTCACTACTAAGGTAATTTTTGCTTGATCTCAGTTTCCCAATGTGTTGCCCATTCGTATCAAAATAGATTGTGCAATATGGGTTCCTACTTGTCGCATGTTTATGTGGTCAAAACAAATGCCTTTGCATAAGATCCAAGAGGGAGTCTTGCAATAAGCCTACAACTCTAGTGTTGTGAAGTATCCTTCAAATGTTGTGCATTTTTGCTTGCATATTTGCAAGCTTTAGTCTTGTATCATTGTTGATATCAACCAAAAGATTTATGCTAATAGTTCCTTAAGCTTGTATACATTCTATGGCATCTCAAGCCATATTTTTTATGTCAAAACTCATAGCCTGCTAGAAGCTATTGATTGTGGTTTGGAATTTACTTGTGTTTCCACTTGTATTTTTGGGTCTATCCATATTGCTAGTTGTGGTTCCCATTCTCCCTTGGTTGACTAGGTGAATTACTTGATTGATAAGGTCCCCAAGGGGTGTATTCTCAAGGTCAAGCGTTCAATCAAGACTAGCATCTCTACCAATGGTCGGAATTTGAAGGTCACATCCACTTCGTAAGCAAATGCACTTTCTTTGTAAGCTATGCTCTAGGCTTTGGCGCTTGGTTGATAGTTCTTAGGATCTTTTTGCATTTTTCCCTAGGGAAGTTCATTTTGTTGCAGTTTGAGGAGTGAGGTGTCCATGTTTTGGTCTCTTGTTTTATGCATGGTTTGAGGCTTCTATTTACTTTTTTCTTTTTTGTAATTCAGTTTCTATTTTGTTTGTGATTTTTTTTTAAAACAACATAAGCAAGAAAAATAAACACCCTTATGTAGTGATATGCTAGCTATAGATGTGCGCATCATGCAAGGGTGCTAGAATAAGTTTAGTGTGAACATGTGTGTGTGCAATAGTGGTTGTCGTGCTTTACTACACAAGATGAGTGAGTATGTGTGGATGGATGCACAATGTGTGTACACCAATGCACTACATGTGGTTTGTGAATACACAATGTGTGTGTAGATGAGATAGGTGTGCAAAGGGGTGCTTATGCATGTGTGTAATGTGGGTGGGTGTGTGATCAAGTCTACACACACATGTGAGGATGGTACCCTAGGGGGTGACCTATGTGTGCATGAATGTAAGCCTATATGAGTGTGACTACATAACATGTGATGGTGTGCTAGGGTGGTTTGGAATGGCTTGGGGGTTTGTGCCCTAGAGCTTAACCCCAAGGACCATACTAATGAGCAAGGGTGGTGCCTTGGGAATTAATATTATACAGTAAAGGCAATGGTGATATGCAACTACATGTATTATACTAATGCATTGTGCATGCATAAGTATGCAACATACAATGCATGATAAGTGCAAACTATATGTGATAACAATTGTGTATAGTGAGTGGATGGTAGTGTTCACTCTAGGTGTAACTACTTGGATAGTGCATAAGTTCATTGTGTGCAC
Organism: Lygodium microphyllum; assembly: GCF_053477565.2. Lineage (NCBI taxonomy): Eukaryota > Viridiplantae > Streptophyta > Polypodiopsida > Schizaeales > Lygodiaceae > Lygodium > Lygodium microphyllum. The sequence goes on from NC_141153.1 coordinate 73,570,407, forward strand.
TGGAGTGCACTAGTGCTCTTAGGTATGTGAATGTATGTGTGCTTACGTGCATAGTACTCTAGGTGCAATCTACTCTAATTAAGGTGCATTGGTTAGGAGGTGTTTAGTGCATGTGTACAGTAAGTGCTCTAAGATGCAACTAAATGTTGGTGCACTTGGGTTTTGCCTAGCCTTCATGTACTAATTGCAATGTGCCTAAAAGTGTATGTCATTAGGTTACGAGTGCGTCTGTGCAACACTAAGGGGGTGCTAGCACAGGTAAGTGCACTAGGCCAATGGTTTTATGCTTGTGTGTGACAACTAAATGTAAGAGGTACACAATATGTGGTGTACAAGGTGTACCTAGGTGGAGTGAGCCTAGTTGTTGTCTATGTGTGATGTGTATTTTAATGGTGTGTTAAGCTAAGTACACAAGGGTCTGTGTGAATGAAAATGTCCCTATGTGCAAGGTGGTGCACTAGCATGGTATGACGCACTAGTTGACTGACGAGGTACAAACCAAGCTATGTGTGAATGCAAGGTGTATTAATGTGGTTGGTGGACTATATTGATGCTTTCAGGGATAATAATTGCAAATTTGATGGAGAGAAAATGAACATGATCTGATTGCTGAAGATGATGATGATGATGAACAAAGCTATCCATGAGTAGCAAGCGCGATCATGAAGATGAAGATGATATTGATGACACCCTGTAGGTTGTAAGAGGTGCACTCTAATCACAAGCAATAGTAGAGGAAGATGATGGGAAATAGCAGACAATGATGAAGATTGTTGATTAGAGAAGTAGAGGAAGATTATGATGATGATGATGATGATGATGAGCATGAGGTAGGTGGTGTAGATGACTAGAGAAGAGGGTGTATCATAGGGAGTAGCGTTGCTAAAAGTAGTTGTTGCTTTTCTCCATTATTTTCTTCCTCTTATTTTCTTTATTATTTTCTTCCTTAATTGAAAAGGAAATCCATAAAAAGGGAGGCAACCTAAGGCTCTTAAACTTATAATATGCATAGGGTGACTCCTTCATTCTTCTCATTCTAAGATGATTATTTATAACTATAGTGACCACTCATGTTCTCAAAATAAAAAATTATTAAATGAACATCCTATAATTGATCCAAGTTGTAACTCATGAATCTAAAACCTCAACCATAAAACCTAAATGTATATTTGAGTACAAAAACACAAATCTAACTATTTGGAAGCATCTGGTAGTTGACACAAGTATCCCCTTCCATTCTACAACCATGAACCATGCAAGCAACTTCATGGTCGATGTGTCATCTACAGCCTTCATCATGCAAGATTAGAGCACAAATAAGGCATGGCAGAGTACATGAGAAGAGGAGGAGGCTTCACCCTTGGTCCTTCACCACACACTCTGACTCTCTTTCCCTAAATCTCAACCTCTCTCCCTCACTCTCTCTCCCACAAAGAGAGAAGCAAGAAAGCAAGAGCCAAAAGTTGGCACACATAAAAATAGCTTCTTCCTTTCTTTCTCATCCTTTTTATATAAGTTTTTAGGGTTAGGGTTCCCCCATCCCCTTTGGGTATTCCATCCTTCTTTTTGGTGACCGATCACCCTTCCTTGCATGCACTTAGAACTATTGACTTACATGTCTTTAATTCAAGTGCTACTTGTCCATCATCAATACAAATTACACACTGTCTCTATTTACATATTCCAAAATAATGATACAATTCAAAAAAAATTATAGTCCTTCCGAGCTCTTCCTTTCTTCATGTCTTCACATTGTTAACAATCAGATTCAACTTAGATGTCCTTCTATCAAAGGCTACACTATGGCTAGCTAAAAATTGCAAGAAATTTGGACTGCACCTATCTACCTACTTGGGGATATGATTAAACATAGATGCACACAGTCTCTCTGCGCGCGCGCGCACGCACACACACACACACACACACATGTAGGGATGTATGTATTGAGGAGCAAGGAATAAAGAAAACTATATCTCACAAAATAGCACACATAAGAATGAGCTCTTCCATTCACATTTTGTTTTACTACATCACAATTCGAATTTGGGTTTCCACTAAAGCATGGGTACCCTATCTATTTTAAGGATTTTGATTGGTTTTTAAAAATATTTTATCTATGTACAACTTAGGTTAATTAGACCTAATCCAAAGTACAATGAATGGAATTGCCTAATCTCTCATTGGAGGTATTAGAATCTGAACAAGAGTGAGTTCACCTCTCACATAATGTTTACAAAAACAATATTCATATATCCAAAAGGAAATATTTGAAGCTTCATGTTCGTATATCCAAAATGAAACATTTGAAGCTTCATGTTATGGGTAGTGCCTAGGATAATGATCCATTTCAATTAAATTCCCCCACTTGGCTTGCAAGCTTCTCCTCTTAAATTTTCATTTAAGGATTAACATCTGTGACAACCCAAAAAGAAGCCCAAGACAGAAAGGCCCCAAAAAGTTAGAAATGGAAGGCAAGCCAAGGCGGTAGCCCAAGGCGAGAAAGGCAAGCTTGAAAAAATGTAGGAAAAGCCTTAATGCAAAAAAAAGTGTACAATAATGAGTGCACTAAATATTCTAGCAAAGAAAGTGATAGGCACATTATAATTCATTTTGTAAAAGAGCACCAACCAAGCTCCCTCCTGTGCAATTTGTAAATGTGGACGTGCATGGGCAAAAGAACTGTGAAGAGAGGAAATAAATAAAGAAAGAAGACCTTGGCCAAAATAGCCGGTCATGTAAAAAGGGATGGGCGCCCAAAGAGGAGGAGAGCATGCATAAAAAAGGCAAAAAGGGAATGGAAAATATCATTCTTGTGTGTGGCCAAAACTAGCTCTTCTCTTCCCTTCTCCTTGTTCTTGCTTGCTTGAGCTTGTGCTTGAGAGAGAGGGAGTGTAAGGGAGTGAGGGAGTGAGTGTGTGAGGGTGAGAGACTGTGGTGGAGAAGCTCTCCATCTTCTCCTCTCCTCCTCTTCTTCTATTCTCTTATTCTCTTATCTCACATGTGGCAATGGAGCATGGAGCTTGGAGCTTTGAGGATCGAGCTTGCTTGAGCTTGCACCTTGGATAGTGGAGCTACCAAAGTGCTTGAGGGAGGAGGCAACACGATCGAGCATGGAGGTAGGCTTACTACACTCATAGGTGTGAGAGCGCATACAGCTATGTGAGAGGTAGCCATTGCACTTGGCTTAAAATGCTTGAAGTAATAAGTGGTTCATGGGTCTTGGTGGTCGAGCGAGAAGCTCACACATTTTGGTTCTGTTACAAGGACCAATGGATTCAAGCTTTGAGTGCTTGCATGCTTCAAATCAAGCTACAAAGTAGGAGTTCGACTCTAAAATGGCACTTGGTTTTAGGTAGGAAGCAAGGGAGTCAAAGGCCATTCCATCTCTTTTGCATATTAGTTTAGGTGTAGGAAGCTTTCTATGCATTGGTTAGAATAGGATTACGTGTTTTGTATCAAATTTGAGATACTAAGGTTTGGAAAATAAGGAAAAATAAGGAAAAGACAACTCTCTCGATAACCAAGAAACAAGGAAGCAGGGGAAGGAATTAGATTTTGCAAGTCCAAGAAGAAAAAAGCATAGATAAGGGGAGAAAGAGAGAATACAAAAGGTGGATCAAGGGGGAGTGAGATCTCATTTGCATTCAGGGAGATTGAGAGAGAGAGAGCTTGTGAGAGAGAGGCAGAGAGTTATAGGTCTGTAGACTATAGTGTCTACAATCCTTGGCTTGGATGCATTCATCCCTTCTTCTAGGTATGCTTAGGATCCCTAATGCTATCTGTTGTATTGTTTTGGAATCCTGGTAGCATTGATTAGCATCCATTAAGTGGAATGAAAGTATATTTGTGCCATTCGGTGGGTTTTGTGCACCGGTCGGATGGTGACCACAGGCCTTAGACGGTTGGGCTTGGTCATCTAAGCCACTCAAGTGTCCAATTAGACCACTCAACCTCAGGCTGCCACACTTGGATGGGAGCCACTCGGCCTTAGATGGCCGACCTTGGATATTCGGCCTCCAACAGCCAACCTCAAAAGCTCGAACGAGCACCCCTTGTTCGATTCTTGGACTCAAACCAGATGGCCACCAGAACCCTGTTTGACTGAGTTTTTAACCTTCCAAGGGCTTGCTAGGGCATGCTCCCCCAATTGAGTAGTGACTAGGCTAAAGTCCCCAAACTCGTAAACAAACCCACAGAATTGTTTGCACCTAGAGAAAGAAGGAACATCAACCTAGCAATCCGCGGGGGACCAAAAGATCTGACATTTTCCCGCTAGCTGATTAGAGACCTAAGCTGACTCACTAGGCTGGATGCCCAACAGACCACATGTCATGACCTATAGAGAACTTAGGCTCAATTGGTCAAGAGTAATCAAAACCCCTTCTAACAGCATCAAGAGCAAGAAACAAATTGAAGCAGTTGACTCCATCAAAGGTCACACTCGACAGCATAGGCACGTAAGCGAATATGGAAACTGGAAAGCCTAATTTTGCACAGTGCACATCAAGATGCATTGCTAGTGTATAAGTGTTGCATAATTGTAAATGGGTGGATTAACAAGAAACACACTAAAGGAAGTTAACCTAAAAACAAACCCACCAACATCAATGCAACCAGAACCAAAAAACCAAGGACAAAGACACATAGGGGACCGAACCATCACATCGCCAAGCAAAGGAAAGGCTCACCAAGATTAGGGATACGTATCTAGCTAACTTAATTGACCTCATAGATGCACTAATGGGTCAAGAGGCAACTACTATGGTAGGCACCAGCTCAAATTAGAAGTCTAGACCTTGATCTTAGCATGGCTGAGCACTCCGACAACATCTGGCAACTTGTCGCACAATACAACTAGCAAATGAGGATAGCGCACCATGGAAGACCAATGGCAGATGTAGCTAACCTTGAGAAAGAGAGAAGACTGGCAAGGATGGAATTGCAACACATGGCAAGTTATAGTCGGGAGCAAAGGGCTCAAAGGTTGCATCATGAGAGGGAGCTCAACGAGGTTCATAGGACTCTAGCCATATTGGATAGGAATAGAATGGGAGGCAATGTCGATAGGGAGAGTTCTAGAAGCCAATCTTACACTAAGTGAGCTACTCACCAAGAGATTGCTAGATACTACTAGGCATTGAGCAGAGTAGGGCCAAACAAAAAATATCCATAGTTGTGAAGAAACTTGATAAATACTAGGTAGGGAATTACCTCTACAACTTTGTCGAGTAGTTTGAGCAGGCATGTGAGGCTAATAACCTCATGGAACTTGCTAAGTGAGCATAGGCATTTGGTCTATACCTAGGAGACAAGGGACGGACTTGGTTCACCAATCTAGACAATGGTGAACATAATGACTTCACCCAGCTAAAGGATCTCTTCATCAAGATATTCTCGGAGGCAGGATGCTCTCATAACCTTATTTTTAAGTTGATGAATGTTAAGAGGATACCTACAACTAAGCGACCCAATGAGAGAGCAGTCTCTACTATGTTCATTAATGGGATCCACAATGAAGAACTTTATAAGGCCCTGACAAGCAACTCAAATATGCAAAGGGACATGCTTGCGAGAGTCTTTGAAGAAGCCACATGGATAGATGCCTTGCTTAGGGAGATGTTGAATGCTAAAATGACCTGATTTTTGGCTGATTTTTGTTGTTTTTGTGAGTTGAATGGCTGATTTTACATGATTATTGATTGGTTTGGAAGTTGTTTGAGAGTTTTTTGGATAGGGTGGAATGATTTTGATAAGCTCATGATGTTTTTCAGTAGAGATATGAGGTTCTGTGATGTTCTGTTGATATCCTAATAGTGTTTGATTGGTTTTGATAACTTCTATTTTCTTTTTGTATGGAAGGATGGAGTGATGATTGATGAAGTTTGAGGTTTTTTGAAAGCTCATTGAATGGTTTTGATAGTTTTGATTGGTTCTAGTTGAGCTAGATGCTTTCTATTGACCTTATGTAACCCTCTATTGAGCTTCTATAAATCCTTTGTATGCCTCTATACGTGTTCTTTTGGATGAGGGTGTAGTTTAGAAAAGTTTTCTAGCCTTGGGAAGAGATTAATATAAGTTAAAATTATCTCAAAAAAGTGGAACTGAGAAGACTTGAAGTAAAGACTGAAGTGATAGTGACATTGATGAGCTACGAAGGGACACTGTAGTTGCTCTTGTGACCTTTCATATCAGACAGGGAGGGGTATCCATAACCAAAGAGGGGTTATGAATCATTATTCTTGATTATCTCATTGCACTATTGAGAGAGAGCATGTGAGAGAGAGTGTATGCGAGTGAGTGAAAGATAACCAAATCTATGTAGTAAGACAATGTATCTACGTATGAGAGATTGTGAGAGAAAGTTATGGAACCTTTGAAGATGAATACTATGTGATCTCTTTCCATTCAAAGTGGTGTATTCTCTTGTGCTTTTGTGATCTATCAATGAATTCTGTGAAGAATATGAAGAGCATGATCGATTTTGTTAAAGTTAAAGCCATGGGAGATTGTTGCTACGATGTTGCATGAAGACTTCTTGCTCGTGGTGTTCTTTTCCTTGTTGTGGTCATATCAAATATGAAAAAGATATTCCTTGATGATACAAGATAGATTTTCTTGCAGTAGAATCCCCATTTTCTTGGTGTTCCTCTTAGGGCTCCATATTCTTGGTGCACATACAGGGAATAGTACCATCAATAGACATTAGAAGAGGCTGAAAATGAAGGAAATGGCATTGTTGATAGGAGAAGAATTCAATGGATGCTTTCAAAGCTCCTTCTACCACTGAAGAATTGGAGATTTTCATTGCTAAAGCCACCTTCTACAAGAAATTTATTCCACAATGGCAAAAACATATCACAATCTTGATGCATGCTCTATATGGTGGACTATTTTCTCTTCCTATTAAAAAGCAACAAAGATGTGCATCTTGGTGGCAAACTATTTGGGAGAAAACTAAAGAGTAGAAATAGAGAGAATGAATAACCATGGCAAACTTGGCATTCATTCCAGACATCATCAAGTGGGAAATCATGAAGAAGCTTTAGGAGTCATGGTTAGTGGAAGTTCACAAAAATAAGAAAGAAAAGAGTTGGAATTTATTTGTGGATGCTCAATAGCAGAACACGTAGGACCCATGGTGCATTGACAATCTCCTATTTGTCCAATTAGCAACCCACTGAAGCTAGTAGATAGAGTATTCATCACAATATACACTATTGAAACCATCAGAAGTTGGCATTACTATGATGATGGCACCACAATGATCCTCAGAAGAATGAGTTTTGATACCTTCAGAACTGAATACCTTTCCCTCTATAGTAAACTAAAAGCTAAATTTAGAGACGTGGAAAAGAAGGAAGTAGAAGAGACGTTGGCTAGAGTCCTCTAGAGACTGAAGCCCCCTCTGATTCAGTTATGTTGAGCACAGACAAGTTGGGTGGAGCTAACCTCCATGATGAATGACATAATCAAGAGGCAAGCACTAGAACAAGTCCAGAGGTACGTGAAAAGAGAGAGGGCCAAAAATCAAAGCTGAGAACGAGCTAGTAGCAGAAGCCTCCTTTGAAGCCCTAGTAGCACTCTTTACAAAAGTCCCCATGGCGACTCAAGGTCCCCTTCTTAGTCAAATCTATCCTGGAAATATTGATGAACAGACCAACAAATGTAGTCTCGTTGCCCATCTTTAAGGGAGAGTACAATGAAGACCCTGATCTTCATGTAGCAGACTCTTATGGTAGCATGTGTGGCCAACGATGCCAGAACCCCTAAGCATTGGTTGGCAATATTCCCTGTCACTTATAAAGGCATGGCGTTTCAGTGGTATGAAAGACAAGTAGCATGAAATTTTGGCACATGGGATGGGCCTTTCTCATCACTAAATTTAGGTATGAAGGTTTTGAAGAGCGGATGCAAGACAAGTTTATGAACCCAAGTTAGATTCTTTGGTGAACGAGTAGAAGCCTATGTCTCGAGAATGGAATCCATATTGAAGAGATGGACCAACCACCATTGGATGAAGGCATCCAGAAGGGAGTTTTCCTTAAAGGCCTACAACAAGAAGTTTGCAAATTTGTGGAATTGAGAAGACCAGCCAATTTGCAAGTTGTAGTGGAAGGTGCAAGACTCTATGATGAAGTTGAAGCAAGGCTATCGATGACCTCAACAAGAGGAGTCCTACCTCCTTCCATGCCAAGAGTGGCATACCCATCAAATGCAATCCTAGGGATAGCTCCATACCCTTATCCTCAAATGCAAATAGTGCCATAGTAGTACAGTGCACCAAATCCACAATGGCCGTGCAGATGATGATAGTGCCTCAAATGATGGTTCAACCACAACAACAATGGCCTCAAACACCTCCTCCAATGGCGACTCAACAATAGTGGAATCCTACCAACTAGAATCAGTCTCAACAGGAGCTTTGAATCAGAACTAGAAGAGAGGACCCTCTGGATCAACTCAACCAGTTTATGCGGTGATCACAAAATTTTCCAAAAAGCCTACTGCAAGTACTCTAGGAGGTGAAAACCTAAAGGACTACCTATCCAATTCAGTTGCAATCATAAAGAACAAGCTTATGGATGTGATTACAAAAAAAATTACATATGATGAAGGTAAATATCGCCAATATATCCACTCCTGCGGGAGGTGGGAGAGATGTGATGTGGTCCAATACATCGTGTGGAAACTACCATCAAGCGGGACATTTAGCCATTGAATATACCCAAAAACCAATCGATCTTGGAGCCTTCTGTTCATATTGTGTGAGGAAGAACTATATAGAGGATATTTATTCTCTGAAGAAGGAGATGCACAAAAGAAGGAAGAAAGATGAATAAGCAAGATTCAACTCGCTGGAATCCAAGATAACAACCCAAGACATTGGAACAAAGCCTAGGGAGTTCGGTCCTAATTTCGGTTCAAGGAGGTTTCCCTCTCAGAGTTATAGAGGAGGATAGTCTGAAAATGGCCAGAGATTAGAGGTGGAGTGTTATAGATGTGGAGAAAAATGTCATATCTCACCAAATTTTCCAAACCCTAGAAGGTCCATGGACTATAAACCCTTATGCAATTGATGCAAAGGAGAAGGCCACATTGCAAAAGGCTGTCCTAGTCCAGCTCTTGTGAAAGCTACTCGTGATACCCAACAGAAGACCCAAGAAACTGCTTCCAATTTGGTGGAATTGGAAGTTGCTGCAATAATGTGTGCAAAGAAAGGAGAATCTGCAACTCCAAAAGAGAATGTTCCCTCTACCAAGATATTGAAGTTCAACCTTCCTAGGGAGAAACATAATAGTGCGGCACAAAACAATGTAGTACAAAGCATTACAAAACCACAGAGAGCCACAGAGACGGTTGCAGAGACAGGACCGGAGATCCAAGAGTACCTCCTCAAGGAGAAGATGCACAAATGTTTTCACTCCTAGAAGAAAAAGGGAAGATAAAGGTGGGTGTGGCCCAATTCCCTAGCTGATTGGAGAAACTTGTAAATCTTATCAAAGAATATGACTTGGTCAAAGACTTAGACACCTTTAAACCAAACTTAACATTTTGACAGTTGCCGATGTTGTCTCCTATTTGTTGAAAGAAATTCAAAAGTATATTGACAAGAAGAAGAGGCTTACGGATTGCTCCCTCAACAACAACCAAGTCTAACAAAACCCAAGAGCCTGTGAAGGAAGTGGATGTAGCTAACACCTTCCTGGATCCTGGAACCCCAAATATTGGTGTGTGGATTAAAGGATGCTTTATAGAAAATGCATTGATTGATCTCATTAGTAAACATAATGATGGATGTGACAATGAAGGATCTAGGCTTGCAAGGAATGCAGCCTATACAGTGGCTTATCTGATTGGCAAACCAAAGTAGAATAAAGCCTTTGGATATTCTCCCGTACATGAAGATAACCCTCGCAGAAAGAGATTATTGGCTAACATATTTGGTGGTCAAACCAAATTCCTATAGGATCTCATACCCTTTGCTGTTAGGAAGACCATGCCTTTTTGAAGCAAGGGCATGAACGGATTGGTTCAAAGGAATCCTAACCCTAGGTAGAGGACCCAACAAAGTGGTGCTAAAGTTGTATGGATCACAAAAATTCAATGGATCTACTTCCATCGAAGTCGTAACAAACTCCTCCGATGAAGTAACAGATGGCACATCAAGACGAAGAAGCTATCAAATAGATATTTCCTAAGAAAATAGAGGCACAGTCCCTAACAGTGGGCACTGTCAGCCAACTACCGGAAGAAGCAAAGTCATTGTCAATGGGTGAATGCCTCCTACTTGAACCTGAATTGACTTTTGAAATCACCTCTGACAGTGAGATAGAAGCATGGATGTACTATTCTCCTTGTTACATGGCCATAATAGAGCTAGAGATAGACACAAAGGCAGAGATAGAGACAGAAGCAGAGAGAGACACAGAGGCAGAGGCAGAAGATATAATAGAGAGTCTATTCTTCTCCTGTAGAGCCCCCACAGAGGTAGCCTAACAGACTCTGAAGATGAAAAAAATGGCATTGAAGGAGAAGACTACAAAAGGGAGCTAGAAGAGTCTATCCTACTTGCAAAAGGCAAAGATGAGAAAGAAGTTCCAAAAGCCTCAGAAGATGAAGATCCCATTATGTTCGAAAGAATGACTATGGTACCCTTTGGATTGCTGACTAATGGGTCACGTCATATGTAAAAGATTCATAAGAAATAGATTGAAAAGAATAAGCCTTCCTTCAACAGTGGCTCTTGCTAACCTGATCCACTCTTCGTAAGAGAAGATGATGACAATGCACCTTGCCAACAACCACTAGTTTGGCAGCTCAAACAGAAGTCAGAAGATTCTTGTTGTGTGATGTTCTTGGATGCATCCTCGGAAGACAAATTCTCAAGCCAAGAAGTAACTCATCTCAAAACCATAATGATACCCTTTCAACTTCTCAAGGAGCAAGCTAAGTCTCCATTGACAGAGGAAGTTGGTTTCAGTGAATCATCAAAAGAGGAGAGAAGGAGTTGGGCAGATCTATACCCAGAAGCAGTCCGTGGGACATTCATCCGCGAAGTGGAAAGAGAAAAGCCATTAACATTTATGGATGCTAAAGGTACTGAATGTCACTTGACAGTGGGTATAAATCTTCAAGAAGAAGAGCTATTGGTCCTATGAGACCTACTGAAGGAGAACTTGGATGTGCTTGCATGGTCGTATAAAGATTTGAAGGGGATTGATCCCATGATGTGCCAATATCACATCGACCTAGAGCTTGATGCCAAGCTAGTAAGGCAAAGATAGAGGCGCATGAATCTGAATTACTCTACCTTAGTGAAGGCTGAATTACTAAAGCTCCTTGAAGCTAAGTTTATATATCCAGTGGCCAATAGTGAATGGGTTTTGCCCATTGTTATAGTACCCAAGAAGAATGGAAAGCTGCGAATATGTGTGGACTTTCGGAAGCTGAATTCTAAGACAAAGAAGGATCATTTTCCTATCCCTTTGATAGACCAACTGTTGGACATAATGGTAGGCCATGAACTTTATATCCTCTTGGATGGATTCAATGGATATAATCAAGTCCAAATTGCAGAAGAAGATCAATCTGAAACGACCTTCACAACCAAATGGGGAACCTAGGTTTACAGAGTGATGCCATTTGAGCTCTCTAACGCCCCTGCTACCTTCCAACGAGTGATGATAGACATATTCCAAAACCATCTGCATGATTTTATTGAGGTATACCTAGATGACTTCTATGCCTATAGCCTAATTCGTGAGCATTGGGGACACCTAGAGCAAGGCTTTGACAAATGTCTAGAGTATGGGATTTCTCTCAACCCCAACAAATGCATCTTTGGTGTATCTTCAGGAGTTCTTCTCGACCACATTGTCTATGCACATGGGATAGCAACAGACCCTACAAAGATTGAGAAGATTTCAACCTTAACATCGCCAACCAACCTCAAACAATTAAGGGGATTCCTTGGCCATTTGGGCTATTATAGAAGGTTCATTGCACACTTTGCAACAAAGGCATCCCCTTTTCATAAACTTCTCAAAAAAGATGTAGAGTTTACGTGGACTGCTGAGTGTGATGAGGCATTCAATACCTTGAAGTAGTGTTTGATTAAAGCACCTATCATGCAGCCTCCTGATTGGACGAATGAGTTTCATGTGCACACTAATGCATTAGTCAAAGGCCTAGGTGCAATTTTATGCCAAAAGGGCCCCTTAAAGTTAGATCAACCTATCTATTATGCAAGCTGATGGACCGAGAAAGAAACTACACAGTGATGGAGCTTGAGTGCTTGGCAATGGTGTTCGCCTTGGAGAAGTTTTGACACTACCTATTGTCGACACAGTTTAAATTTTACGTGGATCATGAGGCCTTGCCCTACCTAATAAATTTTACGTGGATCATGAGGCCTTGTCCTACCTAATGAATAAGGTCGATGTGAAGGGAAGAATGATGAGATGGCTCCTAATAAATTTTACGTGGATCATGAGGCCTTGTCCTACCTAATGAACAAGGTCTATGTGAAGGGAAGAATGATGAGATGGCTCCTTCTGTTTTAGGAGTTTGACTTTGAAGTGGTTACTAAACCTAGTTGATTCCATGTCCTAGCTAATCATCTGTGGCGAATCCCTCAGAGCAATGAAGAAGAGTAGGATGATCCAAACCTTTCTGATACTTGTGGAAAGATGGGATCTAGAGCATGGCAACTATGGTGGCTCATAGACCTTGACTAGACACATGAAGACATTGACATGATAGAGACCAAGAAACTTGACAATCATCGAGTACACTATACTGAGGAACAACATGACAGTGACATTGCATTCATCTCTCATGAAAATGACAAGCAAGTACAATGTTAAATAGAGTTAGGTAGGTGACACTCTTTCCCTCGATGCCTATGAGATTGTTAGAATATCAAGCTCATTTATGTGTGTTGACCGACATGAGCTGGACACAGCTAGTCTAGCCATAGTAGTTAGGTACATTAAATAAGTCGGTGCCACTACTGGTGTGAATGGTCTTATGACCTTAGGTTGTACTTTCACTATAGAGTGTTGAATGAATAATGAAGTGTGAGAGAGGAAGCATGCTGCTTCACTCTGTCTGACATCTATCTGCCTCTATGAATTTTAACATGGTATCAGAGCCATGAATCGGCAAAGACTGGGTGCCTGGGAGTGTGGCATTGGACTTGCAGGAGCTGAAGTCAGAGGAAAGGTCATTCTTCTTCAAACAGGCTGAAGCCATTGAACAATGGAAGGTATGTAGTGTATGGTTGTATGCTCAATGATCAAAGGCATTATCAAAGGCTTGTTTGTAGCCTTGAGAGGGATGTGTTGAGCACCTTGGAGTGCTTCATTGTCTATTGGTCAGATGACGGAGCAAAACTTGCAGGTTAGATTCAATAAGTATGGTTTCTTTTTTGAAGAGTTTGGCAATGGCAGCAAGTTGATAGCTTGTGGTCACAAGAACGGCAGAATGTTTACTCTTGATGCTGCTTTGCCAGAGCTGAATTCAGCTATGTTTGCTCATGGTTCTGGCACTGCTAGGGATTTGGAAATCTAGCACAAGAGAGTGGGGCATGTCAATTTGCAAAGGCTGCAAACTATGCAGAAGAAATAGCTGGTTACAGGTTTACCCAAATTCCGATATTCAGATATTGGTCATGTATGCGAGGCTTGCCAGTTTGGTAAGCAGTCTCGATTGCCATTTGTCAGGCATGTAAGGCAGAGTACACATTCTTTGCAGTTAGTGCACTTTGATGTTTGGGGGCCAGCCCATAATGCCTCTATGGGAGGTTCTAGATATTATGTATCTTTCATTGACGACTACAGTCGCTATACCTGGCTTTCCATATTGAAAACAAAAGATGAGGTCTTTGCTGTTTTTCAGCAGTTCAAAGCACAGGTTGAGAAGGAATTTGAATGCTACATCTCTTGCTTGAGATCCGACAATGGTGGGGAGTATGTATCAAATGAATTTGCTGATTTCTTGGCTGAAAATGGCATTCATAGGCAGCTAACCTGCAGCTACACTTCGCAGCAGAACGGAGTAGCTGAAAGAAAGAACAGGGTTCTGATGGAGGCTGCTAGGGCCATGATGAATGAAAAACATATGCCACTTTATTATTGGGCAGAGGCTGTTACGACACTTGTATACATTCTGAACAGGACTCCCACTGCAGGTATTCATGATATGACGTCGTTTGAGAGGCTGTATGGCTACAAGCCTGATATAGGTCATATGAAAGTCTTTGACTGTCTTGCTTATGTGCATATTCTAGATGAGAAAAGGAAAACGCTGGATCCAAAAGCGCATAAGTGTGTTTTCATTGGGTATTCGCAGGAGAAGAAGGCATATAAATGCTATGACCCCTCTACCAGGGAGACTTTGGTGAGCAGGGATGTCATCTTTGATGAGATGGGCTCTTGGTATGTCTCACAGTTGCAGTGCCATCCGATATGCATTCCACTCATGTCTCTACAGTTGATTTGCAGCAGAGCACTGCTATGACAGGACCTAGCAGTTAGACAGTATCCCCATGGACAGGGAGATTGAGGAGCTCACCATCCACCCACTGACACCAGTATGTCAGTGAGGGGGAGACATGATATCTTGGTCATCAAAGGAAAAGAAAAAGCTACTGAGGATGCATCTGGTATGATGACACCTGGCAAAATGACTTCTGGCTATAAGTCTGCTGATACTCTGGACAGCGAACTTGGTATTCCGACTGTCTATATGCATGGCACAAGGCAGAGCAGGTATATTCCGCCTCATGAAAGAGGGGAATCGAGTCGTGCACCACAGCTTAGACGATCACAGAGGGTCAGATACCCTGTTGACAGGTTGACATACAGTGGCTACTCTGCAAAGCATTATGCTTACATGACAAAAGTAATGGAGATTAAAGAACCAGGTACATATGCTGAAGCTATGAAAGATGAGAACTGGTGCACAGCCAAGGATACAGAAATGCATGCTTTGGCTGAAAATAAGACATGGGATTTGGTACCTTTGCCTGAAGGGAAAAAGACCATTGGCTGTAAATGGATCTACAAGATCAAATGCAAATCTGACGGCAGTGTGGAAAGGTATAAGGCAAGGCTAGTCGCAAGCGGATATGCCCAACAGTATGGGCTTGACTATGATGAAACATTCAGCCCTGTTGCCAAGATGGCAACTATCCGTACTGTGACTGCTTTGGCTGCTGCTAAAGGCTGGAAATTGCAGCAGATGGATGTGAAAAATGCCTTCCTCAATGGTGACTTAGCAGAGGATGTTTACATGGATCAGCCGGAAGGGTATGTTCACCCTGATTTTCAGCATTATGTATGCAGGCTGAAAAAGGCATTGTATGGGCTGAAGCAGGCTTCGAGAGCCTGGCATGCTAGGATCAGCAGCTACTTGCAGAGTCTTGGTTTTGCTATTGGTAGGGCTGATCACAGCCTCTTTATAAAGAAGACTGACATTGGCTTGGTAGTGCTGGTCATATATGTTGATGACTTGATAATTACTGGAGATGATGACATGGGAATTCAGCATGCAATGAAGATGCTGAAATCTGAATTTGACATGAAAGATCTAGGAGATCTGAGGTATTTCTTGGGTATTGAGGTTGTACCAGCTGAAAATGGTTTATGGCTGATGCAGAAGCACTATGCCATGGAAATGCTTAAGAAGTATGGCATGGCTGAATGCAAACCGTTGGATACACCTCTTGATCAGAATGTCAAGCTGGACATGAACACTGGGGCTGAAGTAGAGGATGTGACTATGTACAGGCAGTTGGTTGGCAGCTTGATTTACTTGACCATCACTAGGCCTGACTTGAGCTATGCTGTAGGGCTGATAAGCCAGTTTATGTAGAAGCCAAGGAAGCTGCACTTGGATGCAGTTAGACGCATCATGAGGTATGTTAAGTCCACTGTAGACTATGGGATGTTCTATGTCAGAGATAAGCTCCATTGATTGGATACACAGATGTGGATTGGGCAAGTTGCTCATATGACCGCAGATCTACAAGTGGATATGCATTTGGATTTGGTAGCGGCAGAGTACAGGGGTGCTGCATTGGCAGCATATGAGATTTCATGGCTGCTCAAGCTTATGGCTGATTTGGACATACAGGTAGATGCTCCAGTGAAGCTACTATGTGATAATCTGAGTAGTGTACACCTAGCTATGAATCCAGTTTATCATGCCAGGATGAAACACATAGAGGTACACTACCATTTCATCAGAGAGATGGTTCTCGCAGGACGCGTTGATCTTATGCATGTAAAGACAGATGAACATGTGGCGGATATCTTTACCAAGTCCTTGGGTAAAGATAAGTTCTGTGGTTTTAGACAGCTGCTTGGAGTTTAGATATTGTCTTGAGCTTGAGGGGGAGTGTTAGAATATCAAGCTCATTTATGTGAAATACTGTAGCATCCACAATCTAGAAGGAGTGGTGAAGCCAAAGAGATAGTGGCATGGAAAAGGTGGGACACAGATAGACCACAATAAATGCATTGAATTCCTGAGGACCTCAACTTCCAAAGGAACATTGGCATGGTGACTGTCAGGCAAGGCGAGACCTCCAGAAGTGTGGTAGTTCCCCTTAGTCCAAAAATCGTAGAGAAGGCATTGGGGCTAGAGATGAGGAGAACAAGAGGAAACTAATGGAGCTACACAACCAAATACAATCCACAAACAATATATACTTAAAGAGTAAGTGAAACAAAAAACCCAAGCGCAAGAACAAATGCATACACTATGGCAAAAGCAAGAGCAGGTGGCCCATGCCAAGGGTGAGCACCTCCTAATAGAAAGCAAAGTCATGGCTATCAAGACAAGAATGCTAGAGCAATAACATGCATTCTCAAGAATAGTATTGAATGTCATGCAGCTAGGAGGAGAAGAGACAGTGGAACAACTAAAGAGAAAGCTAGAATTAACGAGGATGGCTCTACAACATGGACTCCATGACAAGGCACCCAAGACTAGCACTTGCGACTAGAGGAGCAACATGCTCATCTAATTTCAGCTAGCTTAACTACACAAGAATTCACCCTGCTAGGGCTTGGGGAGCCAAAAGAATGGCAAATGCAACCACCGCAACAGGAGCCACTAGAGCCCCTCTAGGAAGAAGGACCCAATTTCGAACCATACCATCAAGAGGAGGAACAAATGTAGGAATCAAGCCCCCCTATGCAACCAGAACTGCAAATAGAAGAGCAAGGGGAGGAAGTAGGGCCACCTGAATAGATAATGGAGGGCAAGGCACTAGCATGAGCAGATGGAACATACCCGCAAAAAGTTTCAAGCTAGGACACTACAAGTTCCTCAAGTGGTCATTCCTTAAGGTGAGGAGTGTGATCCCATCAACTGGGGCTAGGAACATGCTATGTGGGAGCAATGGGAAAACCGCTACCCCTTCTAGTTCTCTTTCACCTCCCCTTGCTCATTGGATAGAGTACTATCTCCTAGGGTGGTGGAGGATATCATCAAGCTTTCAACAAGTCTAGGAAGAAGATGGCTAGAGGAATGAAGGAGGCACCCCACAAGGTGGCGGTAGGAAATTGCAAACTATTGGGAAGATAAGGTGGTGGAAGTATCACAAAGGGTAGAGGGATATGAGGCACATTCAAGGTAGCACAAGAACATTTGAAACTCTAGCTTGGAGGCCTAGATCACTTTCTATAGCACCCTACCTTATGAGCGGGATGATTCGATTTACATGCCCTACCCAAGAATATTTGGAGTTGATTTCAACCCGAAGATACATGGTAGATACAACTTCCCTTTGATCTATAATGTAAATGTCTCAATCCTTGAAGAGAGTTTGATTTTTACTGAAAGGGACCTCCACCCATCTATAACAAGTTTCCTGAATGACTTTTTCTCATGCCATGACCTTGCTTTCATCACCACATGTAATTACCTTCAGCTATTACAAGTATTATTAAAACAAAAACCTACTATAGAGGAAGAGCGGTTACTGCCCCTCTTTTTTTATCTCAATGCTGGGATTGATAGCTATGCGATGGTGCACCTCATGATGAGAGCCACTCTCTTGCTAGAAATTTGCATGAACCTCGTAGAGGACATGCGTGATAATAGATTCACTAGGTATAACCACCTATTTTTGTCATCTACTCCACTCAATGTAAGAACCAGCTTAAACGGATATTCACAAAGTAAGGCATTCCTCAATAGTAAAGCCCTCAAGCCACCACACAGCTTGGCCCTTTCTCTGCAACGGGATGCCTCTTAGCATGCTCCCTTATTAAATTTATAAGAAAGAAAAAGAGAAAGAAAGAGAAAAGCAAAAAGAAAAAGAGAAAAAGAAGCAAAAAGAGAAAAGAAAGAATTAAAAAAAAGGACGAGGACAAGAAAGAAGGAAGTAGAAAGCAAAGAAGCACATTAAGGAAATCAGCCATTTGTACTCTACGAGTGTCACAAGCATTGCACCTAGGGACCACCCTAGCCCATTCCCCACTTCACATACTTAGGGCACCTTAAGGGCAAGACACACCTAGGGAGCTTTCGCTCAAACTTGTCCCTAAGTCACACCCATAGCACCTCCGTTTGTACAAGAACTGGGTCCTCAAGTGTGGGACAACACCTCAGACTTGTACCTACGGTTCGACCCAACTCCTAATTCCATTGACACTGATACCATGCATTGTGAGATAGGCACACCCCCAGGTAGTGCACTTCCTTTTCTTTTCAGGTACATTTGGCAACCCATGATCAACCACCACTGGCATTCCAGGCCCCCATCATCCACTTAATCCTTCCTCGACATCCACAACTCTCCATCCATTTTGATGTGTCTCCTCTCTATACCCAACCTCCGGAGATCCCATCATCAACCCACATGGCAAACCTTCAACCACCCAAGCCCTTATCAATAAGTGCCACACAAGACTAGTACTCCTCTAGGAGGGGGGTAATGTTACAACCCAAAAGGAAGCCCAAGACAAAAAGGCCCCAAAAAGTCAGAAATGGAAGACGCCCCAAGGTGAGAAAAGCAGAAAAGAAAGCAAGCTCGAAAAAATGTAGAAGAAGCCTTAATGCAAAAGAAAGTGCACAATAATGAATGCACCGAATATCCTAGCAAAGAAAGCACCATGCTCATTGTAATTCATTTTGTAAAGGAGCACCAGGCTCCCTCTTGTGCAATTTTTAAATGTAGATGAGCACGAGCAATATTGGGAGTAAAGGCGCCTTTGCCTAGCCGCCCGTGTATTACTACACTGACAGTCACCGCCACTACACACTGCAGGTGGCGGGCACTCGTCACCGTCACTTTATTCTTTATTCTTTTAGTGACAATTTGAATAAAGGAAGGCCCGGTCACACATTGTGACTGTTGGAGTTCCCATTTCTAGTCTCTCCCTTTCTTGCTCTTGCTCTCCTGCCATAGCTCTCGAGTCCAACCTTCGATCCGTCGCTCCCTTTCAACTGGTATCAGAGCTCGGCTTCCCGACATTCTCAACTTCCCATCGACTCCCCACTCGCATTAGGTCTCCTTCCCGGCAGCCATATCCAACTCCTTCGAGCTCCCGTCACTCCCCGGCTTCCCGAGCACCTTCCCGGCCCCTTTGGCACCTTCAAGGCATTACATCAGAGATATTTGATCATTTTCTTTAGGGTTTACTTCAGTTCTCAGGTCTCACAAGCTGTAAACAAGATTGGGGCAGCCACCATTGAAGCTCCCTTGTTTCATATCTCACTTGCCTTTGAACAAGACTTGCTGGAGCTTGTTTGAGGCCTTCCTTGGCTTTAACCGGACCCCTCCGAAGCTTGGTCACCATTTTTTGCAACCTTTATAGTTGGCAAAATCATGCAGCCCTCCCATATGTGTCTTCAGCATTGACAGTCACAACAGCAGCTCTCCCCCTCCATTGGCACTTGGAAAGGCTCCATTTCGGGCATATGAACATGCTTTGATGCTTGGTTTTGATGGTTGATGTGTTGCATAGCATTTGGACCGATTTAACACTGTTTTGGGACTGTCATAATAGTCCATAGGTAGTTTATGACAGTGTTACACTGACATTTGATGCTACAGCTTGTTTGGCATTGTCATTTGATGCTCGGTTGGTCCCGTTTGATGCCCGGATGTTAGGAAAATATATGCCTATTGTTTGGCAACCATTTGGAGCTGATTTTGGTGCTGAAATTCTCAGTTTTGAAGAGTAAATCACTGCTTTACATAGTTGGGCTGAAGTCATTTTAATCATGTATGCTTATGCCTATGCTTTTCAGTCTATGTTTCGGGCATATATGGTGATGTATTGACACTTGGGGCTCGACATAGAGCTTGGTTTTGATTCGGGATCATTGGTTGAGCTTGAGATCGCTTTGCAAAGCATTTGGATGCTCCATCTTGGTTGTACTTATGGCATGTATGTTGCTTATGTCTGACTGGTCTTGACATTCTTAGCCTATGCCATTACTACATGCTAGTTACATTGTATGGAGCCTATTGCTACTGGAGCTCAATCTTGGCTTGACCTTGGATTCCCGGAGCTTACTTGAGCTATTTATTGGCTTGCCAGAGTTGTATCTTGGGATGTACTTGATGTATTACATGATTATGGATGCTCTACAGCCTACATGTTCGGGATGTACTATTGATGTATTGTCTTGGACTTATGTCGTTGGCACTGTGTCTTGCCTTGGTTTGAGCTCTTGAGCTCGTACGTACAGCTTTTGTGCTAGTGGGAGCATTCTTGAATGCTTATCAGACATTGAGCAGGTGGTGCCTTTATGTATTGAGCAGTTACAGACACTTGAGACTTTGGGATTTCTTACCATTTGGGATGATACATTATATGTCTTGGTTCACTGTATGCTTATGAGCTAAGTCTCAATTTTGGATCCATATCTTTGTGAACTGACACCTACTTGTGTCAAGTTTTGGTAGTGGCAGGAACACGTTGCTCCGTTGACTGGGGGTGTGCCTACTCACTAGCAGATGTTTGTATGACATACTTGGGTGTTGGATTCATGCTTATCGACCGACTTTGGCCTTGGCAGTATCTGATTGCCTTGGGATCCGATTTTGGCATTGTTAGCTCTCTTTTACTAAAATCTGAAATTTATTATAACAAGCATATATGTATGGACTTACATGGATTTTTCATGCTGAAACGCTCTGAAATGATGTATTTTCACTAGTACTTGGTGGGCAGCAGCTTTGGTTCCACTTTCTTTGCCATTTTTCCTCGATTTTGGTGATTTTTTTGTCATTTGCTGCAATAAATAGCAAGCAGTTTTAAACTGTCTATAGTCTTCCAGCCTGCATTATGGCGAGTTCGTCCACTGATCATGCTATTTTCAACATCACTAAGCTTGATGGTATGAATTACTCTTATTGGAAGAGCCAGATTTGGTAGGTGTTGGTGCAGAAATCGCAGATCAAACTTTTGAGGTTAAGCGGGCATCTGCCTGCAACTATGCCAGATGAGGAATGGCTTGAGCTTGATGAGTTATGCAAGTCCACTATTGTATTGTCTCTCACAGAACATGTTCACTATAATGTCTTTGAGGAAGAACAGAGTGCATGGCAGTTGTGGGAAAAGATCAAAAATCTCTATGACAAGAAAAGTCCGGCGAGTCAGATGTATTGGCTGAAGCAGCTTATGGATCTGCGCCGCATGAAGGAGAATGTGACTATGTCTGCTTACTTGAGCTAGTTCCATGCTATACTCAAGAACTTGACTTCGTAGGACATCACTTTTGCAGAGGATGTTACTCCTCTTTTCTTGCTTGGTACTCTTAATGTTATGGGATGTATTCCGCACTGCATTATGTGCCTCTACTGCTACCTTGAAATTATCTGATGTTGAGAGTGCTCTTCTGCATGAAGAGAACTCTTCTGATGTTGAGAGTGCTCTTCTACAAGAAGAGGTTAACCGTAAGAATTTGGATGCCTCTCGTGTGTCTCATGCTATGATAGTTAGAGGCAGGAATGATGGATATGGAAAGCATGGCAGTGGTAGTGGCCGTGGACGGGATTCTCAGAAATCTCGGTCCAAGTCTCGTGGGAAGTCACGTAGCAAATCCCGTGGCAGGAATGCAGATGTTACTTGTCACCATTGTGGAAAAAAGGGCCATATTAGGCCACAATGCCATGAATTGCGCAATGAAAGGCGCAAAGATAAGGGGAAAGACAAAGTGCAGGATAAGTCTTCTAATCGCAGCATAGTACCTACAAAGTCCAGTGTTAAAATTGAAGAGATCAATGTTATGCAGCCTGAGAATGTTGATGATGATGATTATATCCTAGCAGCTTCTTCTAGTGCTTCACAAATGACAGAGATACACTCTATGTATGCACAGTGTTGGCTCTTGGACTTAGGTGCGTCCTTTCATGTGACACCTTGCCGAGAGTGGTTTCATTCATACCATATTGTTTCGGGTTTTGTGTGCTTGGGTGATGACAGCTCTCTTGATATTGTGGGCATTGGTGATGTTAGACTGCAGTTTCCTTCTGGCAACAGTTTTGTTATGCAAGATGTACGTCATGTACCTGCTTTGACACGTAGTCTCATGTCAACTAGATAGCTTGATGACGCAGGATATCGTGTATGTTTTGGAGACTCTGCATGGAAGATCACTCGTGGCAGACTTGTGATTGCGAGAGGTACCAAGACTGGCAGTCTCTACCCCTTGATTGTATCAGCTTCTTCCCTTGATCATGTTTTGTCTGTAGGTTCTATCCCACATGTATCTCTTTGGCATGCCCGTTTGGGCCATATGTCTTTGAAGGGAATGAAAATGCTTTCTGGTTTGCAGTACTTATCGCCCCTTGATTATGCATGTTTTGATTCATGTGAGCATTGTCTTTATGGTAGGCAGACTAGGTCTACGCATAAGAAGTCTGGTAGGCCACGCATGAGTGAGCCCTTGGCATTGGTACATTCGGATGTCTGTGGGCCCATGCCTTGTCAGTCTATTGGTGGTGCAAAGTATTTTGTTATATTCATAGATGATTTTTCACGAAAAGTTTGGGCTTATCCCATTAAGTTGAAATCTGATGTCTTGGCTGTGTTTTAGATATAGCTTGCATTGGTTGAGAACCAGTCTAGGTATAGGCTAAAATGCCTAAGGACAAATAATGGGGGTGAGTATGTCTCACGTTCTTTTGAGCAATTATGTGATGAGAGGGGTATTAAGCGTCAGTTGACCGCCCCCTACACCCCCCCCAGAATGGTTTGGCTGAGCAGATAAATAGAACCATCCAGGAGCGTGTACGCAGTATGCTTAGCCATGCAGGCCTACCACAGAGCTTTTGGGCTGAGGCAGTTAGTACAGGTGTGCATGTCATAAACAGATCACCCTCTAGTGGTTTGGATTTCGAGGTTGCAGAGGAGGTATGGACTGGAAAACCTCCCTCTTATGCGCATCTCCGTGTCTTTAGATGTGAGGTATTTTGCCATGTGCCCAGGGACAAGAGAAGTAAGCTGGATCCCAAGAGTGTCAAATGTATTTTCCTTGGTTATGGGGATGCATGCAAGATGGGTTACCGTCTCTAGGATCCGCAGGCGCGAAAAGTCATCCACAGTCATGATGTAGTCTTCCATGAAGACAAAATGCATAGGCAGCCTGAGAGAGTTATTGAGATCCGCAGGATCATATTTCAGGAGGAGCCGAGAGCTTCCGCACAGCCAGTTGGACAGCCTACAGCTGCAATAGATACTCATGGTCAGAGTGTTGGACAAGCAGCTGGGCAAGCAGCAGAGCCTGTCGTGAGATGGTCTACTAGAGACAGACGTCCACCTGATAGATTTAAGCCCTCGCTACATTATGTCCTGGTTACAAATGCAGGAGAGCCTTTCACTTATGATGAGGCTATGCACAGGGGTGACAATCACTCCTAGGAGAGGGCTATGCAATCTAAGATAGACTCCCTGCATAAGAATGACACTTGGGATTTGGTTTCCTTGCCTATGGGCAAGAAGGCTTTGCCATGCAAGTGGGTCTACAAGCTAAAAAGTACCCCTAGACACCCCAAGCCAGCATACAAGGCTAGATTGGTAGCAAAGGGTTTTAAGCAGGAGCATGGTGTGGACTTTGATGAGGTCTTTTCTCATGTGGTTAAGATGACCACCCTGCGCTTAGTCTTGGCTTTGGTTGCTCAGCTTGACTTGGATTTATACCAGATGGGTGTCAAGACGGCTTTCTTACATGGGGACTTGCATGATGAGATTTATATGGAGCAGCCAAAGGGCTTTGCAGAACCTGGCAGGGAGCACCTAGTGTGCAAATTGAAGAAAAGCCTTTATGGCTTGAAGTAGGCACCTAGGGAGTGGTATCATAAGTTTGATGCCTTTATGCAATCACACGGCTACAGTCGGAGTGCTATGGAATGACTTTACACAAAGAAAGCCCGTGATGGTTCTTTATTGATTTTGGTACTCTATGTGGGTGATATGCTGATAGCAGGGAAAGCTCATGATGAGCTAGATGCTCTTAAGGCTCAGCTCAAGAAGAGCTTTGAGATGAAACATCTGGGATAGGCCACTCATATACTTGGTATGTGCGTTACACGGGACAGGCATCAGGGACTCCTCTACTTGTCATAGAGGGAGTACATTCATAAAGTCCTTGAGTGCTTCCACATGCAGGACGTAAAGCCTATTGGCTGTCCATTGCCTTCTTATGTGAAGGTATCACAGGCTGATTGTCCATAGGCAGATGAGCAGAGGGCTGAGATGGCCAAGATTCCCTATGCATCCGCAGTGGATAGTCTTATGTATGCCATGATAGCCACTCGTCCAGATATTGCCTTTGCAGTTGGTGTTGTGGCACACTATATGGCTACACCTAGCAAGAAGCATTGGGATGCCATGAAGGGTATCATGAGGTACCTGAAGGGCATTGCAGATATGTGTATATGCTATGGATGCCAGGATACAGGAGTCATGGTGTACACTAACTCTGATTATGCAGGACATGCAGATAGTAGGAAGTCCACTTCTGGCTATGTATTCACATATGCTGGAGGTGATGTTTCTTGGATGTCCAAGGTGCAGAAATGCACGGCCCTTTCTACTACAGAGGCCAAGTATGTTGCGACCACTGAGGCTTGCAAGGAGGCCATTTGGTTGGGTCGTTTAGTTGCTGACCTTGGTATTGATGCTATCCCTACACTGCATTCGGATTCTATGAGTGCTATTCAGTTAGCCAAGAATCCGGTCTTCCATGTGAAGACAAAACACATTGAGGTGAGATATCACTTCATACGTGGGGTCGTTGAGAACAAGTCTGTTGATCTTGTCAAGATCTCAATTGACCAGAATCCTGCAGATCTACTCATGAAAAGCCTCTCTACAGAGCGCTTTGCCTTCCTCAGGAGGTTGATGGGCGTGGGATGAGATGACATCTTTCCTCATCCTGTTGTACATGTGTACATGTTGTACTGTCTTTTTTTTTCTTTTTCTTTTCACTCCTCACTGGGGCAGATTCGCCTTTAAGTGGGAGGTTGTTGGGGGTAAAGGCGCCTCTACCTAGCCACCCGTGTATTACTACACTGACAGTCACTGCCACTACACACTGCAGGTGGCGTGCACCCATCACCGTCACTTTATTCTTTATTCTTTTAGTGACAGTTTGAATAAAGGAAGGCCCAGTCACACATTCTGACTGTTGGAGTTCCCATTTCTAGTCTCTCCCTTCCTTGCTCTTGCTCTCCCGCCATAGCTCTTGAGTCCAACCTTCGATCCGTCGCTCCCTTTCAAGTAAAGGAACTGTGAATAGAGGAAAGAAATAAAGAAAGAAGACCTTGGCCAAAACAGCCAGTCGGGTAAAAAGGGATGGGCACCCAAAGAGGAGGGCATGTATAAAAAGGCAAAAAGGGAATGGAGAAGATTATTCTTGTGTATTGCCAAAATTAGCTCTCCTCCTCTTCCCTTCTTCTTCTTCTTCTTGCTTGCTTGAGCTTGTCCTTGAGAGAGGGAGTGTAAGGGAGTGAGGGAGTGAGTGTGTGAGGGGATGAGGGATTGTGGTGGAGAATCTCTCCATCTTCTCCTCTCCTCTTCTTCTTCTTCTTCTTTTGACTCGCAGGTGGCAATGGAGCATGGAGCTTGAGGATCGAGCTTGCTTGAGCTCGCACCTTGGATAGTGGAGCTACTGAAGTGCTTGAGGGAGGAGGCAACTCGATCGAGCATGGAGGTAAGCTCACTACATTCGTAGGTGTGAGAGCGCGTACGGCTATGTGAGAGGTAGCCATTGCACTTGTCTTGAAACATTTGAAGCAATAAGTGGTCTGTGGGCCAAGTCCATGGGCCTTGGTGGTCGAGTGAGAAGCTCACACAACATCAAATGTCTCATGCCCTCCCCAACCTTTAAAGCCAATCTTGATCCTTCTATTTCTTTATGGGTTTGGACAACGTATCATTTGAATGTCTTCGCTCTCTACTAACATTAACAAATTATGCCCATACACATATACACATCTAATGCTCTCAAACCCATATTCTCAACCAAACATCCAGCTAGTGGCAAAATTTCTTTGTATTACATGAGAATAATATTCATAGTTGAATAGGTAGCCATTTGTAAACTTTTTAATACTATATCTAAGAATAGGGTTCAAGGAGGGTTCAAGCAATATATCAATTGGATAAATTTTTGTTTTTGAGATAAGACATACACATACCTAAACACCTACAAGGAGGACTCCTCCCCCCAAGATAATAGCTAAGAAAGTGAGCAAGAGCTACCTTGGAATTGATTCTATGTGTATATAGGATTGCTCACAAGTCAATGAACAAGCGTTCTTGATTATAGTGGAATCCACATCCTCAATGGCCTGACCAAGGAGGACCAGCTAAGTGTTTGAGTGGGTGGATAATAGCCCAACCTTTAGTGAACACAGCATTGAATACAAATCTCCAACCAAAGTGATGCATCTAGCAAGTCACGAACTCACAATATCATGATTATAAGCCTAGATTTTGACAACTAGGCCATCAATATTATTTAGGTTTCATGAAAGGATATCATGCCCTTGCTAAATGAGTGATGCATGCTAAGATAAATAATTGAGTATTGATCATGATCCATATAGTATTAACAAGATATTTGCATTTAAACATTATCTACTTTTTGCTACAATTTTGTAAGGGTCTCTTGATGTTTGGTTAAATTATCATTCCAGTTGACATAAACTACTAAACTAGTGCATAGTGCATGAGAATATGTTTCAATTATTATGTGAAAAATTTTCTAATTGAAACCATAAATTAATAGTAGAATTAATTAGCTTGAGTATGAAAAAGTATAATAAAATATTTTAATGCAAAGAATATTATACTAGCAATTACCGTAGGGTAATATCTAGAGCTCTAAAGAAGTAAAGTCTCTACATAAAGCTAGAGTAGAGACAAAAAACTTCCAAGTTTTAACTAGAGGTAGCCCTTGCTAAGAGGGCACATTAAGACCCTTTATAGACATTATCCCTATTCGTAAGGTTCATCCTAAAAGCTTAGCCAATTAGTAGACTAGACAACTCTATGAAGTTCTAAGAAAGTTTCTTGAGATCTTCATAGTGGAATACTAGGCACTTTGCACCTAGATTCTCTTGGCCCTTCACACTAATATTCTCCTAGTGCCTCACGCCAATACTCTCAAAGCATTGGTATTCTTCAATGCTTGGCACCAAGATTTGAAGGCATGTTTCAAATGGCAAGAGGGTTCATGGTTGCTTCTTGAGTCACAAAGAAACCAACTGTGAGAGATCCCAAAGCTTTTTTGTGAGCTAAGGATTTCTTTGTATTCCCTTGGTGCTTCACATGGGTGTTAGGCTAATACTTCACACTAATTTTAGGCCAATGCTTGAGTCACTTGGCTACTCTAAGTGATGGTTTGATTGCCAACCTAACCCACACCCATGCTACATGGAGCTCTCATCAACTCATAAGATCACCCCCTAAACTTTTGGCAAGAGGTCTAACTCTTATCACATGTCTTATCATCTACAATTTTTGAGAGAGCTTTAGTTCCCTCAATATTTGATGATAATATGATCACAACATCACTTTTTCCCCATTGGGTGAGATGGTGTAAATGACCAATCCTAGCATGAGGAACATTAGCATGCATGATTAGGAATGCATATCTACCAAAATAAAGAGGCTTTGAGAGAGAGAGAGGGAGAGAGAGAGAGAGAGAGAGAGAGCCCTAGAATTAGCTTACACATTCTCTCTCCCTCTCTCTCTAAATTTTTTCTCTTCTCTCTCTCCAAATTTTTTCCTCTCTCTCTCCTCCCATCTCACTATCCATAAGTTTTTCCCTTCTTCCCCCACCTCTCTTGTAAATTCAAAACTCTCTCTCTCTCTCTCTCATTTTTTTATCTTCTCTCTTTCCACAACTTTCTACACACACACACACACACACACACACACACACACTCTCTCTCTCTCTCTCTCTCTCTCTCTCTCTCTCTCTCTCTCTCTCTCTCTCTCTCTCTCTCTCTCTCTCTCTCTCTCTCTCTCTCTCTCTCTCTTATTTGTTTATCTTCTCTCTTTCCACGACTTTCTACACACACTCACACACTCACTCACTCAATTTTTAATACTCTCTCTCAAGTATTTCTTTCATGTCTCCTCTCCTTCTCTGTCCAAAATGTTTTATCGCCTCTTTCCAAATTTTCCCTCTCGCATTTTTTTAACCCTCTCTCTCTCTCCATTTTTTTTTCATTATCTTCTTCAAATTCTCTCTCTCTCTCTCTCTCTCTCTCTCTCTCTCTCTCTCTCTATTTTCTACCATAGATTATTATATTATATATATTATTAGCATATTAATTCATATTATATATTATAATATTACAATACATGCATATATTGTATAATGGTAATGGTATAATATAATGTACATATTATATTATAATGTATGTTATGTATATATTATATTATATAAGTTTTATATTATATTACATAATAGAATATAATGTGTCATATATAATTATAAGCATAACATATATATTAATACATTATATATTAATATAAACATAATGTATAATTAGAACATATATAATATTAGATGTAATATCATTATACATAATAATAGAAAAATTAATATTAATAATTATATAATAATTAATATTAAATGCTATTATATTTGATTATATAACATGCTATTATTATAATAATTGCTATCATTATGCACTATTATAGTATGCTATTATTATGCACTGTTATATGCTATTATAATATTAATATATGTAATAATAATAATAATAATAATTACTTAATAATTAATATAAAATTATACTATATTATATTTTATAATATGCTATAATATTATATCATGTAATACACTATTATTATTATATTATATATTGTTATACATTATCATAGCATGCTATTATAATATTTCAAAATTAAAATATATTTCATAATACAATATTATAATTATGATAATATAAAATTTGTTATATTATGTAAATATTATTTATATGATATGATATTATAATTACTATATACAAATCTCCCAACACAGAATTGCCCAACATGCAGTAAGGAGGCGCCCATCACATGACAGAGAACACAGAGAGAGAGTGAGAGAGAGAGAGAGAGAGAGAGAGAGAGAGAGAGAGAGAGAGAGAGAGAGAGAGAGAGAGAGAGAGAGAGAGAGAGAGAGAGAGAGAGAGAGAGAGAGAGAGAGAGAGAGAGAGAGAGAGAGAGAGAGAGAGCTTTTAGAGGGTGTGCCACATGGCACCCCCAAAAGCTTTTGGGGGAGGGGCAAAAATGCAACATGTGGCCCTTCCCCCAAAAGCTTTCCTTAATAATAGAAAGAGATTGACATTATAATGTAAGTCTGAAAGCATACCCAAATGCATGAATTGAAAATGATTAAAGGCATAGATTACTTATTTGCCATAAAATATCGCATATTCTTATAATAAAGCCATTGCCTTACTAAAATAAGGGTATGATAAGCTTTTGTTCATGACAAGTGAAAATAATTATCCTTCACATGAAATTAAAAAAATATGTGTATTATCATTTATCATTAAGGAATAAAGTAGGAGAAACAATGAATGTTCATGATAGATGAACTTTGATTAATTTGGAAGCTAACGTGGATGGTGCTAGATTCAAAATCAATTAATATGAATTGAAAGTATATAACTTAAATAATATTAACCTTACAATAATAAGACTTGAATTCATAAGCCAATTTTTTTGTATAGCATTTCCTATGATCATGTATGATTCCAAGTGCATGATTATTCTAGCATGAGAGGAAAGCTTTTATGATAAACTATGATGGTATAAGGGTCATTGTGCTAGCATGAGAAGGGAAGATATTATGATGACATTACCAAGGGAATAGGAGTCATTATAGAAAAGCATTATGAGGAAGCCATATTGATGCTATGAGTATAGTGGGAGTATAAGAGCCATTGTTATGGTATCATGGTATTGTGAAAGTATTACAATGGACAAAAGAGTCCATGTGGGATCGAGTTATGAGTGATCTATATGATTGCCCCATAATATTGATATTGTGAAGGATAGCCTAGAATTTCATTTTGGTGTAATTTGGAAGTAGCATTTCTAACTAGTCACAAGGTTCACTTTTTTCCAAGCTAATACAAGGAATGTTTTGTAATGGTCCTTGTCTTAAACACAAATACCTTCTTTGGCCTTATGAGGAAAGGTGGAAACCCCTTTGAAGGGTGTTTCAACTAGTGCATGTGTGTCTCATCCACTTTTGGCATGCTCACATGCATAGCTTTCTTTTAAAAAGTTAATGCCAAATTTACAACTTTATTTGAGAAATAGGACATAGCATGGTCACTCAAAGGGTCCCTTAGGTTTAGAGGCTCATGTAATTTAATAGGTTGAGAAAACTTAACTCATGGGGATATAGCTCATGCACTTATGCAAATATGACATCCATGTATGGTATATAACACACAAAATGCTTGCCTTGTACATAGTATGGATGCAATCGTAGAATTCATGCTTGAGAATGTTTGCCATGACATTGGGTTGATTTGAAGGGATGGTGTAACAATACCCAACCATTGGATGGTTTACATTTGAATTGGTGCTTTACAAAATGCATAATCCCTACTAGCATTCCATGCGTGCTTTGTGCGCACGGAGGAACACTACGTCACTTCGTTGCCCCAAAGCGGCAAGCCAAGTTGCCGTGTGTTTGCTCAACAATCCATTTCTCATCTTTCTCTCTCCTCTTTTCCCTCTCTGTATTTAATTTTTTTCTTCACCCTCTCTCTCTCTGCCTTCTATTTTAGTTTTTTTCATCCTCTCCTGGTTCTCTCTCTCTCTCTCTCTCTCTCTCTCTCTCTCTCTCTCTCTCTCTCTCTCTCTCTCTCTCTCTCTCCCTCCCTTTTATTCTCCTTGCTCTCTCCTCTCTTTTCCTTCTCTCTCCTTCTCCTCTTTTTTCCTTTTTTCTTCTTCTTCTTCTCTCTCTCTTCATTCTCTTTTTAATTTTTTTCTTTTCTGTCTCTCTCTTAATTTTTATATTTCCTCTCTCTATTATTCTCTCTCCGTTTATATTCTCTCTTCTTCTTCTTCTTCTTCTTCTTCTCTCTCTCTCTCTCTCTCTCTCTCTCTCTCTCTCTCTCTCTTTTCCTTCTCTCTCTCTCTTTAAATTTTACATTTCCTCTCTCTCTCTCTCTCTCTCTCTCTTCTTCTTCTTCTTCTTTCATTTTCTTTCTCCCCCCCTCAATCTTTCTCTCTCCCTCTCCTCTTTTTTCCTTTTTTCTCTTCTTCTCTCTCTTTATTCTCTCTTTAAATTTTTTTCATTTTCTCTTTCTTTTAAATTTTATCTTTCCTCTATCTATAATTCTCTCTCTTCTTCTTCTTCTTCTTCTCTCTCTCTCCTTTTCTTCTCTCCCCGCTTTTCTTCTCTCTCCCCCCTTTTCTTCTCCCTCTTTTTCTTTTTTTCTTTTCTCTCTTAAATTTTATATTTTCTCTCTCTATAATTCTCTCTCTCTATTCCCCCTCTCTCCCCTTCTTTTTGTTTTGCTCTCTCTCTCTCCTTATTTTTCTTTTTCTCTATCTTTCCCTTTCAAGTTTTTTTCTCTCACTCTCTTTTCTCTCTATTTTTATATCTCCTCTCTTTTCCTTTCTCTCTTTCTATTTTCTCTCTCTTTCAAAATATATATTTTCTCTCTATCTCTCTCTAAGTTAAAAACTATATCAAAAAAGGTTTTTTTTAAAAGACTATTCTCTTTTCTCTTCCCTCCCTTTCTCTCTCTCTTTTTCTCTCTCAAAGTGTGTGAAAGACTATCTCCCTCTCAAAATGTGTGAAAAACTATGTACAAAGAATGTTTAATTAAAAGAAAAGTTTAAATTAAAAAATTAATATAACACGCACACAGAGAGAGAGAGAGAGAGAGAGAGAGAGAGAGCCTAGGCCCTAGACATGAGAGAGAGAGGGGGGAGGAAGAAAAATGTTTAATTCAAAAAAGACTATTCTCTTTCCTCTTCCCCCCCTCTCCATCTTTTTCTCTAACTTCTTCTTCTTTTTTCTTCTTCTCTCTCTCCTTCTTTAAATTAAAAAAGTTTTAAAAAATAGTTAATTAAAAGAAAAGTTAAATATTTTAACCTGAGAGAGAGAGAGAGAGAGAGAGAGAGAGAGAGAGAGAGAGAACCTAGTCCCCACACATGAGAGAGAGGGGGAGGGAGGAGGAATTTAACTAAAAAGGGGAGGGGGAAAAGAAAGAGAGAGATAATAAATGAGAGAGGGGCGGGGGTTTTAATTTGTTTATGTGTGTGTGTGTGTGTGTGTGTGTGTGTGTGTGTGTGTGTGTGTGTGTGTGCGAGCCTAGGCCCTACAATGAGAGAGAGAGGGGGGGGAAGGAGAAGGGCTTTTAACTAAAAAGGGGAGGGGGAAGAGAAAAGTAGAGATTACACATGAGAGAAAGGGGAGAGGAGGGGGTTTTAATTAAAAAAGGGAAGTTTGGAAAAGGTTGTAAGTTAGGGAAGCCCTCTAGAGGGTTCGAGGCTCTCCAAACCTACACTCAAAATAATATAGTAGTAAGACTAATGGGAGAAGGGTGTTTTTAGGACACAGCCTTGCCTACACGAAAAGGGTTACACTTGTATCTATGATTGATATTATCATTGAGATAATAAATTCTTAGAGTACTTTTGTTTAGGCAAGCACGCACAATATGTATGTATGTATGTACACCAATCGTGAATCTTCTTTTGAGAGAACACATAGGTTTCAAATGCCTTTTTGATTAGCTACACATGCACATGTATGTTTCCAAGTGTGCGTAGCCTGTAAATTTTTATGTCAATCTAGTATACTCATCTAACAACACATCCATAAAATCTTGGCACACATGATAGCATTTAATTAAAAACTTGGACACATCAAAGTATTGCATATTGCCAATTCAATAAACACAAGTGATGGAACTTTAATTAGAAACTTGGACTAAGCACATCTAAGAGGTTAATAATCTCAATTTATTGAACACTCCCATTTTAGTGCAAGCACTACTTTTGTAAACACTCAGTAGAAAGTGTTGGTGCATGAGAACAATTGCTACTCCACTCCTTTGCCACCTTCGCTACCCTAACTTGAATTCTCAAAAGATTTGGAGATGTGCCCCTCTCTTATTTATAATGTGTGTTTTCGATGAACTCTTAGCATGTTTGAATCGCACATTTCAATTTAATAGTTCACACCACACTTGCACTTGCCTAGCCACATCTTCATAGTTTCTTGTTTTCTCATACTTTCTTATTTCATCTAAAATCTTGAATGCTCCCCCCTCTTGATCATTATATAAAAACCATTTTTCTAAAGTAGAAGGAAGTATTGCCTACTGATTACTTCTCTATATGGTTGGACCACTATAGAGAATGATAGCTCAAATTTGGATTTCTCAATGTTGATTAATCACGATAGATAATTTTGAGTAATTGTTGGTTGTTTGTTCATTGAGAGCACATGTTGTTAAAGTTAGAACTTGGTCTAAGGCATCCTTTTGGAGGTAACTATTCCAATTCTAATTACATACAAACTCTATCTATACATTGGACAAGATAAGTAGAATTGATATGGGTGAAAAGAAACTTGCTCACATAACTGACAACTTTTCTTGTTGACAAATTTCATGGGAATTTGTGGTAAACCCCATATTGTCATCAAAGATGAGGTGGGTGCTCATAAAAAACTAAGTTTTTAATGTAAAACCATTTCCAAATTTTTGAATAAACGTAAACATGTGTAAAGAAGGTCCCAAGCCTTTAGATATCTAAAAGTGTTAAATATAAAAAAATCAGTTAGTATTTTTTTTACTTGTTATTATATTTCCTTTTGCAAACACTAGATGAGGAATTACACACACACACACACACACACACACACACTCTCTCTCTCTCTCTCTCTCTCTCTCTCTCTCTCTCTCTCTCTCTCTCTCTCTCTCTCTCTCTCTCTCTCTCTCTCTCTCTCTCTCTCTCTCTCTCTCTCTCTCTCTCTCTCTCATATATTAATTTCCTTACACTTGGACATGACCTTGTTGACAAAACCGATCTTCTTTTTGGAAGCATCAATTTATTTGTGGAACTTAGTTTCATTCAAATTCGAAACAACTATTTCTAGTGATTTGAGGGTGCAAAATAGTCAAACACCCACAAATGCATGAGAGATACATGCCAACACTTTTTGACCTTACAAACTATTTGAAAGTGCGAAATATCAAATCACGTAAAATATCAAGTACACCTCACATACAGCTTTATGCTTGAGTGGTTGATTTATGAAGGCACTTGTCTATTGTGTTATGCTTAATCTTTAAGAGCTAGAATATGTTGGAATGTATCAAGAAAACTTAAGAGTAGCTACAAGTTTGTGTTTCAATATCACCATACAATTGCAAGTACAACATCTTGTCATCATTGTCATGAATATCAACCTACAAGAGGACAATAATATAGTCATCATTGTCATGGTTGGAAAATGTTGTACAATTTACCTTCTAGAACTTTAGGGCTTGAATTTAGAGGGTCCCACTTTTTATTTGTTGCAAGTATGTAACTTAAGTTGTCATTATAAAATCATTGGTATAAATGAACTTCTAATTTAATGAGGATAGAACTAAACAACTACCTAAAGTCTTTGTGTGATTCTTAGTAATGAGGATAGAACTAAACCTTAGCACCGTTTTGGAGGCTCAATTTTTAGTTATACTTTTGAATCATGCACTCCAATTCACAATGTCTACATATCACATACTAACTCCATGATCCCCCTATTATCCAAAGAAAATGGAAAATATAGATCTAAGGATGACTCTTATAGCTTCATAGAACTATTTTAGCAAGTGAGGCTAATAACATCACATCAAATTCTAAGAGGACACAAGCCTTTGGACTATGATTTGAAAGGGATGCACGAGATGCGTGAGAGAAGAGCCCACACAATGTAGGTGCTGTCAACAATGTTATGACAGCCTTATTGCACTTTCATAAA
Organism: Lygodium microphyllum; assembly: GCF_053477565.2. NCBI lineage: Eukaryota > Viridiplantae > Streptophyta > Polypodiopsida > Schizaeales > Lygodiaceae > Lygodium > Lygodium microphyllum. Next base: position 73,605,885 of record NC_141153.1, read on the forward strand.
AAAAAACAAAAGAAAAGAGACAGGGTGAGGAATCATGACATCTCACCCAACGCCTAATCGAAAAGTGAGCTGTGCAATAAGTGGCGGGAACCTCATCACAAGAAGATTCAAGCATCCCTGAGTCCATGACATCCAAGAGATAAGCGATCCCATAGCTCTAGATGATAGAGCAATCCATGACTGCTTCCCATGAAGCAAGCAACACAACTCATAAGTGCAAGGCTGTAAAGCATCAGAGTGGCGCATAACATCAGCGCAGCGCATAAAAGACAGCAAAGAGCATACAAACTCTCCAAGGTCAATCATCGAAAGAGGGCCAAAATATCAGACACAAGTCAAATGGGGTCTCAAGGCAGTATGCGGCCTCAGCAAAGCAGAAGACTAACATACGACTGTAGAATCAGTCTAAAGCACACTGAACGCGCATCAAGAGGCCTGAGAGGTGTCTGCGTCTCATAAAAGACAGCATGACGACTACGTAGAACCTACTGGGCATCTAAATCCCAAAACCTGTAAGCCGTAAAGTCACCATCTCCATAACCAAGGAGTATGCATCTGTGTGGCATAGGCTCATGTGGCATACTGACAAATGCCTGGCAACCAAACATCCTCAAGTGATCATAGGAGGATCTCATGCCACTCCATGCCTCATGCAGAGCAATAGCATACAAAGAGAAACATGACATCCGATTAACCAAGTAGACAGTTGTCATAAGGGCCTCAGTCCAAAAGCCATAAGACAACCTAACTGTGGTAAGCATAGAAGCAACCTTTGCCTGTAACGTCAGGCACATGCCATGAGCAATCCCATAATACCGTGGGCATAAGAAATCAATGCCATATTGCTGACAAGAGATCCGTAAGCTGGGAGAGATAGCATGACTCTCATAATCCATCTGCAAGCATCTAGGCCTGCTACCAGCAGAATCCATAAACCTGTCAAGCATAGTAACAGCATCCTCAATCTGTACCAAAGGGTAAGCCCAAACACAGTGGGTAGCATGATCCATGAAGGTCACAAAATACGACGCTCCACCAAGTGGCTAGGAAGTATAGGTCCATATACTACAACATGGACTAGATCTAGAGGAGCATGCCTCACATGATCTCCATAAGCCAAAGAGGCTCTACATGGACCATGAGTAAAATCAGGGCAAGTAGCATAGGGAAGAGCAGGCAATAAGCCCATATCACATAAAGCATCCACCTCAATGTGTCGTACATGGCCTAGGCGACAATGCCATAACAATGCATGTGGTATCTACGTAGCTACAACCATAGAATCTCCCACATGAGAAACATGCACTACATAATCACTGCCATATCTAGCACCTCTGGCCAATACCAAGCAACCACAATGGATTTTCCATGAAGTATCCCAAGAGAGACATAATATCTTGCACCATGCAACTGACTATCGGGCTCTTACTGAGCATGGGTATATGCAAGACATCATGGAGCATAAGAGAAGACCCATTTGGCAAAGCCAAGTGTATATCCCCTGTACCAATAACATGACAATCCTGCTCAAGGCCCAAAGAAATACATCCGTCAACCTACTTGTAAGAAGAGAACCAAGCTCTATGCGGAGTAACATGACAAGATGCCATACTGTCTAAAAGCCAATCAAAGGTATAGGCCATATCACTGAGCAAGTAATCTGCAGGGTAACATGATGCCAGGAGTCTAGGATCAGTTGCATCATCATGGGTAACTACATGCACCATACCACTATCAACAGTGGTCTCACCTACTGTATCACTGACTCTGCTCTCATGTCCAATGCGGCACAATCTTTTCTACTCTCTAATCCACTTGAAGCATTTACGCTTCACATGCCCTGTCTTTCCACAATGAAAGCAAACAGAACCTATAAAACATGTAGAAGAGGACAACTGCTCTATAATAGCATGATTAGGGCTATCCAATACATCCAAGGAGCTCAAAGAATCAGGGGAACTCTCATCAGAGAGAAGAGGATCATCAAGAGGACTGTCTACATGACTAGAATAGCTGGAAGTCATCATAGCATACTGCAAAAGGGGACTCATCCAAACCAGAAGGGGAGAACACAAAGGCATCAACCACGGATGCAAAAACTCCCACATGGACAAGCCTAGCAGACAAAAGCATGACATATCCAACCAATATAGCTCGCAGCCATAAAATCATAAGCATGCCTCAGAGCCATAAATGCATATGCATCCCCGAAACATAGGAGTATACATAACTTTGCAGTGTCTCATACCATGTACTGACATACATGTCCAGCCAAGAACAGCAGGTGGCAAATAAACCTACAAGAATCAAGATCCAATAAAAGCCCAAATATCTATGTAAAAGCATCTAGGTAAGAGGCTTTGTAAAATACATAGCAGCACACCATGTGCATACACGGGTGACCATAAAGATCAACTACTCCCTGACATACACGGGCAATAGCAGCCCAAATAGCATAGATGCCATACAACAGAGAAGCAGGACGGCCATAATGTAAATCCCAAGCACTATCCAAGTCCACTGATCAGTAAGTATCCCACATATCAAATGTAAACAAGCAATCACAACTCAATAGGCAACTGCCAAAACAAGGGAGCAGTTCACTGCTCAATACCTGTAAGTGCATCCAAGTAATAGCCAAGATCCATAATCATAGCCTCAAATCCCATATAGCATCCAAGGTCGTAACACAAAAAGCCAAGTCGTAACGAAAAAAGCCAAGTCAATGTCCAACTGCTCAAGGGAATTCTCAAATTAATGTTGAGACGAGGCTCAAACAACTGCATCCATAGCCAAAGCATAAAGCATTCACCAAGACATCATAACCCGTACTGGGTAGCCTAGGCATAAACCATGTCATAGATAAAATGCCAGCTGCAAAGAAGTGACAGTCAAACCCAAATCGAGCTCTAATCTTAGCTCAAAAGCATTCTAGAGCATAAACAAGACATGTGGCATAGTCCAAATACATCATGACATCATACAGAGTAGCCGAGAGTACCAAGTGACCAATAGGCATAACCCAACTGTAGCATAAATAGCTTCAGCCCTGAAGTTTCCAGCAGCAAATAACCTTTATAAACTGAGCAAATCAATGCTCAATCCAAGCTCAAATCCATAGGCAAACCATAAGCATAGATTCCCATATGTATAGGCACTAATCGGGCATAATCAGGCATCAAATGCCAAGACCTGTAAGCATAAAATTGAAGTAACAAGTGGCTGCCTTGTTTTGGGCAGATCTAGGACTTTTCAAAATAGTCAATGGCTGAGCTAAATCAGCTCCAAATGCATCTCATATAAGAGGCATAACATCCACAAGTGATCCGGTATCAATAGACATCAGTAGAAGCATCACATAAGCCATAGGCATACAAATACATGCTGTCTCAGACCTGAAATCTGTTATAGAATATTTTGTCATCAGAATTTGGAAAATCTGACATCACCATCGCATCTGGAGCGTGCCAAAACCCCAACTTAGGCTCTTCCCTTGCTTGAATTGGATTCCGAATGCCCGAGATATGACAAAAATAGTGATTTTTGAGCCATTTTTGCAAACATGTGCAAATAAAACGTGAGCATGCTGCTGTACTTGAGGGGCCAAATCAAGGTGGATAGGGGATAAGCAAGAGCCCAATGAAGGCCTACACAAGCCTAGGACAAGTCCAAGCAATAGGTGAAGAGAACAAGCTTCAATGATGGAAGCTATGGCTACCTCTTCATGAAACCGTGATGTTCATGTCAAAGAATGGCTAAGAACTGAGTGAGAAGCAAGCTCTCATACCTCGTGTAGATGCTAGGGAAGGCCGGAAAGCACTTGCGAAGGAGTGGCATAGATACCAGTTGAAAGGGATGCAGGAGATGCGGGAGAGAAGAGCACACACAATGTAGGTGCTGTCAACAATGTTATGACAGCCTTATTGCACTTTCATATATATATATGAATAAAGAATATGGGGGGTCACTGTATACGGGAAAGCCCAAGGGCCTTTTACCCCAACATGATTAGGTGAAAAGGAATGTGGTTCACATGCTTGAATGTTGCAAAAGAAACATCTTTCTCTACTCTTGAAGATCTTTTCATCATGCACTTTGCAAATGTTAAATATGGGATAACCTCATGTAAAGCTAATGAATGTGGAGCAATATTAAGGGGGAGAAGACATGAGAAATTATATGTTGAAGTTTCAAAGTCTATACAAAAGAATATCAAGCATAGAAAGGCCAAAACATCAAGGCAATAAACTAAAGCCTTCATCAATGATATATGCAATTGGAAGATAAGAAGCCATGGCTAGCAATTCAATCCTTCATAGATCCAACATAAATGGCATAAAAAATTAAAATATCAGAATAGATCATCTTCATAAGGACATGAGAAGAGAAAAGAAGGGTCAAGATGGCAAGATTCCTAGCCCAAGAGAAACAATCTAAAGATCAACACTACTCAATACATTCTGGTTAGCTTTAGATAACAACAACAAGAGGCTCAAAGAAAATGTAAAGCAGCCGAAGATATATAGACAAAATAATGAGGTGCAAACCATCTACCATTAGAATGCCCTTCCATGATCATTTTAGCCATGAAGCTACTTATTCCAAAGCCTCACGAAGTCCCCCCTATCTTACACCAATTAAACATTATATTATAGCATGTGTTTTCAAAAACAATATTGTTTAACTTTTGAAAAGCCTATAAAATAACAACATAAAAATAAAAAGCCACCAACCAAACAAGGTGGTTATCATAATTATTAAGGGAGATGCAAATAAAAATGGAGATTGCACAAAGAGAGAGAGAGAGAGAGAGAGAGAGAGAGAGAGAGAGAGAAGATGTTATGTTTGTGGTGCCTCCAATAGCTTTGGAATCAATAGCACCTTATTGCCTTATCGCTCAAAGAATAAAGAAGGAGTACATGTATATTTAGGGTTAGCGACTAAGATGGCAATTAGCCACATTGGCCTTCGCCCCAACAACCTCTCATTTAAAGACCAATGTGCCTTTAAGGGAAATGAAACAATAAGAGAACATGTGAGGTAAATACATGTGATGTATCCTAAGTCCTTGCAATTTGCAAACTTCACGAAGGGCAAACTCTTAGTGGGAAAGTCTACATAGCTATAATCAATATGAACTTTAATAAGCCCAACCTACTTATCCTTAAATACCTAATGAATGAAATGATACCTCACTTCTATATGCTTGATTTTGCATGAAACACACAATTCCTTGCCAACATGATGGCACTCTGATCATCACTATATGTAGCAATGGCATGTCTTCTCCACTAATGCCCAAGCCTCGCACTATATGAGTAGTCCATACAGCTTCTTTGCATGCCTCTATAGCTACAATATACTTAGCTTCAGTGGTAGATAATATCACATAATTCTACAAATAAGACATCCAAGAGATTGCACCAACATACAAGGTAAAAACATATCTTTTGGTTAATATTCCTTGCATACTCTACATCTATATATCCAAGTACAGCACTACTACTCCTCCCAAAGCATATGCATGATATGTCTTGTACCACTTAAGTATCTCACAATGCCTTTTATTGTTTCCAAATGCTTTTTTTTAGGATTTGACATGTATATGCTCACTAGTCCCATTACAAAAGCAATGCCCAAGTGAGTGTCGATCATTGCATATATGAGACTCCCCATACATAATGAATATAGAACCTTGGCCATTTTAACCCTTTCCTCATCATTTTGGGACAATGATCAACACTAATTTTCACATATGGAGGCAATGGAGTACTAATTGCCTTCCCCCCTCCAAATTGAACTGTACAACACTTTGCTAACATAATCCTTTTTGGATAGATAGAGAAATCTCTTTATTCTATCCTTGATTATGTACATACCAAGAATGTGATTTGCATGTCCCAAATGACAAAGATTTCCATTAACCTTTTCTTTAGGGCATCAAACTCATACATGTTTATCCACATAAAGGATCAACACTATTAAGTTGCTATCTTTAGTCTTTTTAGTGTATAAGTAATGGTCTATCTCACTTCTCATGTAACCATGAGACTACTTGAAGGCATGACATTTTTTGTATCATTTCCAAGGGTCTATTTTAGTCCAATAAGGCTCTTTTTTAGCTTGCAAACAAGCTTTTCTTTGTCGCATTCATAAAACGTGGGTTGCTATGTAGATCTCATCATGAAGGTCACCATATAGAAATACTATCGTGACATCCAATTGTACAAGGTCCATGTCATCCTTACCTACCAAGACAAAGCATTGTGCTAAGAGTAGTCAATTTCAGCACAAGTAAAAAGTTAACACCCACACTTTCCTAGGTGCAGCATTAATGAATGTGATAAAATAAGATGTCTTGATAGATTTTGAGGCATAGGTCCACGTATATCATTGTACTCTAAGTCAAGTGGCTCGCTCCTTTTTTTGTTTAAGTTATGTGTGTGTGTGTGTGTGTGTGTGTGTGTGTGTGTGTGTGTGTGTGTGTGTGTGTGTGTGTGTGTGTGTGTGTGTGTGTGTGTGTGTGTGTGTGTGTGTGTGTGTGTGTGTGTGTGTGTGTGTGTGTGTGTGTGTGTGTGTGTGTGCTCACAAATAGAAAGTTTAAAAAATTTAAGAGAAGGCAAGAAATCCAAATGAGATAACATCTCAAAGGAGTCACTCATAAATATATCCTGATATCATGTGGATTCAAAAGAGTGGATTTTTTAATGTTACTTCTTAACATACACAAGGGTGCCATATAAAGGGGTTACTCACAGATTGAATAGAAATGAACATTTGTCCTATTTTGGGAAAATTCATAGATAAGAGCATTTTTAAATAGGCCATGAATCCATGTGATATAAAGGATTTACATATAGTGAACCACCCAAGGATAGCATTTCCATTCCTTTTCTAGACATATGTCCCAATTGGTGATACCAAAAAGATAAATTTGGCTGCTTGGTTACTGGAATTATATGACTTTTGACTAAAAATACATGAAGGGGATAAAAAGTGTCGCATTTGGCTCCTTTAGCAACAAAAAATGATCCCTTGTGGACTTTCCATGATTGACTTCCAAAAATAGTGGAGTGCCCCAAGTCATCCAATTGACCATTAGATATCCAACTTTTAGTAAACTTGGGCACATGGCATATATTTGGAAGAGTAAAGGTAGATTTTTTTTTGAAAAGTAGACACACATCACCTATACCAACTATGTCACATACATAGTCATTACCAAGATGGAGTGATACACACTTATTGTTGTCATATGAGTAGAACCACTCCTTATGAGGAGTCACATGAAATGATGTGCCAAAATCAAGTATCTAATCTTGAGCCAGTTGTTGTTAATATGTTGTTGTAACTAGCATATATGCAAGAAGAGTAAAAGTAAAGAGCACTTCACCATCATCAATATGCATAGTCCTGTGTTTATTTCTTCAATCTCTTCACCTTCTCTTTACCTTCTTTCCTATCAACATCCTTATCCTCCTCATTCATAAGAAAATATGCATGAAGAATATGACAATATACATAGCTCAATAATTGTTATAGTATATATCTCAAAGTCTCTACTTGAGCAATACTTGCACCATACAATAATAGCCAACAACAAACTCTAAAATTGTGACACTTGTAATGTACAACTTGTCCAAAAACCTAAAATCTAAAATTGCTTGTTTCTAATAGTTTGTCACAACTTGTTTACCAATCCCTAGTAACCACACACAACATCTCTACATTGAACATTGAAAGCCTTGACCTATCTTGCAAGTTTTGAATAACCTATGTAAAATTTCAAAAATATATGAAACAACATGTGCAATGCTTATATGTCAAAAACAGAGCTTGAAATAGTCTCAAATCAAAAAATGGTATAGACTAAGATATTAAAAGAAGAATTTATTGACATGTTTGCACATGTCAAATCTTGTCATTAGATTAAGATTATGTGCTTATCTTTGATAATATTATC